>NC_082714.1:107474812-107779521 GCF_030144855.1 Hypanus sabinus | reverse complement strand
CACAGACCCTCTTTTATCTTGACTCGCAGGGTCGTAGATGTCAATCAGGTTGGGGGTGATGCAATCTCTCCCTCAACCAGCCCACTTTACCTGAGGGCATTCACGTAGCATAGTCTCCAATCCACAACTTTGTCTTCCGGAGACAATGGCCATGTCCCATAGCTTTACATCGCCGGGGAACGAGACATTCCACATGTCTCTCTCTCTCTCATTTCCTGGGTCCCCTGACCCAACCCAACAGTGATCTTGTGATTCTCACAAAGGAGGGGCTGCAGGCATAACACTAGTCACCCCACTTTGTGCACCAGAATCTGTCTCTCTTAGGAAAAAGGAAAATACACATGTGATCAGAATAAAAGGAAACTTCAACTCTTTCTTTCAGTTGTTAGTGGGCAGAGGGCAGGTGTGAAGAGTCAGATATTGAACCATTGGGGCTGCCCATGGGTCACTTGGCATTTTACATTTTTAAAGTTTTGTTAAGTATCTATTAAGCATTGGACTGCGACCTTGATTAGCTTACGGGAATTTTCAATGGATAAATGTTCATAGTTTTCAGTTGGTGATAGACACATTTAGAGCAGAAAGGTACTGAACATTTGTCGGACATTCTTTGTTTTTGGTGTTTGTTGAGTGAATATCTAATGAAAATTATCTTAAGTAACAATTTGATTGTAGCAGTTGTCTTGTCAAGGTTTGTAAACTAGAATCTTGATGTCCTTATTAAATTTTGTAGTTAGGATAATTATGCTTATTTTAAAAAGGAGTGGAACATTGCCTGATTTAAGTGAAAATACAATAATTAACTAGTATCTCAGTCTGGTTTTGTGATAAGCACTTGAGTGCCTGATTGCTACATATATTTTCTATGATTTTTGGTGCTGTTTCTATTCTGTAGCTGGGTGTTATTGCAATGCCCATACCAATAGGGAATTATTATTTCTTCTTTCAAATTGCGATCTCTAGGTGCTGTGTACATAGTTCAGGTTAATGATTACAAGCCATCGGGAGAACTACCCCATTGATGGACTAGGACAGTTACTCCATTGGAGGAATTGTGCTCCACAACTGATAATCATATATTCCACATAGGTGTTTGTAATTTGAAAGCTTTGTTGTTCAATGCCCACAAAAGGGTAAAATGGAACTGATCCCAACTGATTTGAAAAATCTTGGCACTTTTAAACACCTAAAGTGGGCAGTCTACAATACCTTGCTGTGTCTGTGTAGAATGACCCGGTCTTTCTGTATATATGACCTCCATACAGAAAGATGTTGGAAGGGGGTCAGTAACATCCTGAAGGATCCAACACACTCTGCTCATGGACCATCAGGGAGGGGGCTTCGTGGCATCCATGCCTGGATCTCCACACTCAAAAACAGTTACTGTCTCCAAGCAGTAAGGCTGATCAATACCTCCATCCACTAACTCCACAACTATGTTAGTTCCTGGTCAGTCACCTTATGTACAGATTAGTATCACATTATGGATATATATATATATTTATTATCTTATGTATTTAGGTTTATCGTGTGTTTTTGTAGTTGCTATTATTATGTTCTTTATCTTTGTGGAGTAACAATTATTTAATTCTCCTTGCACTTGTGTGTAGGTAATGACCTTAAAAAATCTTGAATCTATGGAGGTTTGGCCAGGTCTGCTAACAAGTGCCAGTTAAAGTAGAAACATTAGCCCAAATATCACGCAAATAAACATCCTTTACATGTGGAGAGACTGGTTACAAATCCTGCAGATAAATGGGGCATGGGATTTGAAATGACATTTTTCCCCCATTTGGTGACTAGCTCACAACCTTGCTGTGTTTAAATGCAGCAGGCTATGGTCGACATTGTTCTCTGCTAAATTGAATCTGCTGGATAGGTGGAGTAATATTTTGCTGCATTTTTGTTCGAAGTTGGAAACCCAAGGTGGAGAAACAGGAGACAACACGCGTGGTTGAACACCGTTAAGCTGCAAATGGAAGCTGGTAGCACTGAAGTAAGTGAATCCACGTGCATCCCAACTAAGCGGATTGCGGGAAGTAAGTGAATGGTCAGGAATAGCAAGCTGAAGTTTTGCTGAAAGCCAGGTTTGAGAAGCATGATACAAGTATGGATGGTGGGGTGCAGGAGCCATTGGGAAATGATTGTGGTGAGGAGAATTGTGTCTGAATAATTGGGACGGTGACGGGGGGGTTGTCAACCGAAAGTTACTGAATCTGCAGCCTCTTGAGTATTCACGGATCTGAGGCACATCTAAAACAGCAGATGCTAACAACAAGACAATACACTGGAAAGTCTCAGGTCATGTGACATCTGTGGAAAGCAAAATGGTTTGTTCTGATGAAGGGTCTCCAACCTGAAACATTTCTCTCTCCATCGATCCTGCCTGACCTGCTGGGTTTCCCATCATTTTCTGTTTTTGTTATAGAATTAAAGCAAATCTCAAAAACCCAAGGAAAGTTCCAAATAAAACCATAAATAGCTAGAATTCTGAATCTGAGCATGCCAGACATGAAATTGATACGACCCTAACTTAGAGAATTAACACTATAAGTAACATTAAACTCGGAGTTGGCAGGAACACTTTTTTTGTGGTTTTCTTTCAGTGTGAAATGATTGAATTGTTGCATGTCAAGCAATTGCAAGATCACGTTTAGCTGTTCTCCAACAGTCAAGATAGTTTATCTGGGCACCATGTACAAATGTAAGCAGGAGATTGAGGGTTCATTGACTTTGTATCTATGGATCAAAACAGTGTTTGTGCACTCTAATGTTTGCTATATTTCTGGGATTGAAAACATTCTGACTAATGGAGCCTAAAGCTTGATACTGATTACTGTACTATATTGTTCATACCTTTTGCACAGAGTTCTCTGATCAACATAGAACAAACTATTCTACCCATAATTCAGGTTTTCACTGCATGCTCAACTGTTTAAATGTTCTCCCACTCTGATCATGATGACCTTGGATTGGTGTTTAACACACATTCACATAGAGAATCACTAACCAAAATACTGGAGATGAGAAATGTAACATGGAGATCATGCTGGAAATACTCAGCAGGTCAGGCAGCATCTGCGGAGATTTTTTGGGTCAATGATCATCATCAGAGCCAATGGTAGAAATGAGATCATTGAGAAACAGGGAATGTCTGTAATGGTGTTGAGACAGACTGAATGATATAAATGTTCTCAATAAAGGGAGAATTGTCAAGTGAAGTCGATCTGTTTGGAAGTGATAGAGGTATGAGGGAATTTGATAACTGAAAGGGAGATCAAAGAGCATGAGAAGCAACACACTGGGAATTTCATATAAATGCTGGGAATATCAGCAAGTTGGACAGGATCCATAAAGGCAGATGCAGAAGCAATGCTTCCTGTCAGTGGCCTTACAACAGAACTGGCCTGTTATCTGAAATAGTTGAATTCCATGAATCCTTTCAACCAAGTTGGAAGATGACATGGACTTCTGTAAGTGTACATTGGGTTGTGTGGGAGGTGTCACTAGGCTGTTGTCTGGGATGGAAAACATCACTTATGAGGAGAGATTGAATGGGCAGAGTTAGTTTTTTTTTCTCTCTGTAGCAGAGAAAGCAGTGGGGAGTGCCGTAACCTTGACAGGAGTACAGGCTGAGGGCTGTCGATGGGGTGGATAGCAAGAAGCCTTTCGTTACCAGAGCAGAGAGATACTGAAAGAGCAGGCATGTGTTTTAGGACAAGAGGAAAAGATTTGGAGGTTATCTGAGGAAGAATTCTTCTCTTCCCCACACCTCCCAGCCCCTCCAAAAGTAGTTGCAATCTGGAATGAGTGGCCTGGAAGCTGGGAGTCAGGCAGGTACTATACTTCAATCATGAGAAGCTCCTGGATGAGCACTTGAATTGCTAAGGTACGGTAGGGTACAGGGCAAATGCTGGGATCAATATCTATGAACACAGTTGCTGAAATACCTGTTTCCATGCTGTGCTACTTTGATTTGCTAAAGCACTGATTATGTTTTTTTCTCTCCACAGATGCTGCCTGGTATGTTGAGTGCTTCTGGTGGGCTCTGTTTTTAATGTGCTGGATAACTACTTTGCTTTGGGTCCATACATGGAACTTGTTGAATAAGGGTGAAAATCTGAACTGTGAAGTAATTGCCAGCATTATCAGCTGCAAAGATACTGGATGGCAAACTGACGATAGACGTGTGTCCATCAAGTGGCTCTTTATCGATGTCTAGTAATCCTTGGTAGTATTCTTTCAAAATGCGATTGAGGATGGAACACTGTAACTTCCTCTAATCATGAAGATGATGAGCTTAATGTGATGGATTTATCTTTGAATCCATGCTTCAGCTTTCTAGGGTGGCCAATGGCTCTCCAATGTCTAACGGAAGAAGAAATGGTTGCCTCCTCGACCTGCAGAATTAAAGCTTTATGAATGAACTTGCAGCTATAGAAGAGCACTTTCACAAAAAGGGTTGTAGTTTTACTTGTATTTCAAGCCCGAGTTCTAAAACATGTGTTCTACATACAAGAGTACATGAGATATTGGAGAATACTGATCCATTTCAGCACTTCTATCATCACCGAGTTGATTTAAGGAATTATAAAACTCAATCTGGATTAGGAAGTAGTTTATAGTTCTATCTTGCACTCAAAGAATGTTTCCACAGAGCTGCTTCACAGTGCACTGCAAGTGTCCCCAAGGGTTCGTCACTTTTGTTTCAGCCTTGGACCGCACAAATGACTTAACGTCTTCTCAACTTTGATTCCAGTTTGAATGTGCACTAGTTCCCTTCCATCATTCCCCCACAGTAATGCAACCCATCTCCCTTCAGAATGCAAGATGCGCAACGAGGTTTGCTGGATAACTGATCTGAATCGTGTTTTTATTTGGGATGGAGGTGGAATGGGGAAGAAATTTTCAGATATCAGTGGATGTTGATCAGCAACAGAGGTGAAACGTTTTGTGTGTTTTTCTTGGATCTGTCATTTCCTAATCATGATTTTGGACATGACTTGTATTCATCTCTTTGTCTATATGAGCCGTATGAAAGAGAAAACTTGACCTTGAAATGTGACTGTATTCTGACCACTAGCTATAGTTTTGTAACAGAATCATATGTTTTATGGGTTTGGCTTTTGTGTATACTTATTTATTAGACATGCATTAACACAAATAGAGAAAGCTATTTTACTGCTGTTTTAATATGGTGAATTAGTTGTGATCTTGGGTCCCTCGGTCAATCTCAGCACTTAAATTTTATTGTATAATTGTTAAACACTTATTTATTGTGCATGTTTTATACTTAGTATAACTTTTGAATAAGTACCCATTATGAGGGTTGTGATCACTTGTGCTCAAGGTCACAGCATTGTTCCCTTTTGAGGTGCACTACTTGGACAATTGCTTGAAGGGAGCCCAATTCCATTTCACAACTGTTAAGAATGTTTTATTTTATTTATTGATCTACCAGCATTGCATGTACTCCTGAGTGTTTAATATGGAAGGGTGAAAAAAAAAAGTGTGTACAGAATAAAATACTTGGCAATTTTTGTATAGTTACTGCGAATAAATGAAATACCAGCTAATGGTAAGATCTTCCAAAGAAATCATTTGTCCTTTTTGCTTCTCTTTGAAAGCTGCCCAGTCTAGACCTTTTCCCTATCATCTTGCTGAGTTGGTTTTTTCAATGACCAAGGCACCATTTTAGAATCAAATTCCACTACAAGTTGAGTATTTCTGGTCTTAGTCTTATTTAAGAAACCTTTTTTTTTCTAATTTCTGAGTTACCTTATGTGACCTCTGGCTATTGGCTTCCACTACTAGAGGAGAGTTTCTTGTGATTTGCTTTATCAACATCTTCAGTACCTTTCTTCCTGTCACTGAAGTTACTTATCTCTTGTCTCCCAGATGCCTGATACCCTGAGATGAAGCCCCCAGAGCTCCACCTACTACTTCAGCTGATGGCTAATTCCATGTTAGCATGATGTTCCTGTCTTTAGGGGCATTGTCTCTCTCCAAAGTCGAGCATCATGGACACTTTCTCAGCCATGTTCCACCTTGGAAAGTTGGGAGTCTCTGCCGTAGGTATCCCCGAGCTTGGATTGGCACAGAGATTCTCTCTAATTTGTAATGACCAATGTGCACAAAAATCTTGTGAGGTACAATTTTTTTCCCCAGTAGCAACAATGGGTGCACTGAATAATTCCTTCAACAAAAACCGTATAAATAAGCCAGTTCTTAAAGCTTGCGGACAAATCACTGCAAACTCCACTTTGTCAGCACTGTCCACTTCAGAAACCGGAAAAGGAAATGTGACTGTGTATGATTGTGAAATGTACTTAATGTGCCAACAAGGTAGAGGGTGACAACGTTAAGTGCACAGTTTAAATTCCATTGTGCGCTAGGTGCAAAATATATTACACATGCCTTAGAGGGAACTCTACTCCCAATTGTTAATACAGTCAGCCCTCCTTATCTGCGAGGGATTGGTTCTGGGACCCCCTGCGGATACCAAAAAATGCAGATGTTCAAGTCCCTTATGTAAAATGGTGTAGTATTTGCATATAACCTATGCACATCCGTATACTTTAAATCATCTCTAGATTACTTATAACACCTAATACAATGTAAATGCTATGTAAGTAGTTGTTATACTGTATTGTTTAGGGAATAATGACAAGAAAAAAATGTTCAGTACAGACGCAACCATTGTAGCTCTTCTGGGAACGCTGATGCTGCCTCGGCATCAGCCGATGCTGATTCTCCTGTGATCTTTAAGTTCTTGAGGCTGTAGCGCTTTACATAGCTAGCCAGTCATCCCTTACTAGCCTTAAACTCCTTCCTCTCGCTCACAACACAAGTAGCGAACAAAGGAGACACAAGGCGAACAATGATCAAACAACAAGTGCTGCAGAGAGAACTTCCGGGTTTTCCTGATCCACGGTTGGTTGAATCCGTGCCTGCGGAACCTGTGGATAAGGAGGGTCGACTGTATAATATAGCTGTTGGAGTGGTACAAGGAGCTTTGTGAAAAAAGGATGTTGGAGGTGATTGGTGTGGGGAGTGGGGAATAAACCAGCATTCTGGAAGGCAGTCTTCAAATGCTGGAAGTGAAGGGAGGAATGATGTATCTGGAGGTGAAGAGGTAAAATAGCAATGATTTCCACCACCCTAATCTCCTGAACCCACTAATTTCTTATGTGTACTCATTAACTTTTATTCCAAGGACTCAGTTTTGCTAAAATGCCTTTATAAGTCATCCAAAAATACCTGTCCAATGTCTTCTGAAAACCTATATGCTTCATCTACTACATCACCTTCATGGGCCTTTAGTTACATGGTTAGAAAACCTGTTTGTCTTACCCGGTTGTCCCCAGTGCCAGGTTTAAATTGGCCAGACGTCACTTCAGCCTTGCATCCTTTGTTCAAAATTTTCCACTTTAAAGATTGATTTTATTTGTCACATGGACACCTTAAGTGCAACGCAGTTGAAGGGAGTGCTGGGGGTGGCCCACAAATGTCACCATGTTTCCAGCGCCACTGTAGCACACCCACAACCGACTTAACCCTAACTGATACATCTTCGGTATTTGGGAGGAAATCTTCACAGTCACAGGGGGAACATGCAGCCTCCTTGCAGACAGTAGTGGGAATTGAACCCCGATCTTACGATCGTTGGTGAGGTAAAGAGTTGGGCTAACCAGTATACCACCCTATCCTGATCGTGGTACACTGATACCTCCTCTATATCTAGGGAAGGCTGAATGACAATGACTTGTCCCCTGCATTTTCTCTCAGCATCCTAACATAGTTGCTCTCATTTGGTCAAGGGGTCTGCCATTGTCCCTGCCATGTAGTTCTTGTATTTCAGATTTGTTACTCCTCTCCTCACCAACTGTCGAAATCGCTCAGTAGAGTAACAGCATCTCAATTGTTTCTCCTCTGTACCTAGATGGATTTCCTCCTTGACATCCAATGTAGGGTTCTATTCAATGAAAATAGATCAGCTTCCATAAGTTTTTTTTTATTGGAGTTTGAAAAGCCATTTGGCTTAGAAATCAAAGCAAGGGAGAAGCACCTGTTCACGAATCCTCCTTAGTTGGTGATGGCCACTGCTACAATAAACTTCTGCAATTTAAGACCCTCATTTTGAGTGCAGTGTTGCCACATAACCTCCTTGAAGGGCATCTCTGAAATATTCAAGAAATCTTTCTCTGGAGACTGAGGGGAAACCTGTAAGCTTCTGAGAGGTATAGATAGACCAGGCAACTGGTATCTTTTCCCAGGGTTGAAATGTCTCGTACTTGAGGTCGTTCATTTAAGGTGGGAGGGGGTAAATTCAAAGGAGAAGTGTGGGGTAAGTTTTTCTTTACATTGCGAGTGGTGAGTGCCTGGAATTCACTACCAGGGCTGTTAGTGAAGACAAATATGACAGAAACTTTTAGATAAGCCCCTGCATATGTAGAGAATGATGGGAGATGGACACTGTGTAGGCAAAAAGGATCTGTTTAGTTATCTGTTCTATGTTTGTAACTAAGTCTGTTTCTCAAAACTAGCTTGGAAAAGACATCTCTATTTGAGTGAAAGTTGGATCAGAGATGGTGCCCAATTAGGAATGGGTAATAAATGCTGGTTGATGCAGTAATGCTCAGTCCTTTGAAATTAATAAATGTTTAAAAATCTACAAAATGCATTGCAATTTATTTCTCAGAAAACAACTCTCAAGCTCTTAAATTTCTACCAGCATAAATGATAAGGATAGTAGAAGTATTGGAGCCTGCAGTTTCCCTCCAGGCTGCTTTGAAAGTACTTATTATCGTTATTACCTGGGTAAATCCTGGCACTTCCAATGTTACGACGCTATGGCTGTATTCTCAGCTGGACTGCAGAGGTTCAAGGAAGCAATTTGCCACCATCATCTTGAGGGCAATTGGAAATGGGTGAGAAATGCTGGCCATACCCAGTACTTGATGAATCAGTAAACAAAGCAGTGATGTAAGCATCTTGCTCATTGGTTCAGTGGCTCATCTTCATGAACCTGAAATTCCCCAAAATCTCTCATCACCTTAGATTAGCAAGCCTACCCATCTCAGATTTGAATTCCAATAATCAGTTCAGCGGCAATTAGATGTCATGGATGTCAGTGTTAAAGGTTCCTTCCTCTGTTCCACTTTCCGTAACTCTCGCACACTTAGTTTTGCTCCAGATTGGCTAATTAGTCATTAGCAGATCTTATGGAGCTGACCAAGGAATATTCTGTCTCTAATGCGTCTCGGTATGGCTCGGGGAATCTAATTAACAGCGTACATTGAGTGACCATTGTTTTGTGGCTCTTAATAGGATGATATATCAGGTATAAATAAATCATATTGCCTTTAATGCTGAGGTGGCTTTTTCTAGCTCCAGTCTTAAAGTAAAGTGCTGAGTGGTGGCAAGTGGAAAACCTTCATTAAGCAGTATTTATTGCTGTGGTGCGTTATGATATTCTTTCACCTTCCTCCTCCTTTCCCTCCCTCCCCACTTACCTTACCCATCCTATCTGCATGTTACGGCTTGGTATCGCTCTGCCCGAGACCTCAGCATATCGCGGGGAGCAGCCTCCCCTGCAAAGACTCTGTCGATGCTTCTCTGCTCTCCCATCCGTCAAAAGGTGCAAAACCCCGAAAGCACGTATGACCAGGCTCAAGGACAGCTTCTATCCAGCTGTTACGTGACTCTTGTATGCTAAGATGGATTCTTGACTTCATGATCTTCCTTGTCGAGGCCTTGCACCTTATTGTCCGACTGTGCTGCCCTTTCTCTGCAACTGTAATGCTCTATTCTGTACTCAATTACTGCTTTCCCCTTGAACTACCTCAGTGCAGTGACGTGGCGAAATTCTGCATTGATGGCACACAAAATAAAGATTTTTACCATACATATGACAATAATAAACCAATTTACTTAATACCCAACCCTCCTTAGGAACACTTCCTGTCTGGTTTTCTATTGTTCGTGAAGTGCCACCTACCTCTTGTTCACCACCAAGCAGGGGGAAATTTTCAAACCTTTTCAACACAGATTGATTTTAAAAGGGAAAGATGTCTGGGATGTTAACTGTAGCAAGGTACTTGGAGAAGGCAAGAGCCAGGCCAACCCTCCCCCCCCCCCCCCCAATATGGGGATACAAGTCCTCCATGGGTACAGGAGAAAGCAGACATCATGAGAGAGAGGTGTTAGATCACTTATACCTTCTATTCATTGTGTAAGTCTAGTGTTCAGATTGGAGATAATATTAGACCATAAGGCTTAGGAACAGAATGAAGCCATTCAGCCCATCAATTCTGCTCCACCACTTGATCATGGCTGATTTATTTTCCCTCTCAACCTCATTCTCTTGCCTTCTCCTCTTAATCTTTGATGCCCCTAACAATTAAGAATTTATCAATCTCTGCTTTAACTGAGCATTCACAGCCGTCTATAGCAATGAATTCCACAGATTTACCACTCTCTGGCTAAAGAAATTTCTCCGCATTTCTGTTCTAAAGGCATATTCTTTTGTTTTGAGGCTGATCTCTCTAGTTAAAGGTTGTTGATACCCAGGAATTCGAAAGTGCTCATCTTTTCCACTGCTGACCCTCGAAGAGAAGTGCTGTGTGTTCGTCTGTTTGCCCCTTCCTGACGTCCGTATTTAATTCCTTGTTTGGTCTTATTGATGTTCAGTGCATCCAAGCTTCCCTTAAATGTGGTGATTGGAGAAACCTGGTGAGGGGGAAGGTGGGTGATGATAGGTGGAAACGGTAAGGGGCAGTGATAGTGAGCTGGCATGAGTACATGGCGGAAGAGTCACAGGGCATCAGGGAGCAATGAGAGAGGGTCTCATTGAACTCCCATTGGAGAGAAGATATAAACCTCAGAGACTTCACAGTATAGCAGCAAATCATAAACAGAAGAGGTTCTGCAGATGCTGGAAAACTGGCAGAAGGTAGAACAGTGACAGCAAGAAGCTAATGTAAACTGGGTGATAAACTCTACAGTGTTTGGGCAATGCTTAGGAATGAAAATATAACAGAGACTTGATTTTGGTTAAGTTCAAAGTAAATTTATTATCAAATAAATAATGTATACAATACTATGCAAAAGTCTTCAGGGCATAGATATAGCCCAAGACCTTTGCAGAGTACTGTAGTAAACTAATGTACTGCGCTGCAAAAGAAAACAAATTTCATGAAGAGTGTGATGATAAACCTGATTCTGATATTGATAGATAGATACTTCATTAAACCCAAAGAAAATTACACTGTCACAGTAGCATTACTAGTACACAGATATGCAAATGTTAGAAGAGAAGTAAGAAAGAATAAAAAATAAGTTATCTCAAACAGTCCAACAGGAGGAGGTCATCACCTCCCTGGCTATAGTTTGACTCATTATAGAGCCTAATGGTCGAGGGTAAGAATGACCTCATATAGCGCTATTTGGAGCAGTGCAATTATAGACAATAGACAATAGGTGCAGAAGTAGACCATTCGTCCCTTTGAGCCTGCACTGCCATTCTGAGATCATTGCTGATCATCTACTATTCATACCCGGTTCTTGCCTTGTCCCCATATCCCTTGATTTCCCTATCCATAAGATACCTATCTAGTTCCTTCTTGAAAGCATCCAGAGAATTGGCCTCCACTGCCTTCCGAGGCAGTGCATTTCAGACCCCCACAACTCTCTGGGAGAAGAAGTTTTTCCTTAACTCTGTCCTAAATGACCTACCGCTTATTCTCAAACCATGCCCTCTGGTACTGGACTCTGCCAGCAGCTGGAACATATTTCCTGCCTCTATCTTGTCCAATCCCTTAATAATCTTATATGTTGCAGTCAGATCCCCTCTCAATCTCCTTAATTCCAGCGTGTACAAGCCCAGTCTCTCTAACCTCTCTGCGTTAAGACAGTCCGGACATCCCAGGAATTAACCTCGTGAATCTACGCTGCATTTCCCCTATAGCCAGGATGTCCTTCCTTAACCCTGGAGACCAAAACTGCACAAAATACTCCAGGTGTCTTAGTCTATTACTAAAAGTGCTCCTCTGTTCAGCCAAGGTGGCATGCAGAGGGTGAGAAACATTGTCTAGAATTGCCAGGATTTTCTGTAGGGTCTTTTGTTCTACCACAGTCTCCAGTGTGCCCAGTTTGACTCCTATAACAGAGCCAGCCTTTCTAATCTGTCTATTGACCATGTTGGCATCACTCGTGTTGATGCCATTGGCCCAGCACACGACCACATAGAAGATTGTTCTGGCAACCACAGACTGGTGGAACACGAGGAGAAGCCTGCATACTCCAAAGGACCCAAGTTTCCTCGGGAAATTGAGGCGATTCTGGCCCTTCTTGTGCACAGCCTCTGTGATGGTGCTCCACTTGTCTGTCATCCAGGTGCACCCCCAGGTACTTACAGGTGTTCACCACATCCACATCCTCACCATCAATAGTACGAGGCAGCAGTGCAAACTTAGTCTTCCTAAAGTCCATCACCATCTCCTTTTTCTTACTGATGTTGAATTGCAGATGATTCAGCTTGTGCCATTTAACAGACTTCCATCAGGGCTCTGTATTCATCCTTCCATCCTCCCCTTATACACCCAACTATTGCTGAGTCATCAGAGAATTTCTGCAGATGACATGACTCAGTGTAGTATCTAAAGTCTGAGGTATAAGGGTAATCAGGTATTCCCCTGTGGGGCCCCAGTGCTGCTTATAGCCATGTCTGATACACAGTTCTGACACTGCACAAACTGTAGTCTACCACTCAGATAGTCCAGGATACGGTGGAAGTGCCAACCTGCATTGTACAGAGCTTTTCCCCCAGCAATGAGGGCTGTACGGTATCGAAGGCACTTGAGAAATCAAAACGCATGACCCTGACGGTGCCGCTGTCTCTGTTGTGGACTGAGAGTGGGAAGCACCAGAGAGACATTCTGTAATGATCAGTAAACCAGCTGTTTGGAACCAGATGCAACTGCACCACAACCCTGTACCCCCCACTTCTGTCACTCCTTCTCTGTACTGTCCCCTAACCTCTGGTAGCGCTCCGCCCTCACCATTCCCAACATCCTCTGCTCCCACCGGATTTACAAGCTGGTTCTCCACATTGACAAACGTAGCATTATGCAAAAGTCTTAAGCGCCCTAGCTACTTACAATATCTATGCTGACTTTTGCACAGTTCTGTATGTCACCATATACAACCCTGAGATTCATTTTCTTGCAGGCATCCTCAATAAATCGAATAACCATTATAGGATCAATGAAAGATCGCACTCAACAGGGCGGACAACCAGACTGCAAAAGACAACAAATTGTGCAAATACAAAAAGAAAGGAAGAAAATAGTAATCATAAATAAGTAAACGAATATCAAGAGCATGAGATGAAGAGTCCTTGAAAGTGATGGGGCGAGTGAAGTTATACCCTCTGGTTCAAGAACCTGATGGTGAGGTTTAATAACTGGTGATATGAGTCCTGAGGTTCCTGTACCTTCTTCCTGATAGCAGCAGCCTGGGTGGTGGGAGTCCCAGATGATTGATGCTGCTTTTCTCCAGCAATACTCCATGTAGAAGTGCTCAATGTTGGGAAGGGATTTATCAGTGATGGACTGGGCCGTATCAATTACTCTTTTGATATAATTTCCTGTTTAAGGGTATTGGGACTAACTGGAAAGATGTTAATATCCTCCCAATATTCACTTCCATTCAAGGCGGGGGGTGGGGGGGAGGAATCCAATGATACACATGATAAAGGCAAGTAAAGATAAATCCATACCCTTAAATGTTTAAAGAAAGGGTACAAACCACAAAGTGTAAACACAACACTTGTGGCAACACTTCACTTGTGAGTCTGTTGGGGTAATCTATTGCATCCGGTGCTCCCAGTGTAGCCTCCTCTACATTGACGAGACCCGATGCAGATTGGGGGACCGCTTCTTCGAGCCCCTCCACTCCATCTGCCACAACAGACAGGATCTCCCGGTTGCCACCCACTTCAACTCTGCTTCACATTCCCATTCGGAATTGTCCATACATGGCCTCCTCTACTGCCATGATGAGGCCAAACTCAGGTTGGAGGAGCAACACCTCATATACCATCTGGGTAGTCTCCAGCCCCTTGGTATGAACATCGAATTCTCCAACTTCTGGTAATTCCCTCCCTCTCCCTTCCACCATCCCACTTTCACTCTGCCTCCTCTTCTCGCTGCCTATCACCTCCCTCATGATTAGGCCTTCTTCTACAATTGTGCTTTCCCCTTATATTCCTTCTTCACCTCTCCTGCCTATCCCCTCCCTGCTTCCCCTTCCTCACTCCTAGATTTTTCCTCTGATTGGTTTTTCACCTGGCACCTTCCACCCTCCCCCCACCTTCTTTATAGGGCCCCTGCCCCCTCCTCCTTCAGTCCTGACAAAGGGTCTCGGCCCGAAACGTTGACTGCTCATTTCAATGGACGCTGCTCGACCTGCTGAGTTCATCCAGATTGATTGTACGTGTTGATTAAACCACAAGATGTCATTGCTGGCCGTAAGTTTGTTTTTTTGTTACGTTGCCACTGATAACTCTAGACAACTCCTAGGAATTTCATTTTGTTTCCTTTGCTGCTGATGTTTTTGACGCTTTTCATTTTGACTGCTTTCTCTTTTTCATTCGGGTTTGGTCTGCCTTTTGCCGACTGGCCATGCTGTACACCTTCCTTTCTCTCTTGCTGACACCAGTTTCTTTCACCTTCTGAGGCCATGCTCAGTAGCACTGACTGGAATGGAGCACAAGAAGCCAGATAGCTGCTACGACCAGGGGCCATACTTCAATCTGCTCCTATATAGAGGGATAATAAAGCCATGATGAAATGGTGGGGTAGACTGGATGGACCAATTGGCCTTAATTCTGAAGCCAGGTCATGAAAAGTCCCCAGAAATAAGAGTCAATCCAATCAAGTCAGCTCTGGGGTGAGCGGAGAAACATACGTAGCTAATAAAGTGCTTGGATCCCTGGATTGAAATTGGAAGTTGCATTTATGTTTTGTTAGCAGTGATTGAGAAGATCACTGGAGTACCCCTACTTCAATGGAAATGAATATCATGAGAGGTGTGCAGCTGGTGGATGAGGCTGACTAAGCCACTGAGCTGGTTAAAGGTGACTTTTCATGGCAAACAACAACATGAAATGTAGAATTGTGGAGCTTTTTGTTTATGTACTTCACTCCAGATTGTCATTGTTTTATCTTGCCCTACCTCAATGCACTGTGGAATGATCTGATGACAAACTTTTCACTGCATCCCCGTACTTGTAATGACAATAATAAACCAATAACATGATGTGTACCACAAATTCCCTTTTACTTCCTTGGGGAAAAAACATAACGCAAAAATTCCTGCAGTAAACTCACATGAGATATAAGTTTACCTTTTTGATGCGATTAAATTTAACAGCTTTATTGTAAAAACTCCCATGTGACTTTGCAAAGATCTGGACAATGGACATTCATGGAATTTGTTATCTAAAATTTCCAATTTCAATCTAGTTATACAATGTCACAGAGATTAGTGATAAGGCTGGAATATTCTGGAATATTTTAGAAACCAGAAAAGAATGACCAAATCAAAAGGGGGAGAAGAAATGCTTTCAAGAATAAGCTTGCAAAATATAGAAGAAAAACAGATAAAGCTTGTACAGTATACAAAGAGGAAAAGAGCTGAGGCGAACATTAGTCTCTTGAAGAGAGTAGGACATTAACGGGAAGTAAGGGAATGGCAGAAACTCTGAGCAAATATTTTGTTTGTCTTCATAGCAGAAAACATTAAAAGTAAGAAGTACTGGGTCAAAGAGGAAGGAGTAACTTAAAGCAATCTCTATCACTAGGGAATAGTTTCTGGGAAAACAAATTCCCCAGACAAGATGTCCCTAGTCCTAGGGCCTTGAAATAAATAGCTGCAAGGATAGTTGATGCATTAGTTGAAATTTTGCAAACTTTGCTAATAAAGATGAATAAAGCACAAATATAACATCCTATTTAAGTTAGCAGGGTGACAGAAATTAGGAATACGTCAGCCAGTTTCTCTATCTATAAGGGCAGTGGTATAGTGGTTCCTGTGAATGATTTTCCAGCACCAGCAACTGGAAGATCAATCAGATTTCAATTCTTACTGCTGCCTGTGAGGAGTTTTTACGTTCTTTCCACACGTTAGTGACCCTGTGGATTTCCTTCAGGTGCTCTGGTTTCCTCCCACAGTCCAAAAATATGTACAGGTTGGTAAGGGTTGGTAAGTTGTGGGTATGCTACATTATCACCATGGGGATGCTTGCCGACTGACCCAGCGCATCACAAGTGGTAATGCAAATTATGTGTTTTGTTTTGATGTACATTTGACAAATAAATCTAATTTTTACCTTCATTAAGATTATTTAAAAATTGATCGTTACCTTCAGTTAGCCTGATTTTATCACTGGAAAACACTGGAGCCCATTAGTAAGGAAATACTGTCTCGGGACATTTAGAAAATCATAATGCAATGAAGGCAGTGTCAAATGAGTCATCAAATTGTATCTCATGGAAACAGGCCCATCAGCCCATCATGTCTATGCCAGCCCACTTTAAATAGTAACAGAACAAGTTCACATCCTAATAACCATCAGCTTGTCAGAGCTCTGAACTCAGGGCCTGCTGACTCGAGGTCCCAGGGAGCAGAAAGGACATTCAGTAGACTGCAGAGTAAAGGGAGAGCCTCAGACCTCTTTGAAGTCACTGCACAACAGACAAGTGTTACTCCTCAGATTGTCCTGTAGGCAGGCACTGTCAAATTATCCACCAGCCAGATGCCAAACAAGTCATCGTGTCATGGAGTCGTGGAATCACACCTTCATAGAGTTATAAAGCACAGAAGCAGAGCCCCAGACCATCATGGCCTTTCCAACAACTTTGCTCACTACACCAATCTAATTTGACTGCAATAGGACCATATCCTTCTATAGCTTATCTATTTAAATGCCTGTCTAAGTGACCTTATCTGATTCAACCATTTCCTGTGGTAGTGCATTCCAGTTATCAATCAACTTCTGTTTAAAAAAACTCACCCCACTAATCCCCTTTAAAATTCCTTGCTCTAATCTTAAACCTTTCCTTACTTTTCATACCCCTACCATGGGGGAGAAAAGGTTACATGAAAGATGGTTTTATTCGTCAAATTTATGGTAATCTCTTGAGGATGTAATTTGCAGAGTGGATAAAGGGGAGTCAGCAGATGCAGAGTATCAGGATTTCTGAAAGGAATTTGATCAGATAAGGAAGGACCTCCTGGCATCAGGTGGAACACGTGCAGATGGGGAATTGATTAACTCAGAGAAAACAGACGGTATATGGTTCATTTTCAAATTGAAAACCTGTAACTACAGTAGTTTGGTATCACAGAGATCAGTGCTCTGATGGCAGTCATTTACAACCTACATTAATGACATGGATGAGGGAACCAAAATCACTGCAGCCAAATTTGTTTACAATAGAAAGTGAGTGAAAGCAAGTGGTAAGGAGTCTGCAAAGGGATATAGGTAGATTAAGTGAGTGGGCAAAACTTGTCAGGTGGAGGGTAGAGTGAGGAAATGTAAGGCTCTTCACTTTGGTGGGAGGAATAGTGATGATGGATGCTGCTTTGCTGAGCTAAAGTTCTGTGCAGATGCGATCAATGGTGAGGAGGGCTTTACCCATGATGGACTGGACCGTATCTGCTACTTTTTGTAGGATTTTCTGTTCAAGATCCTTGGTGTTTTCATATCAGGTTGTGATGCAGCCAGTCTATATTCACTCCACAAAACATCCATAGAAGTTTGTCAAAGTTTAATATGTCAATCTGAATCTTCGCTAGCTTCTAAGGAAGTAGAGGTGCTGCCATGCTTTCTTCAGAATTGCACTTATCTGCTGGGCCCAGCACAGATCCTCTGAAATGATAACACTGAGGAATTTAAAGTTGCTGACCAATGCCACATCTGATCCACCGATGAGGACTGGCTCAAGGACCTCTGGTTCCTTCCTTCTGAAGTCCTTGGTCTGACTGACATTCAGTAAAGAGGTTGGTGCAGTGGCAGCACTCTGCCAGATTTTCAATCTCCCTCCTATATGCTGATACAGCCAATGGCAGTGGTGTTGTCAGCAGACTTGAATACGACATTGGAGCTGTACTTAGCCACACAGTCATAAGTGTGAAGAGAGTAGATTAGGGAGCCTGAGCACACAGCCTTGTGGTGCAACTGTGCTGATGATGATTGTGGAGGAGATGTTGTTGCCAATCTGAACTGACTGGGATCTGCAAGTGAGGAAACCAAAGACCCAATTGCACAAGGAGGTATCGAGGCCAAGGCCTTGGAGTTCAATAATTAGGTGATTGAGAGGTGATTTTATAAACTGATGCAAGATCCTGAGAAAGATTGACAAGGTGGATGCTGAGAGGTTGGTTCTTTGAAGGAAAATAGGGGGTCTCTGGAGCTAGCTCCAGCATCCTAGCTTTAGAATAAAGAGTTGGCCACATAAGTCAGAGGTGAGGAGGAATTTCTTCTCTCAGATATTCATGATTCTTTGAGATTCTGCATCCTGGAGGATGTGGACTCTGCAATATATTGTACCTACCAAATACTGAAAGGCCTAGATAGAGTAGACGGGAGAGGATGTTTCCTATAGTGAAAGAGTCCAGGACCAGAGGCCACAGCCTCAGATACAAGAAAGTTTCCTTAGAACAGAGATGAGGAGAAATTTATTTAGCCAGAGGGTTTTCTTCAAAGTTTAAAGTTTAAAGTGAATTTATTATTAAAATATGTATATGTCACCATATGCAACTCTGAGATTGATTTTCTTGTGGGCATTCACAGCAAATACAAAAAGAAAGAGAAACAGAGAAATAACATTAATAGTGAATGCACTTGGCTACAGCCATACTTTGTTTTACCAACCTGAACTGAGAAAAAATAAAAACACAACAACAATAATAATAATAATAAATGGATGGATGGATGGATGGATGGATGGATGGATGGATGAATAAATAAATAAATAAATGAATAAATAAATAAATAGATAGATAGATAGATAGATAGATAGATAGATAAATAAATAAGCGGTGAATATCAAGAACACATGAATTGGTGAATCTGTGGAGTTCTTCCCAGAGACAGCTGTTGCGGCCAAGTTGCTGGGTATATTTAAAGTGGAAGCTAATAGTTTCTTGATTAGTAAGTGCATCAAAGGTTACGGGGAGAAGGCAGGAGAGAGCAGTTGAAAGGGAAAATAAATCAGCGATGATCAAATGGCAGAGCAGACTTGATGAGCCCAATGGCTGAATTCTGCTCCTATGTCTTATGGTCATTAAGGTACTAAAGGCTGAAATAGAGAAACTTGTGGAGGAAAGGGTCACGGGGAAGTGGATCTGAGGTAATGGTAAATTCAGCCATATTTTTATTGAAGGGTAGAGTGGGCATTGTGTACAGGCCCAGGCATCTATCATTTTCTGTCCAAATTATCCCTTCTTATGCATTTTGCTTTTCCAATATTTTGGCAATAAGATTAGAAATCTGCAAAGCATGCTGATCAATTTATTCAATTTTGAAATACATATTAGCAAAGCCTTCGCTCTGTCTTTATGTTGCTGTTTGATTATTGCTGAACCAACAGATCGATATTTAAGAGCGAGTGGTGGAGTGCTTACATTCAATGGTGGTCAGCATAAAAACCTCAGAACGTTTTGGGGCCAGGGGATTTTGGAGAAAGGCGGGGGCAAGATCATAGAGGGATTTGAAAAGAAGGTTGAAAGCTCCCCTTATCGATTACATTATTTAGTTTTAGAAACTTACACCCTGTGGCCACTTTATTAAGTACAGGAGGTAAGCCAAACATCAGAATGGGGAAGAAATGTGATCTGAGTGACTTTGACCGTGGTCAGGGTAGACTGAGCATCTCAGAAAACACTGATCTCCTGGGATTTTCACGCACCACAATCTCTAGACTTTACAGAGAATGCTGTAAAGAACAAAATTTCAGGTAGGGTGGTGGCACACTCAGACACAGCGACCACTCTGGGTTCAATCAAAGGTGCATTTGTTCCTCTTGTAAGTCTACTTTGCAATCTCAAGTCAGTGCTGGATACTGTGAGCAGCAGGACTATCCCATCAGTGAGTTGCTCGATAGTGATGGAGCTGGGTTTATTGCTTACCACTGCTGTGTTGTCACCTGGACTTGTTGTGCACCATTGTGCCGAGATGGTGTGCGATCCAACAAATGGAGCGAGCCATTATCTTGGATGTTTTTATTGGGATCTCAGGACCCTATTAGACATCAGTAATGTGCAGGGCTGCAAGTCCATTTGTTGGCGAGACCCACAACGGGGGAGTTGCATTGCCTCGGTTGAGTAAAGGACGAGGCCTCGGCTGTGGGGCTTCCTTGGGAAGCTGCCCAGGGGAGAAAGCAGGGGCTCTGCCTGGTGTGCTGGAATTGTGCTGGGTTGGGTGCTAGCCCCTTGTGTCAGTGGTACTCTCCGGTGTTCGCTCAGTGCTGCTCTCCCGTGGCTGCTCGGTGCTGCTCTCCAGTGTTTGCTCAGTGGGAGAACAAGCTGGAGCAGGACAGTCTATAGTCAATGCCACTCAGGGCCTAGGGTTATATTACTTTTTCTTTGTGACTGTATATTCTTCTGAAATCACAACCATATGTGGTATTTATGTTATATGCTATTTGCGTGTACTGTCTGCCTTGGCCCCAGAAGAACACTGTTTTGTTTGGCTGTTTTCATGTATGGTTGAATGATAATTAAGCTTGAAACTTGAAAAAACAGCCAGTGAGCGGCAGTTCTGTGGATGAAAATGCCTTGTTCTTGAGAGATCAGAGGAGAACAGCCAGACTGGTTCAAGCTGACAGGAAGGCAACAATAACTCAAATACCCTTGTGTTACAACAGTGGTGTGCAGAAGAGCATCTCTGAATGCACAACCCATTGAAGCTTCAAGTGGATGGGCAGGCAGAAGACCAGGAACACACACTCTCTGGCCACGTTATTAGATACAGCAGGTACCTGATAAAGTGGCTGCTGAGTGTATATTTATTGGGCTGTTTTTATTGTGTTCTTTATGCTGTGTTCAGGTCCAGAGTAACAATCATTTTGTTCTCCTTTACACTTGAGTACTGAAGAATGACAATAAACAGCCTTGAACCTTGAATGCTCTATCCAATTCTAAACCATCTGGGATATCTTTGCTCTTGTCTACAACATCTCTGAATTAAGTTTCTGCACCACTGTCTGCTGTGTCCTCTGTTCCCAACAGCCTAAATTAGAATTCCATCCTTGAATCCCATTGCTCCATCTTTTAACACACACAAAATGTTGGAGGAACTCAGCAAAGAACTCACTTGGCCCAAAGTGTCGACTGTTTACTCTTTTCCATAGTTGCTGCCTGGCCTGCTGAGTTCCTCCTGTACTTTGTATGTATTGCTCAGATTTCCAGAATCTGCAGATTTTCTTTTTTTTGTTTCTCTCCTTCTTTTTCACTTTTGAAGCTCTCCTTTAATCCTCTCAATAATGAGTTCTGATGCAAGGAGGGGTTAAGTTATTGGAATAGTAACCAAAAGGCTTGGTCTAACAATCCAGAATTCAAATCTCACCATTGCAAGTGTGGAATTTAAATCTATTTAACAAATTGAACTTAAAAATAAAATTCTTGTCATTACTACTGGACTGCTATGAGGAACTGTTTGGTTCATGTCAAGTCCCTTGATGAGAGTAGGGACTCTATGTATCTCCAGTGAAGTTGACACTTACGAAATCCCCAGATGAACCACTCAGTTAGGGATGTGTGGTAATGCCAGTGATGGCTAGATACTGAAAAATGAATCGATGAATGTTATCAGATATCTTTTGTGAAGTACTGCGATATGCTTTGCCACAATCAAGATATATAATCAACAATGTTGTTGTGTTATGAGAAAATGAATTGGACTAATTCAGAAGAGCTGATCCAACAAAAGTGAACTGTTATAGTCCAATATTTTGATCATTCATTACCCGTTTAAAATGACTTTGGAAGAACGGAATCCATATTAAGATTTTAGGGAGCTGATATGCTCAGTTTGAGAGGAATGGAACTGGTAATGTAATTTTGCTCTGTAACTATCGTATTAGTATCTCCACAGGGGCCAGCTGAGTGGCAATTGTACTCCTGGTTCAAAAATGTAACGTGACACTACTTAAAACACATTGTCTATAAATGAAAATGCTTTGTGTGGTTTAATCTTGTATATATTTATTATTACTTGATTTTGTTGAAATGCTTAATATCAATTGCATCAAAGTTCCTTCCACAAGCAAAAGCAGAATTCTACATCTGCTACATCAGTAATAGGAAATAAAAACAGGACAGAATCTGGGATTACTCAGCACCTCAGAGATCATCCCATCCATTCTTCCAGCACGGTAGTTTAGTGGCTAGCGTAACGCTTTACAGTGCCAGAGATTGGGGATCAATTCCTGCCGTTATCTGCGAGGAATTTGTGCATTCTCTCTGTGACCGTGTGGGCATGCCATATCGATGCCAGAGGCATGGTGACACCCTTGGACTGTGTCGGTTGTTCACACGTTTCGCTGCAGGTTTCGATATCTCGATGCACATGTGACAAATAAAGCTCATCCTATCTTATCTTCCCAGCTCCGACTCCACAAACCAGACACCAGCAAATCTTTGGAGCTTATTAATAAATTTGAACAACCATAGGATTTAACACATTAGCTGCCTCCCTACTCCAGTACTGCTGTTATGAAATCTGTGTTAGCTGGAATTTTTGAAACTGAGACAAAAAGAATTCCTCCCTCGGAGATATGATGGTGAAGAGCATAAGTGGACCTGTGTAGTTGTATAAGGGACTAAGTGACTTGTTCCATGCTCCTCTGTTACATAACCATTGTCTAATATTCTGTGTAAAATTATAAATGACAAACAACAGCGACAGTTACCTGGGATCTTAGATTTAAAAATAACATTACAAAGTTATCACACACAAAATGCTGGGGGTACTTAGCAGGACAGGCAGCATCTATGGAAAAGTGTACAGTTGATGTTTTAGGCTGAGACCCTTCGGCAGAACCTGCCCAAAATGTTGACTGTTTACTCTTTTCCATAGATGCCACCTAGCCTGCAGTGTTCCTCCAGCATTTTGTGTGCATTGCTTGGATTTCCAGAATCTGCAGATTTTCTCTTGTTTACAAAGATATCACATTGCATATTTCAGTCTACAAACCAAATAATTTATCTAATAAGGTCTTCCAAAACCATGGAACACTTTGGAGCAATGCTAGTCTCTACAAGTAAATTGTATCAGGATGTTGAGGAAGTTACTAGGTAAGGGTGTGGATGTTGTCTACATTTACTTTAGTAAGGCCTTTAACAAGGCCTCACATAGGAGGCTGGTCAAGAAGGTTCAGAAGTTCAGTTGCCTGGCATTCAGGATGAGGTAGTAAATTAGATTCAACGTCAGAAAGTCAGAAAGTAATGGTAGATGGTTGTCACACAGACTGGAGGCCTGTGACTAGTGGAGCGCTGCAGGGATTGGTGCTGGGTCCATTGTTGTTTGTCATGTATATCAATGATCTAGATAATAATGTGGTAAACCGGATTGGCAGATTTGCAAATGACACCAAGATTGGGGGCATTGCGAACAGCAAGGAAGGTTGTCAAAGCTTTTAGTCAGATCAGGACTGGCTGTAAAAAATTGCTGAAAAATGGCAGATAGAATTTAATCCAGACAAGTGTGAGGTGTTGTACTTTTGGAAGTCAAAACAGA
Organism: Hypanus sabinus; assembly: GCF_030144855.1. Lineage (NCBI taxonomy): Eukaryota > Metazoa > Chordata > Chondrichthyes > Myliobatiformes > Dasyatidae > Hypanus > Hypanus sabinus. Next base: position 107,755,715 of record NC_082714.1, on the reverse strand, counting down.
TAAAAAGTTGTAGCACGGGAAGATGGGCTCATAAAGAGAATGTCTGATACGTTGGCCTTCATAAATCAGAGTAGGGAGTACAGGAGTTGGAATGTTATGTTGAAGTTGTATAAGATGTTGGTGAGGTCCAGTTTGGAGTACCATGTGCAGTTTTGGTCACACACCCACAGGAATGAATTGAGAGAATTCTGAGAAAATTTACAAGGATGTTTCAAAGACCTGAGGACCTGAGTTTTAGGAAAACGTTGAATAGATTAGAATTTGGTTCCCTGGAGCATAGGAAAATGAGGGCAGATTTGATAGAGGTATACAAAATTTAATGGGTAAAGATTGGCTAAATGCAAACAGGCTGGGTGAGGCTAGAACTAGAAGTCATGGGTTAAGGGCGAAGGACGAAATGTTTAAGAGGAACATAAGAGGGAGCTTCTTGATTCTGAGGGTGACGAGAGTGTGGAACGAGCTGCCAGCAGAAATGGTGGGATGCAGGTTCAGTTTCAACATTTAAGACAAACGTGGGTAGGTACGTTGATAGGAGGGACATGACGGGCTATGTTCCAGGTGTAAGTCATTGGGACTAGGCACAATAATAGGTTGGCACGGACTAAATGGGCCAAAGGGCCTGTTTCTGTGCTGCAGTGATCTATGACTAGTTTCTATAAATAAAGCTTCAGAATTCTTTATTGCTTCCCCATCATCAAGGGAATAAGATCTGACTTCTGTTGGCGGATTACAGTATATATACTCAGCAGTTCACCGTGATTTTGAGGTAGAGGATCTAACCAATGTACGGCAGAAATGTATTTGATATTTGCAGCATACTTTCCGATGAATAGATGGGGATAAGCACGTCGATTGACTCAATCAATCTGATGACATTTTGATTCCCATGCCAGAACTACAAGTAGGGAACTTTAAAATGAGAAAGCTTTTTGAAGCTGGGTGTCCTATTAATTTCAATGAGCCATTCAGGTATGTAATGAGAATGTTGTAATGAGATGTTTTATGGAAGTTATACTGTAAGACCATAAGACATTAGAGCAAATGTAGGCCATTCGACTCATCATATTTGCTCCGCCATTCCATTGTGGCTGATTTACTATCCCTCTCAACCCCATTCTCCTGCCTTCTACCTCCAATACCCTTAATAATCAAGAACCTATCACCCTCTGCTTTAAACAAACCCAATGACCTGGCATCCACAGCCACTTGTGGCAATGAATTTACCTATTCACCACTCTCTGGCTAAAGAAATTCCTTCTTATATCTGTTCTAAGTAGACACGCCTCTACTCTAAGCCTCTGCCCCCGGTCCCACACTGTCCCACTGTCAGAAAAATCCCCTCCACCTTCACTATCTTGGCCAATTAATATTTGATAAGTTTCAATGAGATTCCCCCTTGTTCTGCCGAACTCCAGCAAGTGCTGGTCCGGAGCCATCAAACATTAACCCCTTCACTCCCAGGATCTAGCAAACAGAAACAGAAAATGCTGGAAGTGCCTTGCAGGGTTAGGCAGTATCTATGGAGGGAAAAAGACAGGAGTAATGTTTCCAGGTGATAACCTTTGAACAGAACTGAATTCTATTTTTTTTAAAAGATTTATTTATTTATTTGTGGATACAGCATCGAATAAACCCTTGCGGGGTACTGGTGTGCCCAGCAGCCCACAAATGTAACCCTCGCCTAATCACAGGACAATTTAGAATGACCAATTAGCCTACTAATGGTAGGTCTTTGGACTGCGGGAGGAAATCAGAGGAAAGCCGTGCGCACAAGGGACCACCGTACAAACGTTCTTACAGAGGACGCTGGAATTGAACTCTGAACTGCCACACCCCAAGCTGTAATGACATTGCCCTAACCTCTATGCTACCATGGCACCCAGTATAGTTTGAACACATCTCAAAGCAAAAGGAAGTCTGCAATTCAAACCCGGATGCTCATTGACAAACAGGGAATGTGGATGGGGAGGATGTGGAATGATTGGTTTTCTCTCTCCACAGGATGGATCTCCTTTCAATGTTTTCTGATTTTATTCCAGGTTTCTGAGCGTCTGCAGTTCTTTGAACTGGGGCCACCTGACTTTTTTATTGCAAAGTGTGTGGCTTCTGGTTGCAAAGTGATTGTCTACAATAATGAACAACAATCGAATTGTAACAATATGAGTACCTGGCTAGGCAAATTCAGGCTGGGACCACCTGAGAATACCATCTGAGATGGATTTGTACCTGGGTTAAAATGATCCATGTTCTGTGCTGGTGTAAAACTCAGACGATGATTGAGTTGGACCATCCATTGGCCACTTCTGGCTGACAGTGGAAGCAAGTGCTTTGAAAATGTCTTTCTTTTGTCATCCCTGCTCCGGGCTCCACCCATGGGATTGGGGATAATCGAAGCCTCACATTAACTACACAGCCTGCAACTGGTGTGGCAGAGAATGAAAGCAATACTTCCGAGAGGCATGCTTACCCATGAAGAGACCTGACATTTGAACTCTCACTCCATCTTGTTGTCACTTGGATTCCTGAATCCTCCACTTCCTGACCTGTCCCAGGAAACTCAACAAAAGGCAGAGGGACCAGCTTTGACTGAATATATTCCAGCCTTCCAAGGAGAGGATTGCTGTACAGGGTGCTGGTAGGGAATCAATGGTCTGAATCTTCTGCAGTGCTGTATGCATGCATATGAATACACTTCTTTACAATGGTATCGGTATTGGTTTATTATTGTCACACGTACCGAGATGCAGTAATCTTGCACAATATTCATACAGATCAGATCATTACACAGTGCATTGAGGTAGAACAAGATTAAACTTTAACAATGCAGAATAATGTGTAACAGCTACAGAGGAAGTGCAGTGCAGGTAAACAATAAGTGCAAGATCAAAACAAGGTAGACTGTAAGATCAAGACTCCATCTTATTGTACGATGGAACTATTTAATAGTTTTATAACAGTGGGATAGAGGCAGAGGTTGGTGGTCCAAGCTTTCAGGTTTTTGCACCTAGAAGAGTGGAGGAAGAGTGGAGAAGAGCGAATGCCCAGCGTGGGTGGGTCTGATTATACTGGCTGCTTTACTGAGGTAATGAGACAGTGTAGACAGCCCCTGGAGGGGAAGATGGTTTCCATGACGTCCACAACCCTCTGCAGTTTCTTGCGGTGATATACTAAGCAATCATGCACACACACAAAATGCTGGCGGAACGCAGCAGGCCAGGCGGCATCTACAGGGGAAGTACGGTCGACATTTCCAGCCAAGACCCTTTGTCAGGAACCATTCCCAATATTGCTACTTTAGATTAAAGTAATATAATTTAATTTAATGGAAGCAGATGCTTTGAAAATGTCTTTCTTTTGTTATTCCTGCTCCGGACTCCACCCATGGGATTAGGGATAATCCTCTTGCCTCACTTTAGATACACAGCCTGCAACTGGTGTGGCGGAGAATAAAAGTAACACTTCCAAAAGGCATGCTTGCCCATGAAGTGACCTGACATTTCAACTGTGTGACTGAGTCCCGACGAAGGGTCTCGGCCTGAATCGTCGACTGTACTTCTCCCTATAGATGCTTCCTGGCCTGCTGCGTTCCACCAGCATTATGCACGCTAATAGGGTGCTTCCTACGATGCGTCGATAAAAATTGGTAAGAGTCGACAGAGTTCTTTAGCCACCTGAAAAAATGGAGGTGTTGGTAATGCTCACTAGGAAGCTCTAAAGCCTCACCACTTCAACACGACGATGGAGCACTGTGCCCATGATATTTAAGCAGGCAACCTCCCTTAGTTTCCATTGTGTCTGATTCACATTGGGAAGGAGTCTATCAGGTATAAGAACAAACAGTAAGGCAACAATCCCCCTCCTGTATAGAAGAGAGTCTGTAAGATTTAAATTGTCTAGCTAAAGAAGTGGTTATTAAGCCATGATTGGGTCCCGTTTAATTTAAAGTAGCAATACAGTTTTGGGAGTGGTTTCTGGGAGTCCTCACCACAGGACGTTCCATTAACAATGAACCACATTAACGTCAGCTCTGGAGATGGCCGAATGCAGAGCCAGTTGCAATTAATATCTCAGGCCCCATCAGAGCAGGGTGGGTAAGTAAATGATGGAAAGCAGTTCTGTGTTTTAAATGAGGGTTTCACCACGTGGAACTGAGGGCTTCCTGCACCACTCATCTCCAACATGTCCAAAAGTACAGGCTAACTAACAGTCAGTCAGGCAAGGGCTCTGGAGTCCAGATGAGTGTGTTGTTTTGTATTAGTACGTAGTCTGCATTTGGCAGGGGGTAGCTCCATGCAATTTACTTTCACTTCCTCTACTCCCTGTTCTCTGTAACATAGAAACATAGAAAATAGGTGCAGGAGTAGGCCATTCAGCCCTTCGAGCCTGCACCGCCATTCAGTATGATCATGGCTGATCATCCAACTCAGAACCCTGTACAGACATAAAATCTCTACTGGCTTAAATAGCTATTGCTTTCTGAAATTTGATGCTATCGAATGAGATACAAGTGCTTTAAATATTTAACTGGGATATTTCAGAGTGATTGGGTCAGCAGGGGAACAGGCAGTGGCTCCACTTGCTGTGAGATTGTGACACCGTCATCAGGAGCCTGCTGCTAAATCAAAGTTGAAATTTCCTGAGTAAGCTTATTATCAAAGTAGCAGATGTCACCGTATACAGCACTCCCCTGATTATTTTGCAGGCATTCACAGTAGAACAAAGAAATACAATAGGATCAATGAAAAGCCCCACACAAAGACTCACAAACAACCAACGTGCAAAAGAAGACAAACTGTACAAATACAAACAAATAATAACAAATAAAATAACACAGAGCTAACAGTACATGGACACCTGCCCAGCAACATAGAGGAGGCCATAAGATATTAGGGCTGAATTAGGGCATTCATCTCATCAGATCTTCTCCACCATTTAATCATGGCTGATTTACTTTTTTAGATCCATTCTCCTACCTTCTCCTTGTTAACCTTAACCCCCTCTTAAAATCAAGAACCCTTGGATCTCTGCCTTAAATATGCCAAATTACTTGGCCTCCACATCCCTCTACGGCAACAAATTTCACAGATTCACCACCCTCTAGTTGAAGAAATTCCTCCTTATCTCAGTTTTAAGGGGAAATCCATTTATTCTGGGGCTGTGCCATCGATCCTAGATTCTCCTACTAATGGAAAGATGCTCTTCATGTTCACTCTGTCCAGGCATTTCAGTGAGATCCCCCAACCCCAAAAAGCCATGCTATGAGATGTGGACCTTTTGATTCTGCTGCTCATTTCCATTCAGGGATGAAGAAGCAACTCTATTCGCCGTATACATTTGCATTTATTTGGAATTTGTTGTGGTGTGTTGGCACGACATGCAACAAGAAACAACAACATTCAACAATTATACAGAATAAATAATCACATAAAAATAAAGTTAGAGGTTGAAGTACAGAAATGGAACATGTGCATAAGCACACAAATGCCAGCATGTAGTTACAATGGAAACAGCATTATAAAAAGTTGTTTAAAGAGTTTATTGCGCAAGGCTGTGACTAAGGTAATAGAAAAGTTGGGGGTTGAATGATTGTCAGGTTTACTGTCTGGGGGAAGAAGTTTTTGTTTTAATAGACCTAAAGCACATTCCAGAAAGGAGCTTTCTGACTATTGCTTCAATAACCTGAGTCTTTCTCCTAGCTCCCTATTTAGTTTTTAAGACCATGTACGTTAGCCACCTGTTCAACACACCACAGAAAGACTGGGCTGCCTACTAAGCCCATGGACAACCTGCACAGGGACATGTTGCTACAGAGCAGGAGCTGGCAAATGGGATTTATACAGGTTGGTACTGGATGGCTAGTGTCGACATGGTGGGCCGAAGGGCCTGTATCTGTGCTGGGTAGCTCGATAACTCTGTGATTCCAGGCTAAAGCGCAGCCCAGCAATCCCTCATGAGTATTGCAGTGGAGGAAAGGGAATTACAGGGGCATGAGAGAGGAGCTGGACAAAATTGATTGGAAAAGAACATCGGCAGGGATGATGACGGAGTGGCAATGGCTGGAATTTCTAGAAGGAATTCGGAAGGTGCAGGGTATATACATCCCAAAGAGGAAGAATTTTTCTAAAGGCAAGGTGACACAACCATTGCTAGCAAGAGAAGTCAAAGCCAACATAAAAGCCAAAGAGAGAGCATAGAATAGAGTAAAAATTAGTGGGAAGTTAGAAGATTGATTGATGAGAGGCATTGATGAGAGGCTTTTCCCTGGGGCTGAATTGGCTAGCACAAGAGGGCACAGTTTTAAGGTGCTTGGAAGCATGTACAGAGGAGATGTCAGGGGTAAGTTTTTTATGTAGAGGGTGGTGAGTGCATGGAATGGGCTGCCGGCAATGGTGGTGGAGGCGGATACGATAGGGTGTTTTAAGGGACTCCTGAATGGGTACGTGGAGCTTAAAAAAATAGAGGGCTATAGGTAACCTGAGGTAATTTCTAAATTAAGTATATGTTCGGCACAGCATTATGGACTGAAGGGCCTGTATTGTGCTGTAGGTTTTCATGTTTCTATTGGGAAGCTTTTAAAACCCAACAGAAGGCAACAAAAGAATAATTAAGGAGAAAAGGATGGAATACGAAGGTAAACTGGCTAATAATTTTAAAGAGGATATTGGAAGTTTCTTCAGATACATTAAATGTAAAAGAGAGAGGAGAGTAGGTATTTGACCACTGGAAAATGATGCTGGAAAGGTGGTAATGGGGGAAAAGGAAATGGTGGAAGAACTGAATAAGTATTTTACACCAGTCTTCTTACTTTATCAATCGTTTTATTACTTAGATAAAAAAGTACATATATAAATAAACAAGAGAACTTTCACAAATATCTATATCAATAACAGTTGGAATAAAAGGAAAAATAAACATTATAAAGATCAAACGAAGTATTAATCTAATAGTATATAATAGAGAAAGGTAACTGTTTCTCCTCATATCCATAAAAAGAAAAAAATAAAGAAACTTTCATAATTGACATAAACAAAAGAAAAAACCCCAAAACATAATAAAAAAACAAAAAAAAAGAAAAAAGAACTGAGCAGCTCAAACTGAGAGTGAAAACCAAAAAGACAAGGAAAAACTTTCTGATCAAATCCCAAACTTCAAAAAGGTAACTGGAAGGGCCACAAGTCAGAGCATATGAAAATATTGAATAAAACATCACCAAGTTTCCTTGAATTTAGAGGATGTATCAAATGTCCTACTTTTATCACCTCAATATTACATCCAATTCAAGTTCCGGAGTGGCCGCTGCAAGCTGCATTGCGCCACCATCTTGGATCAAGAAGTTGCGAATGATCTTGAAAATATTTTGTATTTAATACTTCAGTAATATTTGGGTGATATTGTTAATATATTGTTTGATTAAGCCTGGTTTCTAAATGACAATAAACTGAATCTAAATCTGAATCTGAACTTCAGAACATCTCGATGTACTTTATGGTGAACTATTATGATGTGCAGTTATCATTGTAATGGTATAAATTGGTAGTCAATTTGAAACATCAGTCTTGTACAGTAATGACCAGTCCATTTTTAGTAACTGTAAATAGTGGTTGTGATACTGAGAGAACTCCCAAACATATCAAACAGTTCAGCAATTGTTTTTACATCTACCAATGATTGCATTCTGTCTGTTTAATGATTCAATTAAAAAGACATTAACTTTGATACCTGTGCAACTCTCCTGAGATACAATAGTTCTCGATTTGAGGTTAAGTCTTTGGATTGGTCTTGCTGCAGCTGATTAACCACAGAGAGACGGCAAGATGCAGCAATCTGAAATGCATTTGAATCTTTCATTGACACTATAAGCTTATCAGAATAGCAGGTCTTATAACCTTCTAAAATTTCAAGACTGATGTAACGGGAAAATCAGTTTGGGGATATTCAGACCGCTTGCTGTCTTACCCCTAGGTGTTGGAATAACACACTCGGGAAGAACTGTGTAGAAGTGCAGCTGAGTGAAGGGAAAAACTGATGTCCTCTGTTCAGTACTTTGTAAGGATTCCAAGTACATTTATTATCAAAGTATGTATGCGGTATACAATCCTGAGATTCATCTTCTCCACAGACAGTCGCGAAACAAAGAAAACCATTAATCCCACCCGCGCAAAAAACAAATTGTGCAAACGGCAACAAAAAAGAATGAGTGAAAACACGAAGTATAAAACACAAAAAAAAGAAGAGCCGATATTCAGGCAACACATGTAAATACTGGAGGAACTCAGCAGGCTGGGCAGCATCTATGGAATAAAGTACAGCTGATGTTTCAGGCCAAAACCCTTCTGCAGGCTTTGGCCTGAAACATCCACTGTACTTTTTCCCAAAGATGCTGCCCGGCCTGCTGAGCCCTTCAGCATTTTGTGCGTGTTGCTTGCATTTCCAGCATTTGCAGATTTTCTCTTGTTTGAGAGTCCATATTTCAGTTCAGCTCAATTTCTGCAGTCTGCCCCGATTCAAATTTGCCCAAAAATAGTGAAAAAGGTGAAACTAGAAACTAGAAAGCACATCATAATGTGAACTGCAATCCAGTCCACAAAATGCATTGAATCAGAATCAGGTTTATTATCACCGGCATGTGTCATGAAATTTGTTAACTTAGCAGCAGCAGTTCAATGCAATACATAATCTAGAAGAAGAAGAAATAATAAATAAATAAATAAATAAATCGATTACAGTATATGCATATTGAATAGATTAAAAATCATGCAAAAACAAATAATATATATGAAAAAAGAGAGGTAGTGTCCAAGGGTTCAATGTCCATTTAGGAATCGGATGGCAGAGGGGAAGAAGCTGTTCCTGAATCACTGAGTGTGTGCCTTCAGGCTTCTGTACCTCCTACCTGATGAGAAAAGGACATGCCCTGGGTGCTGGAGGTCCTTAATAATGGATGCTGCCTTTCTGAGACACCTCTCCCTGAAGCTGTCCTGAATACTTTGTAGGCCAGTACCCAAGATGGAGCCAACTAAATATACAACCATCTGTAGCTTTTTTGGTCCTGTGCAGTAGACCCCTCCCCCTCCAAACCAGACAGTGATGCAGCCTGTCAGAATGCTCTCCACGGTACAACTACAGAAGTTTTTGAGTGTATTTGTTGACATACCAAATCTCTTCAAACTCCTAATGAAGTATAGTCGCTGTCTTGCCTTCTTTATAACTACATCAATAAGCCTTGCTCCAGCATAATCCTCCAGCAACATCGAGGGACAGAGAGATCATTCGAACACAAGGACCTCCCTCTGGGAGCAGTGAGTGAGAGGAGGAGGAGGAGGAGGAGAGAGGGAGAGAGGTGGGAGAGAGAGAGAGAGAGAGAGAGAGAGAGAGAGAGAGAGAGAGAGAGAGAGAAAGAGAGAGAGAGAGAAATTGAGAGAGAGAGAGAGAGAGAGAGAGAGAGAGAAAGAGAGAGAGAGAGAAATTGAGAGAGAGAGAGAGAGAGAGAGAGAGAGAGAGAGAGAAATTGAGAGAGAGAGAGAGAGAGAGAGAGAGAGAGAGAGTTATGTTCTGGGCACAGCCTGATGATGGGGGGGAAGTGAATACTGCACAGGTGCCAATCAGTTCATTGCTTTATAATGGATGGAGGTTCTTGTGTGTTGTTGGCGCTCAGAAGGGAACAGCTAACAGAAACTCTTAGCAAATTAATTGCATGTAATAGTTCAGCAGGAATATGTTTATAAAACATTTTAGGGGTTTAGGATTGCCAATACTGGTTATAATTTTGATGCTAAGAAAAAGTTTGCTTCTAAAAGGAGTTAATTTCAGAAACTGCAAGGTCTCTCTCATAAGGAAAGGAGGTTGAGAGGGATAATAAATAAGCCGTGATGGAATGGTGCAGCTGACTCGATGGGCAGAATGGCCTAATTCTGCTCCTGTGCCTTATGGTCTTATAATAGGAAAAGTTTAACCAGGCAGCTAATACGAGCAGTGAGTTGTGAGAGAAGATGGGGAAGGTTGAAGCTGTGAGGACTTAATCCCTGTGAAAACAGGCCAAAGGGATGGGCTTAGACAGGATGAATGCATGCAAACTTCTCTCCTTCAGGTTGACTGAGACTAGAACTGGAGGTCATAGCTTTAGAGTAAAGGTCTAGTGTAATCTGAGGGGCACACTTTCACTTGGAGGGTAGTGCAAGTATATAACAAGCTGGCAGTGGAGGTGGTAAATGCAGGTTATATTGTAACACCTAATAGAAGTTTGGATGGGTACACAGATGGGAAGGATTTGGAGAGACATGGTGTGAGTGTAGGTGGATGGGACCAGGCAGAAGATCAGGTTGGCAATGGACTAGTTGGGTCGAAGCACCTGTTTTTGAGCAGTTCTCCTCTATATGAGTCTGCTTCCTGAATCCGTGTCCTGCTGGGAAGCAGTTTAGTTCCATAAGTGAACTCAATATAACTCAAAACAGTTGGAGTTGAAGACTCAGCTGATGAGAAGCAACAACTGGAATCAGTAAGTTCTACTTCACATACAGATGAGTCAGTGGGAGCTTGGTGGAGTGATGGAATCATTGAGGAATCTAAGAAGAAAGTGGTAACCAGTCTCAATGACTTTCATCAAGTAGCACTTACATCCACAGTGGTGAAATGTGTTGAGAGATCAGTGATGAAACATATTAACTCCTGCCTGAAAATCAACTTAGATCCACTCCAGTTTGCCTACTGGAGCAACAAGTCCACAGCAGATGCCATCTCATTGACTCTTCATTCAATCCTAGATTAACTGAACAGCAAAGATGCATACATCAGGATGGTCTTCATCAACCACGTCTCAGCATTCAATACTACCATCTCCTCTAAACTAATCAATAAGCCCCAAGCCCTTGGCCTCAATACCTCCTTGTGCAATTGGATCCTCAGATTCCTCACTTGCAGATCCCACTCAGTTCAGATTGACAACAATAACTCCTCCATAATTTCCATCAACATCGGGGCACCACAAGGCTAATGTGCTTGCTCTACTCACTCGACACTTATGACTGTGTGGCTAAGAACAACTCCAATATCATGTTCAAATTTGCTGGTGACACTACTGTTGTAGGCCAAATCAAAAGTGATGATAAATCAGCATATAGGAGGGAGATTGAAAATCTGGCTGAATGGTGCCACAACAACAACCTCTTACTCAATGTCAGCAAGACCAAGAAGCCGATTACCAACAGGAGGAGGAAACCAGAAGTGTCATGGTCCAGTCCATGAAATCCACATTCCGGTTCACAGTCTGGTCCATTGCTCCTTATTCCAGGTTTTCCAGTTTTCCCTTGTTCTGTTGGGTGCTCTAATTGAGTGCACTTGATTCTCATTTTGGGCTGGCTACATAAATAGCTCCTGGGTTCAGCTTTATTTGCTGGCCTGTTCTCTTCACCTTCCTCCTGAAACATTTCCCTGCAACCTTGCCTGTATTGCTGTTAAGTTCTACTGCTGGAGCAAGGCTGGAGCCTTGCTGTGTCTAGATAAGGAACTGTCTATTGTTGTTTGGAACTGGCTCTGTGTCCATGCCTTTGCTAGGTAGGTCTGGCTGTTTGCTGTTACCTTGTGTTGGGAACTGTCTCTGTGTTCTGTGTATGAGTCCTGGCCCTATGTCCTGCTCCTTAGGAGGGGTCCTGACTCTGGGCTCTGTAGAGCCCCAGCCCAAAGTCCTGTTCCTAAGGAGTGGTCCTGGCTCTGTGTTCCTGTCTCTCTCAAGACCAAGCCTCTGTGTTTCCTGTTCTGCCAAGACCAAGTCAAGGCTTTGGGGTCTTGTCCTGTCCTTGTGCCTTGCCCAGTCCAGGAGTACCTCATCCTGCCCAGGAGAGCCTCAAAGAATCCAACCCTTGGCCAGTCCTGTACCCACATCATGTCTTTGCCTAGATCCGGGGTCCGAGCCCGAGTCAAGAACCAGGTTCTGGGTCCTTGTCCAGTCTCTGGCTCGGAGTCCTGCAGCCAAGCCTCGAGGAACCCACGCCCTGCCTAGTCCTGCAGCCAAGCCTCGAGGAACCCACACCCTGCCTAGTCCTGCAGCCAAGCCTCGAGGAACCCACGCCCTGCCTAGTCCTGCAGCCAAGCCTCGAGGAACCCACGCCCTGCCTAGTCCTGCAGCCAAGCCTCGAGGAACCCTCGCCCTGCCTAGTCCTGCAGCCAAGCCTCGAGGAACCCTCGCCCTGCCTAGTCCTGCAGCCAAGCCTCGAAGAACCCACACCCTGCCTAGTCCTGCAGCCAAGCCTCGAGGAACCCACACCATGTCCAGTCCTGTAGCCAAGTAATGTCCTCACCTAGTTCCGGGGTCTGAGCCCGTCGAGACCCAGGTTCTGGATCCTTGTCCAGTCTCTGGCTTGGAGTCCAAGCCCAGGCTCCTAGTTCTCAAATCCTTGTCCTGGTCCCACTTTCCTGGCCAAAGTCCTAGCCCAAGTCTGTGTTCCTGTCCCAGCTCCTAGTCTGTGTCCTGTCCCGTCCCTAATTCTAGTCCAGACCTGTTCCTAGTCCTTCAGCGTCTGTGTCTTGCACTTGGGTCTGCACCAAGAACCATCCATGAGCCAGTCCTCATCAGGGGATCAGAGGTGGAGAGGGTCAGCAGCTTTAAATTCCTCAGTGTTGTTACTTTGGAGGATCTGTCCCGGGCCCAGCATGTAAGTGCAATTACAGCAGCAGCTCTACTTTCTTGGGAGTTTGCAAAGATTCAGCATGACATCTAAAACTTCGACAAACTTGTATAGATGTGTAGCGGAGAGTATATTGATTGGCTGCATCACTGCTTGGTATGGAAACCCCAATGCCTTGAATGGAAAATCCTACCTAAAGTTGTGGATATGGCCCAGTCCATCACAGGTAAAGCCCTCCCCACTATTGAGTACATTTACACAAAGCATTGCAGGAAAGTAGCATGCATCATCAGGGACCCCACCCTCCAGGCTGTGCTCTTCTCTCACTGCTGCCTTCAGGAAGAAGGTACAGGAGCCTCAGGACTCGCACCGTCAGTATCACAAACAGTTACTACCCCTCAACAATCAGGCTCCTGTATCAAAGGGGATAGCCTCATTCAACTTCACTTGCCGCATCATTGAAATGTTCCCAGAACCCAAGGACTCTTCATCTCATGCGGTTGATGTTTATTTCTTTTTGCATTTGCTTAGTTTGTTGTCTTTTGCATACTGGTTGAATGCTTGGAGTGGTCTTTCATTGATTCTAATATGGTCATTATTCTATTATGGATTTATTGAGTATGCCCACAAGAAAATGAATCTCAGGGTTGTATATGTACTGTGATGATAAATTTACTTTGGACTTTGATCTTGATGGAGTGATGGAATCATTGGGGTAATGGTTTAGATAGGCACAGCAGTAGAGGGCAGGTCCAGGTGGACGTGTTAAGAGTAGAATGATTACTATCATGTGACGGTATCCCATGCACTGCACATCTGGGTTGCTCCTGTTCAAAGGCAGCAACTCGCTGGCAGCAGGTTATATCACTGAGATGACTGTATAATTCTCCCAGGAGGTGGTGCATCAACCTTGTAACATTACAGGCTACTGTCCATGGATTTCTCCAAAGTAAGAATAGCATTTAAGCATTTAATAGCATTTGAAGTACTGAGGCACTTGCCTGAATCTTTAATGTTATGTCGCAGTCTGTAAGGATTGGTATGTTGTAGCAGTCTCCACCTGTTCTGCTGTCTGCTGGAGCTGAGGGCTACAGAGATTCTGGGAAAATTTATTTGGCTTGTGGGTTTGTCACAATTGACACTATGTGAACGTGAAAATAGTGAAAAGTCATCCCAGTCCTGGTCTCAGATGTACTGTACTGTGCCCACAGCAACCACAGCCTGGACTGAAAACTAGTCTACCTGTTGCTATTATCACTGTAATCCACTGACTGACATGATTCTGTGGTCTATCAACCACTTCTAGAATAAAGATAAGCACCTCCTTAAACTTGTCATATAGTGTAACACGGCTAAAATGATGGAGGAACTCTGCAAGTTGGGCAGCATCCATGAAGGGGATGTTTTGGCCTGAGTTCCTTAATCGGGACCGGAATGTTGTCACAGGATCTGCTGAGTTCCTTCAGCATTTTGTGTGTTCTGGATTTGCAGGATTTGCATAATCCCTTGTGACCATGTAGCATATGTTTTATGTGAAACTTTGACACATTCTGCCTTTTGAGGAGCTGTACTGTGCTTGGTTTCATCTCTGCTTACATTCAGGCCAGGGGTGTTGCTCAGAAGGCTAGCATTTATTGCCTGGTCCACAATAAACTAGAAGGTGGTTGTGGGCTTTCTACTGGAGCCATTGCAGTTCATGATGAGTGAAAATAACCCCATAATGCTGGTTGAGGATTTTGATTTGGTGACTGTAAGGCTTAAGGTACATCTCTGCTCCACTTACCTAGGAAAGGTAACTGAAGTTAGCAGTATTCCCATCATGCACTGCACAATCTTTCTAGGTGTGGGAGGAACTATTGAATAAACACTGACAGGATACTGCACCTTATCTGTCTGCACTGCACTTTTTCTGTAGTTGTTACACTTCATTCTGTTATTGCTTTACCTTGTTCTACCTCAATGCACGGTGCAATGGGCTGGTGAGGAGGGAAAAAGAGGATAACCAGAATGGGGAATATGGAAAGGAGGGAAGGGTTAGAAACTACCAGAAGTTGGAGAAATCAAACCCCACTCACCCACCTTTCCTCCCACCAGGTCTTGCCTATCACCTGTGTTGGATCCTAGTGTTTTTGTAATCCAAAACTTCTTTAGAGTCAGGAATGAGACACAAAACTTGCTGTTTATGGCTTTTATGTATGTTATAGCTGCTGACAGAACAAAGAAAGGACAAGAGGTAGTCGTGGTCATCTTGTATAATCAGACTAGACATAACAAAATTCCAGAGATCACAATTCACTTGTTTAAAAAAAAGCCAAATTAAAGTGGTAAGACACCTACTCTAGAAAAACTGAGAAACTTCTAGAAAAATACAGAATCAACTATCACAATTACTGTAAAGTTCACTGAACAATTACAATGATATAGGTGATTATATAAAAATACAAGCAAGCATAGGAAGGTTAAACTACAAGAGAAATCCAAGTAAAATAACAATTCTACACCCTAATAGAACATTCCCCTTCCCCTCTTCTTCGTATTCCGCCTTCTGTCCCCTTCCTTTCCAGTCCTGATGAAAGGTCTCAGCCTGAAATGTTGACTGTTTATTCATAGATGCTGCCTGACTTGCTGAGTTCCTCCAGCACTTTGTGTGTGTTGCTCAAGATTTCTAGCATCTGCAGATCTCCTGTGCTACTAAAATTCAAAGAGTGTGCACAATGGCTAATAGGATTGTCACCCAACATGGTCCACAGCAGGCTGGCAAAAGGTATCACACAGAACATATGACACACACTCATCTACCACATGATGGCTGTGGTATAGGATACCTCTCAGTTGACTAAAATACCAACATGAGGCTATCTAAGGAGAAATTCGTTTGGCTTGGCAAATCACTTCAACCCCATGAGAATGTAGTGGAACAAATGGAGACTGGCTATGCTGAATCTTATAATATTTGGAGGGTTCTTTGCTGAATCTTTATGTAAATGTCTATTCAAAATGACCATTTCTATTACAACAGGAAATGGGAACTCAATATATCTGTTTTTAACTAGATGATCTCTACATAAAGCAGTCAGTCACACAGTCAGATTTACAGTTCATCTGCTCAAGCCCCGATTGAAATCTAAATTGGCTTATTATTGTAATGTGCACCATGACACAGTGAAAAACTGTTTTACATGCTGTTCATACAGATTATTTCACCACCTCAATACGTCGAGATAGTGTAAGGGAAAGGCAACAGTACATTGCAGAATAAAGCACCACAGTTACAGAGAGAGTGCAGTGCAGGCAGATGGAAGCTACAAGGCCAGGAGAGGAGTCTAATCTATATAGACTCCTGCTCGGCCTTGCCAGCTGGTACCTTCAGGGCATTCGTTTATTTACTTCGGAAGGCTGGACAGTCACACAAGCTGAAAATAGATGCAAGAGAAATTAGTAATTCTTGGAATCATAGGATTCAGAGTTAAAAGAGTAGAACAATTATAATAGAAGTAATGAAGAGATGTGCAGAGAGCAGCTGACAATGAATTGCCACGTCCTGGCACCATCCTGGTGCACCTCGCTCTATACACTCAGTGGCCACTTTATTAGATACACCTATTCACCTGCTTGTTAATGCAAATATCTAATCAGCCAAACACGTGACAGAAGAGCATCTCTGAACGCGTCTCACCCCGAAGTGGATGGGCTACAGAAGCAGAAGACCGCAAACGTTCTCTCAGTGGCCACTTTGGTACCTAATAAAGTGGCCACTGAGTGTATATTACCCAAAGTAATTGGAGAAAGTGGCAGGACGTGCAATGTATAGTGTTGGAAGTGAGATCTGAACAGCCCAGAGGCATTCATTTCCTAGTGTAATGCAGTGAAGGAAGGATAATCGATGTGATATGCCAACAGCAATAATACTGAGCAATTGTATGATGTCCCTAACTCCAAGCATTCTCCTATTTACTTTGAACATACTCTAATTGCTATCAGCCAAAGATGATTTGTCTTGTAATACAAGTAGCTAATATGAGGTGTAATTGTGTGGAACATTAAAATCATGCAGGAAAACCGACAGGAAGGGGGAGATGGTGAGCTTGGCCTAAACTGACCCAAACCTGTGTCCTGCAGATTTCACACAAATCGCACATCAATGCCACTTATTAATATAATTTTCTGATCGTGGTTTACAATCATGCTGCTTAGTTAGCTGAAGTTCTCTGCGGTGGAAGGACAATGCACATGTAGCAGAGCCATTGGTGTAATGCTGTTACTGTTCCCCAAGTTCAATTCCACCACGGTTTAATGAGGAGTTTGTAAGTTCTCCCCGGGACCGTGTGGATTTCCTCCGTGTGCTCAGGTTTCTTCCCACTGTCCAAAGACATATGGATCTGTAGGTTAAGTGGTCACATTGGTGTGACTGGGTGACACGGGAGCATTGGGATGGAATGGCCTGTAACTGTGTTGTATCTCTAAATAAAACAAATAAGACCTTTGCTAGAGATTGCTTATAGTGGCCTATCACCCACCAGCAAGTTTTGAGCTTACAAATAAATATTTATAGGTTAGAGCTAAGGTCTTATTTGTTTTGGTAGTAGTGGTAGCAGAATCAGAGTGGAGTTGATGACAAGTGAAGGGAATTGAGTTAGAGGAAATCAAGTTAGGAAATAAGATTAATAGTCACTGGAGTTACTGAGAGCCAGAATGGCCTCCTTCTCTGTTGTAAGAAATTGTGAAAATATGGAGGGGGATCCTCCTTGTTCCAGATACTTCATTATAATTTGCCAAATCTTTCTGGGCAGAGATCAAAAGTCGCACTAATGATACACATGTGCATGGGCTTTATAACAAAACCTACCCAGATTATGAGCTGCTAGATGTCAAACTGAAAATATGGGGCGGCCTCATCTGCCATTGGACTCAGGAGAAAGCAGGTCCACAAGAAAAGGTTTAAATATCAGTACACGTGAACCAAATTCAGAACATCACCCCCGCTCTGGTGCCCTTCCTCCTTCTCTTTCTCCCTTGATCCACACCCCTCTCCTATCATTAAGGATTATTAAGGGATTGGACACACTGGAGGCAGGAAGTATGTTCCCACTGATGGGTGAGTCCAGAACTAGAGGCCACAGTTTAAGAATAAGGGGTAGGCCATTTAGAACAGAGATGTGGAAACATTTTTTCACCCAGAGAGTGGTGGATATGTGGAATGCTCTTCCCCAGAAGGCAGTGGAGGCCAAGTCTCTGGATGCATTCAAGAGAGAGGTAGATAGAGCTCTTAGAGATAGCAGGGTCAAGGGATATGGGGAGAGGGCACGAACGGGGTACTGATTGTGTATGATCAGCCATGATCACAGCGAATGGCGGTGCTGGCTAGAAGGGCCGAATGGCCTACTCCTGCACCTACTGTCTATTGTCTATCAGATTCCTTCATTTCCAGCCCTTTACCTTTTGCACCTATCACCTCCCAGCTTCTTATTTCATCCCCTCCCCCATCTATCTGGCTTCACCTATCACCTTCCAGCTTGTCCTCCTTCCCCTATCCAAACTTTCATATTCTGGCATCTTCCTTCTTTCTTTTCAGTTCTAGTGAAGGGTCTGAGCACAAAATGTCGACTGTTTATTCATTTCCATTGTCATGGTCCGGTCCGTGGACTCTGGACTCCGGGTCTTCCAGCTGTCCCTTGTTTCAGTTGGGTTTAATCACAGGCACCTGATGCTCGTCTTGACCTGGGAATTCAAGTGGCCCTGGGTTCGTGTGTAGGTGCTGGTTAGTCTTGACAGTATCCTGTCCTTGCTGCTGTGGGGTAAGTAAGGCTGTCTTTGCTGTTACCCCGAGGCTGAACTGTTCCCTTCCCCTTCTTTCTGTAGCCCTTAGCTGGAGCCTTGCCTGCTACCTTTCACCTGGAGCCTTGCCTGTGTCCTTGCCTATTCTTGCTGTCAAGTTCTACCACCTGAGTAAGACTGGAGCCTTGCTGTGTCCAGATAAGGAACTCTTTTGTTGTTTGGAACTGTCTCTTTGTGTCCTTGCCTTTGCTAGATAGGTCTGGCTGCCTAGTGTTGGGAACTGTCTTGTGGTGTTTAGCTTTCTTTGTATGAGTCCTGGCCCTATGTCCTGCTCCCAAGGAGGGGTCTCCGCGCTCCGCGCTCCTGTCTCCCAGGACCAGGGCTCCGCGCTCCTGTCTCCCAGGACCAGGGCTCCGCGCTCCTGTCTCCCAGGACCAGGGCTCCGCGCTCCTGTCTCCCAGGACCAGGGCTCCGCGCTCCTGTCTCCCAGGACCAGGGCTCCGCGCTCCTGTCTCCCAGGACCAGGGCTCCGCGCTCCTGTCTCCCAGGACCAGGGCTCCGCGCTCCTGTCTCCCAGGACCAGGGCTCCGCGCTCCTGTCTCCCAGGACCAGGGCTCCGCGCTCCTGTCTCCCAGGACCAGGGCTCCGCGCTCCTGTCTCCCAGGACCAGGGCTCCGCGCTCCTGTCTCCCAGGACCAGGGCTCCGCACTCAGCACTCCCAGGACCAGGGCTCCGCGCTCCTGTCTCCAGGACCAGGGCTCCGCGCTCCCAGGACCAAGGCTAAGCTTCATGTCCTCGTCCAGCCCAGGAGTCCTGCGTCCTGCCCCCACATCCAGTCCTGTTGCCTTGTCACATCTTGTCCTCGTCTAGATCTGGAGTCCGAGCCTGAGTCAAGACCCAAGTTCCAGGTCCCTCCCTGTCCAGTCTCTGTCTCAGAGTCATTGTCCAAGTTCCTAGTTCCTCATCCAGGTCCCACTTTCCCAGTCTAGTCCTAGCCCAGGTCCTGTATCCTAGTCCAGAGCCCGTGTCTTGTCCAGTGTTGTTTCTTCCTCACTTCCCTTGCTTTCTTGACTCACCTAGTCCTGTCCATAGTACTTCAGTCTGTGTCTTGCATTTAGGTCCACTCTCAATGCCCACCATAGGATATCCATAGCTGCTGCCTGACGCTGCATTCCTCCAGTACTCTGTGTGCTGCTCTGCATTTCCAGCATCTGCAGAATTCCTTGTGTTCAGAACATAATGCTGCAAGAAACAAATCTAGGAACTACTTTCCCGGTCTATCAGTCTGAGAGCCTAGTCATCTGAGAACTCAAGCTGCCATTAATGTCAATTCACAGGTTATGGCAAATCTTGGTTAGCACACAGGAGAATTGCAGATATACACTCAGTGCCATCTTTATTAGACACCTCCTGTACCTAATAAAATGGCCACTGAGTGCATGTTTGTGGTCATCTGCTTCTATAGCCCATCCACTTCAAGGTTTGGCGTGTCATACCTCCAGAGCTGCTCCTGCACAACACTGTTATAACATGTGGTTTCTCGAATTACTTCCCTTCCTGTCAACTTGACGCAGTCTGGCCATTCTCTTCTGATCTCTTTCATTAACAAGGCATTTTTTCTCACAGAACTACCACTCACTGGGTGCTTTTATTGGGTTTTTTTTCACACCATTTTCTGTAAACTTTAGAGATCAGTAATTTCTGAGATACTCAAACCACCCCATCTGGCACCAACAATCATTCCATGGTCAAAGTTACTTAGAGCACATTTTCCCCCATTCTGATGTTTGGCCTGAATAAGAACTGGTCCTCTTTGTCATGTCTGTATGCTGTTATGCATTGAGTAGCTCCACATGACTGGGTGATCAGATATTTGCATGAGTGAGCAGTTCTAACAGAGTTAGAGGGGAGTTGCTAATACAATGGTCACTGAGTGTAGATGAACAAAGGGGGGGGGGGAATGTGAAGATAGGACCTGAGCAGATTGTTCAAAATGTTCTCTGGAGAGGAAGGTGGTGAATGAAGATAAAAACCAAGATAAAAGGGCAGTTACTAATGGATTTATGGCAAACTGCCCTTTATAGATCTGTATTTACAGGAGAGGGAGAGCCAGTTAATTCAAAGCAAACTGTGCAGTACATCCTGAGGGTGCTGCTAGTTCATCTGAAACTGGCCAGATTCTTCACATAAATTTGCATTTGGGAGCCCAAGAACATGAGCAGAACTCAGTAATAACACTTTCTTGCACATTGATTGCCTGATGTCCTGTCAACAGGTAATCTGACAACAGTGTATGTGGCATGTATGGTACTCCTGGTACCATGGTATGTTGTGACTGACATGGATGTTGTGTGTTGTAACTAACATCAGTTTAACATCTGCAGAGATAATATGAGCAGCCAGAATCATTCACAGTATTAACATCAGTCAGATGAGGGAGTAGAGGGGGATTCTAATTCCATTTCAAATTTGATTGAGGGAAATGTTTCTGAGGCCACCAACTCTCTTCCTCCTTCTGACCCTCCTCTGAGGTGAGACATTCTGACCTCAGCAAGGGCCTTATCTTCGTCCCCCTTCGCCCGCACCTCAGTGAGTTCGACTTCCGTCCTCCATCTCCAAGCCCACTTTAGTTTGGCAAGAATTCCAGACCCCGCACTGATGACTCCTTCTCCCGTCTCCAACTCTCCTTTTCTATAACACCCCGCTCTGATTCTTTGCCTGCTCTGGAAATTGCCGATTTAAAAATCACCCGGCTCCACTTCAGCACTCCTCTCCCCTTCCCTCTGAACTCATTGCCCTCCACTTCTCTCTGCACCAGTCCCAACTTTAGCATCAAACCCACAAAGGGATAGTGTGGTGGACTGACCCTTACCTTGCTGAGGGTAGGCAGCTTCTCTCAGACACCTCCTCATCCCTACTCGAAGGGGACCCTACTCCTGACCATCAGAAAACTGTATCAGACACCATCACTGATTCAACTCTGGAGAACTCCCATCATTGCCACCAAACTCATAGACCTTACTCTGCTCTGCTCCTTTCTACCTCCTACCTTAAGATCCACAAACATGACTTAAGTAGGCCATTGTCTTTGCCCCACTGAGCACGTGTCCTCGATTCCATTCAGTACCCCTTGGTTCAGTCCCTCTCACCTATATCTGTGACACTTCTCATGCTTTCGAACTCCTCACTCACTAACTTTCCACTCCCTGGCCCCGGCCGCCTCATTTTCACCATGGATGTCCCGTTCCTATACACTCCCATCCCCTATCAAGAAGGCCTTGGAGCTCTCTGCTTCTCATAAAAGACCAAGCAATTTCCCTCCGTTACCACCCAACTCCGTCTGACAGAACTGGCCTTCAATTTTCCTTCGGCTCTCCCCGCTTTCTCCAGACTCGCGGGGCAGCCATAAGCACCCGCCCAGGCCCCAGTTATACCCGCCTTCTCGTTGGCTACGGAGAACATTCCATGTGCCAAGCCTTCCCCGGTCACGCTCCCCAATTCTTCCGGCGCTACACTGATAAGTACCCTTGCTGGAAAGCTCGTCAATGCCATCAGCTTTGCCTCCAGCTACTAACCTGCCCTTAAATTCGCTTGGTCCATTTCTGACAGCTCCCCCTTCTCGATCTCCCGTCTCCATCTCAGGAGATAAACTGTCAATCGACATTTATAAACCTATCGATCCCCACGGTTACCTTGGCCGTACCTCTTCCCTCCCTGACTCCTGGGGCGTGGGGAGAAAGTTATTCTCTTTTTTCAGTTCCTTTGTCTCGGCCGCATCTGTTCCCAGATGTCGAGGGAGAGTTTGTCTCCCGAGATGGAGACGAGAGATCGGGAAAGGGGAGATGTCAGAAATGGACTAAGCGAATCTCTGATGTCCTCCAAAGAACAGGATTTATTTCCCGCCAGCATTGATGCTGCTCTCACCCTAATGCATCTTTCCATTTCCCGAACATCCGCCCTCATCCCAAATGCCAGCAGTGAGTCCTTACCTATCACCCCACGAGCCTCCGCATCCAACGCATCGTTCACCGCAACTTAGGACACCTTCAACGCGACCCTACCACCAAACACATCTTTACCTCCCTCCCTCTCTCCGCTTTCTGCGGGGATTGCCCCCTCCATTGATTCCCTTGTCCATTCGTCTCTCGCCACTAATCTCCCTCCCGGCACTTATCTCTGTAAGGGACCAAAGCACTATACCTCTCCCCTCACCTTCATTCAGGGCCCCAAACAGTCCTTCCAGGTGAGGCAACACTTCACCTGCGATTCTGTGGGGTCGCCTACTGTGTCCGGTGCTCGCGATATGGCCTCCTCTACGCTGGCGAGACCCGGCGGAAGTTGCTTCGTCGAACACCTCCGCTCTATAACCCAGAAGCGTAACATCCAAACAGCCAAACATTTTAATTCCGGTCCCCATTCCCGTCCCGACCCTCTGGCCAACGGCCTCTTGTGCCGCGATAAAGCCTCCCGCAGGGTGGAGGAGCAACACCTTATATTCCGTCTGTGTAGCCTCCAAGTTGATGGCCCGACTATCGATTTCTCCTTCCAGTACCCCCCCCCCATTATTCCATTCCCCACTCTGTCCTGTTACCTCTTCACACCTGCCTATCACTTCCCCCTCCTCCACTTTCTCCTATGGTCCACTCTCTTCTATCGGATTCCTTCCTCTCCAGCCCTTTATCTTTCCTACCCACCTAGCTTCATCCATCACCTTCCAGCCATCCTCCCCACCGCCCACCTTTTTATTCTGTCGTTTCCCCCGTCCTTTCCAGACCTGAGGAGGCGTGTTGGCCGGAAAGTCGATCGTTTATTCATTTCCTGACCCGCTGAGTCCCTCCAGCAGATTTTGTGACTGTTACGCAGTGATTTTCCCAACCATTCCACGTTTGATGAGCTATCTACTATTCAGGTTTGTTATTGTTGTGGCATTAGTCTGGTGAAAATCAAAACTGTTTTGGTTAGTGTGACTGTTCTGTGTTATTTACCTATCCCGTCCTTTAACTTTAAACTTGACTTTCTTCAGACGTTCCTACCTAAGTAACTGGTTTTAGTTAAGATTAAGACTGGAAATCGATGCTTAAGCCCGTCACTCCCAAATCCTGGTATGACTCAGCCAGTTCAATCACGGACACATCCCTCCCCACCACAAGAGGGGTTGCCTCAAGTAGGTGGCCTCCATCACTAATGACCCTCACCACCACGGGCATACGTGTTACTACCATTGGCGAAAAGATCGAAGACCCACGTCAAGTGATTCAGAAACGACTTTCTCTTGGCCGTCTGATTTCAGGATGGCCTGCTCACTCCCTTGTCATTGACATTAATCTTGTGCCTTCGCACTGTACTGCCGCAATACAGCACGTTCCACGACGAATGTCAGTGATGATAAATCTGATTCCGATGTTCAACCTTTCCTGGAGAAATCCTCACAATGGAACCCGTTATTCAACCTGTCGTTGGACATCTAGTATAGCATGTTCCTGTATGGTGCCAAGTACTATTCCTACCCACTCCGATGCTGGGAGACAAACATATTAGAGAGAGGAAAATTTCACGACGAATGTTGGTGATAATAAAATTGATTCTGAGTGGATTCTTTAAATTCAAACTATATTTGACCTGCTAACCCTTACTTTTAACTCGAGGAGTAATGGGATTAACCATCACCCTCGGACACCGCCTTGTCCAGCCCTCCCTCCAGCACCATGACAGCATCCCACCTACATAATAGTGAATACCCTTCCAAATCTGCCTGGCTGATGGTAGACATGTTCTGGGACGTACTGAGCTGTGAAAGAGAGGCATAAATTCAAGAACTTTTTTTTTGCGTTGAGATTTAAACCTGGTTCATTAATCTAGAAGAGGGGCAGTGATTAAAATCTTGGAAACAGGACTAAACGTGCTTGTGAGGTAATTTAGCCCGACCCACGACTGCCACCTGTTCCTCTCGCTTCCCACAACCCGAAGCAGGGGAGATTCCCCGTGGACCAACATCACATGCTCTCCCCGGAAGGTGCTTGTGCACTGGTCCTGGTACTAGTCGGGGCTCCCCAAAACATTCGCAGCACCAGCAACGGGCAAGCTCCCCTCGGAGGCGCTGGGTTTCTTCCCCTTATCGACTGTGGTGACGCTGGCTTCTCTGGCGGCGGCTGCTTTATAAAGCCCCTACTCCCTCTGAGCGAGGTAACTGAAGAAAAGGCACTCTGCTTCGGGCGGCGGGCGGAGGTGGAATCTAACGGGATCTGAACCTCGTCCAGCCTCGGTACTGCGGGAGCTCGGCCGGTGAAAGCGAGACGGGAAGGGGTGGGAGTCATTGGATGGGAATCATCCGTGTTCTCCCAGAACGCAAACAGGAACTGCGGTAGAGCTTGTTAATCATACCCCACTGCCACTCCTCGTATCATGTCTCTCACCTGGCGATGGCATCTCAGCTGTCCTGCGGTTTAATCTTCAGGATCCTGCTCCCCCTCTGTCTCCTGTCAGGTAAATTCACTTCTCTTTCTGTTGGTTACAATACAGCCGCTTTTGGAGAAACCTCTCCGAGAACAAGGTTGAGCTTATCATTCTGCTCCGGTTTTGAGGTACACAACTTTCATCAGAAGTAGTTCGGAGCTAGTTGTCACAAGCGAACCCATAATCTCATTGACGGGGCTATCCCCCCCTCCCCCCAGGCTTGGACCTGTTGCATTTGCTGGTTTTACGCGGAAGGTTGCGGTTTGCAGGTTGAAGAAATTGTGCCAAGTTGAGTTTATAACGTCTCACTTGGAATATCGCGATCAGTTTTGGTCAGCTGCTATGCGAAAGATGCCACTAAGCAGTAAACATTCAGTTGGATGGTGCCAGGAGGAACTGGGTTAAAGAGAGAGGCTGGGCAACCTAGGAGTTTAATTTCACCGAATGTAGGAGACTGGGGGGTGATCTTATAGAGGGGTATCAAATCTTTAAGAACACGGATAAAGTAGTTGGTCGGTCTTTTTTCCCCAGGAAAGGTGTATCAAGATACAGAGGACGTACTTTTACGATGGTGGTGGTGGTGGTGGTGGTGGTGGTGGTGGGGGGGTAGATTTAATAGGAACCCGAGGGGCGTTGTTTTCACAAAGTGCTATGGAACAAGCTGGCAGAAGAAGTGGTTGAGGTAGGTACAATTAATAACATTTAAAAGACACTGGGACGGACAGGAAAGGCTTAGGAAGATATGGGGCAAATGAGATCAACAGTGGGCATCTTGGAAGGTTGGGAAGGGGGGGGGGGGTAGGTCTTGTTTTGCTGTTACTATTTGTTGTTGTTACTGCGTTGCTCTACTGGATGCTGTGGGCGTGTTATTTTGGCGCCAGAATGTTTGGCGACGCCGGCGGCCGTCTCTCGCACATCCTTGGAAGTGTTAGATGTTAACGCAAATGACGCATTTCACTGCATACACGTGATAAATAAATAAGTCTAAATCTGAATGAGCGGGTTGGGCCGAGGGGCCTGTTCCCGTGCTGTATGACCCTATGTGGGGTGAGGAAAGGCCGTTCGTCCCATCGTTCACCTACCTATGATCATTGTAGTGTGTGTTGATCCAATCTCACACCTCTGACTTGAGGGTTGCTTGCCAGTGAAAACTCTTCAAAGCCTCTGGCTGTAGAGTGAGGGTCGCCCAGGGATTTCACGTGGTCTGGGGTGACACCGCAGTCAGCTCCGGGAAATGGGCGAGTTTATGAACTGGGAAGAGTCAAACGGGCAGAGTCGAACGCCTTTCCCCAATGGGCTCCATGAAGACGGCAGTAGAAGTTGATAACTTTCCTCTTTCCGAGACTCCGTGCAGCATTTCTACGGCAGCTGATGCCAGATGCGGTTCAAGTTTGCTCTGTTTAAGGTTCGGTGGCAAAAACATTTGCTGGGCTATCAGCGACGGAACCCCCCCGTTGTGAACTGAAAGTTATTTTATGAGAAGGAACAAGAAGGGGACATTGATGGGGTAAGGGGAGGTTCGTTGGTGTCGGATTTTGGTTTGTTTTTGTGTAACCACATCTAGGCTCAGTAAGAGATACCGTATGTGTACCATGAATAGGGAAAACTGTTTGTGTACCCGCACTAAATGGTCGTACTGAAGAGCATACATTCCCCTCTGCCAGCTCCACCTTGCCCCGCAGAGAATTATATCATCATAGATGGACAGAAGAAACTGCTTTGAACAAAAGGCAGGATGAGGGCAGTCTGTCATAAGGGTGGGCGTTGGGAGCGGACCCAAATGCAAGACACAGACACTGAAGTAGTAGGAAGTGGACTATGTCTATTAAGAACGCTAGGGAAGCCAAGGAGGGAGGACAAAATGATAACATGAACGTAGCGACAAACTGGAAAACCTGGATTTGGACTTGGGACTTGACAGGAAACTCAGGTCATGACTGGGAACTCGGGTCTTGGCAGGGAACTCGGTACCTGGATCTAGACTTGGCTCTTGACTAGAACTTGGACTTGGCTTGGACCCTTCTTGGACACAGAACCGAGCTTCTGGATGTGGGTTCTGATGGGGTTACTGACAAGGACGGTCCAGCAAGGAATCACGGGACCCCAGAGCTATTTAAGTTGCCAGCCTGAAACGAGAATTAGGTGCCTCAATTAGAGTGCCCAACAGAACAAGGGAAAAAAGGAATAGCCAGAATAGGGAATCCGTGGACCGGACTGTGACACAGTCTCTCATTCCCCAATCTGCAGGCGAAAGATCAAAAGATGAAGGGCCGTGGGTGGGTCTGTTTCTCAGCTCCCTGGTGGTGGGTGGGGGTGGGTATGTGTAGATCAACTTTAAAGGTCCAGGTGAGATGGAGGGATTGCAGAATGATTAGTGGGCTGGGTGTGTGACCCAGAAGGAGAGGTAAAACAGACTAGCCCAATACTCCATTGAGTTTAGAAGAATAGGAGGTAGCTGGATTGAAAGCTCTGTGCCGTGCAGGTGAAGGGATGATGTGTCTGCTGATCATTGTATCTGAAAGCACGGGTCATTGTCAGCAGATGTACAACCAATCATTCATGGCAGTGATGAGAAGAAATTTCTTCAGTCAAAGGACAGGGCATCTTTAGGATTCTCTCCCAAAAAGGCTCCGTCACTGAGAATATTCAAGGGAAAGATTAATAGGATTTTCAATATTTTCAAGTGATTCGGAATTGATACAGGAAGGTGGTCGAGGAAAAGAGAGTGGCCTATTACTGTGTCCGATGTAGTGTAGAGAATTCCATGGATTGGAATTAGGATATTGAAAATTCCACTGAAGGCAGAAGCAGAAAGTGTGGTAGTAATTGTAAATAATTCCCATAACGAAGGAGGGTGAAAGAATCATCATAATAAAATAATAATATGGAATAAACAATAAGGTAGCTCAGTATTTAACAAATTCATGATATCAGGGGCAAATGGAATGCAGTAAGTACATAAAATCTCTTCAGTGCTAACACTGCAGTGACTTTTGCAGTGTAAGTTTATCAGTGTGTGTTTGATCAGAAAGAAATCACTTTCCTTTATGTGTGTTACTCTGGATTTCTGTCATCTGCAAAATCTCTTGTGTTTGTCCAAATTTAACATTTTTTTTGTAGAATTGAAGTTGACGTGACGAGTAGTGATCTGCCATTTGAAGGGAACTTTTGATTTATTACACTATGTTGAAGAGTTTTGAGCTTCAGTGTATTTATGAATAGTTTTACTTATGGTTATATTTGAAAGGCTTACTTGCAGAACGTGGGACTGGGTGTTCTGACCTTGCCTCCATCTTTATGAATGTATTTGGCACTCCCCTGTAGATGTTTTGTACAGGATACCTGCATGGCTCTGAGGAAACTAGCACCTCTGTGATTTGGTTTCTTCATTCCTCGACCTTTTATTAAAGAACGTAGTTGAGTGCAGCTTATGTTAAGAATACACTTTGTAACTTCTTTCCGGCACGTACAGATGAGAGACATTTCTTGGCACATGATCCTGGGGAATTTCTCCAGGAAATACTAATGCTGGTTCCACATTTGTAACAGGTATACCTCTCTTGCAATGGAACTGGGTGAAGCCACCCCTGGGTTACAATCCACCACCCATGCAGAATCACTGTTTCTCCTTTGTTTTGTTGTTTGTTTTTCCTTCTCCTCTCTCTCCCTGTAGTTGAGGTCCAACTTGTTGTTAAATTGAGATTGAGCTTAATTTCATTAAACTCTTTCACTCCCTGCTACTGCTCACTCAGTACACGATAAGAATCGTGAACACAGTCTTCTTGGCTACACAGTCTCAAAGTGAAAGACAGGGCATATAATAGAGCAAAAATTACTGGAAGTTAGAGAATTGAGAAGCTTTTAAAAGCCAGCAGAAGGAAACTAAAAATCATTAAAAGGAAAAGATGGAATAGAAAAGTAAGCTAGCCAATAATATTAAAGAGGATACCAAAAGCTTCTTTGGATACATAAAGTGTAAAAGAGGTGAGAGTGGATATCAGACCGCTGGAAAACAAAGCTGGAGAGGTGGTAATGGGGACAAGGAAACGGCGGACAAACTGAGTAAATATCTTGCATCAGTCTTCACTGTGGAAGACAGGAACAGTATCGTGGAAGTTCGAGAGTGTCAGGGGTCAGAAGTGTGTAAAGTTGCCATTACTAGGGAGAAGCACCTTACTAAGGAGATGCACATGGTAAAATAGGCCGTAGTCAGCATGGTTTCCTCAAGGGAAAATCTTGCCTGGCAAATCTGTTGAAATTCTTTGAAGAAATATCAAGCAGAATTCGAAGCTGTGAGTGGAATGGCTCAGGATCTTTCGGAGAGAAGGCATTTTACTACTTGGGGTAAAGAGAGGCAAGACTGCGCAGGCGCGTGACATCAGCCAGTAGAGCGGGAAAAGTTTAAAAAGGGCAAGGAATCTTCGGTGGTGTTAGATTCAAAGCAAGAAGGCTGTGAGTGGAACGGCAAAGGATTTCCGGAGTGAAGGCATTTTACTACTCAGGGTAAAGAGAGGCAAGACTGTGCAGGCATGTGACGTCAGCCAGTAGAGCAGGAAAGGTTTAAAAAGAAGACCGCCATATCCAGCGGGCAGCGGAGTGAGAGGGTGCAGTGATAGGGCTTTGGCTCAACAGGCCTAGGCAGTAACAGGACGAGGTGAGGTAAGTTTACCTGTGTTAATTGTGGAAAGGAAGTATGCATGTGAAGCCAGTGTTCTGTGTTCAGTGTCGGATGTGGGAAGTCCTGGAGTCTCCTAGCCTCCCGGATGGCCATATCTGCACCTGGTGTGTTGAGCTACAGCTCCTAAGGGATCATGTTATGGAACTGGAGATGCAACTCGATGACCTTCATCTGGTCAGGGAGGGCGAGGAGATGACAGAGAGGAGTTACTGGCAGGTGGTCACATTGGGGCCAGGGGAGGCAGACAGGTGGGTCACAGTCAGGAGGGGGATGGGGAAGAGTCAGGTACTACAGAGTACCCTGGAGGCTATCCCCCTGAACAATAAGTACTCCTGTTTGAGTAATGTTGGGGGGGGACGGGACAGCCTACCTGGGGGAAGCAGCGGTGGCCGTGCCTCTGGCACAGAGTCTGGCCCTGTAGCTCAGAAGGGAGAAGGGTAGGGAAAGGAAGAGGAAGGCAGTAGTGATAGGGGACTCGATAGTCAGGGGTTCAGACAGGCGATTCTGTGGATGCAGGAAATAAACTCGGATGTACCAGGATCTGAGATATTTCAGATTATGTCCAAGATATCCTGCAGTGGGAGGGAGAACAGCCAGACGTCGTGGTACATATTGGTACCAATGTCATAGGTAGGAAAAGGGAAGAGGTCTTGAAAAAAGACTACAGGGAGTTAGGAAGGAAGTTGAGAAGCAGGACCACAAAGGCAGTAATCTTGGGATTACTGCCTGTGCCACGTGACAGTGAGTACAGGAATAGAATGAGGTGGAGGATAAATGTGTGGCTGAGGGACTGGAGCAGGGGGCAGGGATTCAGATTTCTGGATCATTGGGACCTCTTTTGGGGCAGGCGTGACCTGTACAAAAAGGATGGGGTGCACTTGAATCACAGAGGGACCAATATCCTGGCGGGAAGGTTTGCTAAGGCTACTGGGGAGAGTTTAAACTAGAATTGTTGGGGGGTGGAACCAAACTGACGAGACTGGCGGTTGGCTCACAAATAGAGAAAGCTTGGAGACAGTGTCTGAGGAAGGATAGAGAAGGGAAGGTGATAGGGAAGGGACGTGCTCAGACCAACGGTTTGGAATGTGTCTATTTTATCGCAAGGAGTATTGTGAACTAAGTGGATGAGCTTAGAGAGTGGATCAGTACTTGGAGATATGATGTGGTGGCCGTTACAGAGACTCGGATGGCTCAGGGACAAGAATGGTTACTTCAAGTGCCAGGTTTTAGATGTTTCAGAAAGGACAGGGAGAGAGGCAAAAGTGGTGGGGGCGTGGCACTGTTGATCAGAAAAGGTGGATGTGATCCAAGGGGACATTGCTTTGTGGATCCAGAACTGGCTTGCCCACAGAAGGCAAAGAGTGGTTGTAGACGGGTCATATTCTACATGGAGGTTGGTGACCAGTGGTGTGCCTCGGATCTGTTCTGGGACCCTTACTCTTATAAGTGACCTGGATGATGAAGTGGAGGGATGGGTTAGTACGTTTGCTGATGACACAAAGGTTGGAGTTGTTGTGGATAGTGTGGAGGGCTGTCAGGGGTTACAGTGGGACATTGATAGGATGCAAAACTGGGCTGAGAAGTGGCAGATGGAGTTCAACCCAGATAAGTGTGAAGTGGCTCATTTTGGTAGGTCAAATATGATGGCAAAATATAGTATTAATGGTAAGACTCTTGGCAGTTTGGAGGATCAGAGGGATCTTGGGGTCCATCTCCATAGGACACTCAAAGCAGCTGTGCTGGTTGACACTGTGGTTAAGAAGGTGTACGGTGTATTGGCCTTCATCAATTGTGGAATTGAATTTAGGAGCCGAGAGGTAATGTTGCTGCTACATAGGACCCTGGTCAGACCCCGCTTGGAGTACTGTGCTCAGTTCTGGTTGCTTTACTACAGGAAGGATGTGGAAACCATAGAAAGGATGCAGAGGAGATTTACAAGGATGTTGCCTGGATTGGGGAACATGTCTTATGAGGATAGGTTGAATGAACTTGGCCTTTTCTCCTTGGAGTGACGGAGGATGAGAGGTGACCTGATAGAGGTGTACAAGATGATGAGAGGCATTGATCATGTGGATAGTCAGAGGCTTTTTCCCAGGGCTGAAATGGCTGCCACAAGAGGGCACAGTTTTAAGGTTCTTGGAAGTAGGTACAGAGGAGATGTCAGGGGTAAGTTCTTTATGCAGAGAGTGGTGAGTGCATGGAATGGGCTGCCAGCAACGGTGGTAGAGGTGATATGATAGGGTCTTTTAAGAGACTTTTGGATAGGTACATGGAGCTTAGAAAAATAGAGGGCTATGGGTAACTCTAGTAATTTCTAAGGTAGGGAAATGTTTGGTACAACTTTGCGGGCCGAAGGGCCTGTATTGTACTGTAGGTTTTCTATGGATCTAGGATAGACAAAGGAGAATCAGTTCATGTTGTGTTCTTGGATTTTCAAAAGGCCTTTTACAAGGTGCCACATGTGAGGTTGCTTAAAAAGTTAAGAGCCCACGGTATTACAGGAAAGATTCTAGCATGGTTAAAGAAGTGGCTGATTGGCAGGAGACAAAGAGTGAGTGTAAAGGAATCCTTTCTTGTTGGCTGCCGGTGGCTAGTGGTGTTCCACAGGTGTCTGTGTTGGGACCACTTCTTTTTATGTTCTATGTCAATGACTTGGATAATGGAATTGATGGTTTTGTTGCAAAGTCTGTGGACAACGTGGAGATATGTGGAGATAGTTTTGAGGAAATAGAGAGGCTAGATTGATTAGGAGAATGTGCAAAGAAGTGGCAGATGGAATACAGTGTTTGGAAGTGTATAGCCATGCCCTTTGTTAGAAAAAGTAAAAGAGTAATCTATTTTCTATATGGAGAAGAAATGTTAAATATCTGAGGCACAAAGGTTTTGGGAGTCCTGTACAGGATTCCCTGAAGATTAATTTGTAGGTTGAGTCAGTGGTCAGGAAGGCAAAGGTGACTTTAGCAGTCATTTCAAGAGGACTAGAATATATAAGCAGTGATGTAATGCTGAGGCTTTATACAGCACTGGGGAGGCCTCACTTGGAGTTTTATGAGCAGCTTTTGGCCTTTTATCTTAGAAAGGCATGTGCAGACTCTGCAGATCTTTCAGAGGAGGTTCACAAATATGACTCCAGGATTGAATGGCTTGTCATATGAAGAGTGTTTGATGGCTCTGGGCCTGGTCACGGGAATTCAGAAGAATGAAAGGTGACCTAATTGAAACTTAACGAATGGTGAAGGGCCTCAGTAGAGTTATTGTGGAGAGGGTTTTTCCAATGATGGGAGAGTCTAAGACCAGAGGCCACATTCTCAGAATAAAAGGGCATCTTTTTAGATTGGAGGTGAGGAGGAGTTTCTTTAGCCAGAGAGTAGTGAATCTGTGGAATTCTTTGCCATTGGCAGCTGTTGAGGCCAAGTCATTTAGGGCAGAGGTTGATAGATTCTTGATTGGTTAGGGCATGAAAGGATATGGGGAGAAGGCTGGAGATTGGAGTTGAGATGAGAATTGGATCGGCCATGATGAAATGGTGGAGCAGACTCATTAGGGCAAATGGTCTAATTCTGCTCCTGGATCTTATGGTCTTATACAATAATGAACCAGAGTTATCTCAACGTGAATCAAGGAGTTTTCTATCTATTTCATTTATATAAAAACAATGTAGATTGTTTAATCTTTTCACTCTTATTATCTCCTGGCAGACCACAAGACCTCTGCTTCGTTGTTAAAGTGACAGTGGCTCACTGTGTAGTCAGCGATCTTGCTGAAGTATGGCGTGAAGCCTTTTCCTGCATACATTATCTCAGATATTGATTTCCACAAATACAGACATTTTGTTTTCTTTCTCTCAGTCCTTTGGGATCAAGAGCGACCTGCTTCCACGTTGGTTTTGTTGATCGATGATGCCAACGTGGGCAGTTTAGGAGCTGGTCCAGTCCTTCCGCCACTTGCTTCTCCCAAAGCAACGGCTAGAGGCTGGTAAAGCTGCCAGGAAGACAGGCATTTGGGACCTTAGCGACAGTGACAGTGGTCTTTTTCTTTTATCAATTTTCTTTGAGGATTGTGAGCAGAAAAAAGGACCAAAGGGGAAGGTTGAATCAAGCAGAAAACTGTATTTACAGGAGCTGTAGTAATAACAGATCAGGAAATACTCTGGACATTCAGCAGTTTCTGTGGAGACTAAAACCAAGTTAACCTTTCACATTGATGGCCCTTCATAAACAAGCCTGTTTTAAGGTGTAAATCATGCTCAGGAAGAGAGAGACATGAGACTGAGGGGAAACAGACCAGAACAGCACAGAACCAGACCCTTCGGCTCACTACGTTGTGGAAAGCTATTTCAACTAGTAATTAAATGCCTAATTAAACAAGTACTCACAATGTCCATAACTGTCCTTGTTCTCCGCATTCATGTACCTATCTAAGAGCCTCTTAGATGTCTCAATCACATTTGCCTCCTCTGCTTCCCTGGCAGCATATTCCAGGCACCCACAACTCACTGTTAAATAAAAATGAAACTTGTCTCTCAGATCGTCTTTGGATTTACCCCAGCCCTCACGTTAAATACATACCCTCTAGTATTAGTTTGACTCTGCGGAAAAGGCACAGCTGTCTACTCTATCTATGCCTCTCATAGTTGTAAACTTCTGTCAAGTCTCCTCACAGCCTCTGCCACTCCAGAGAAGACAACCACGGTTTATCTAATCTCTCCTCAAAGTACCTGCCTTCTAGTCCAGGCAACTTCTTAGTAAACCACTTCTGCTCTGTCTCCAAAGCTTCCACATCCTTCCTATACAGGGGCAACCAAAACTGAATGCAATTCTCCCTGATGCTAGAGTTTTATAAAACTGCAACATAACTTCCCAACTCTTGAACTCAATGCCATATTTTAGCAACGGAATGATCTTATGTTCTTAAATTGTAAATACTCACATAAGCGTGCATTCTCTGGAAAAAATACTCAGTTCTTACTGGGAAAAATTGCTGCAGATTATGTTTTCTCTGCATTTTAGACTGTTTTCTGGGTGAATTAATTTTAACATAGAACATAGAAATCTATAGCACATTATAGGCCCTTCGTTATGTCGACCATGTAACCTACTCTAGAAACTACCTGGAATCACCCTACCACATAGTCCTCTATTTGTCTAAGAGAGCTACATACGTGTTGCTGCATTTTGCCCTCCAGTGATACAAAAGCAAAATGCTGCAAGTTTTCAGCTGATATGACAGCAGTACTTTCTCTACAGATGCTGCCTGACCTGTTGACTATTTCCGATGTTCTCTCATTCTCTTGTTTTTACCTTGTTTGACAAACTGTTTGCTGAGAGTGGATGGTGTCATCAGAAACTTCCCTGAAAGGGTAAATAGAACTACTTTTTCTTATTTGCTAGGAACAACTCAATGCATGTAGCAGTGAAACGGAATAATTTGTTTCTGATTGGAATTACATTAGCGATTGTCACATTGGCAGAAGGGTGGTTTTGTTGCTAAGTAGGTCAATAATTTTGCAGCACACTTCATTCTTTTAAACTGCAAAGCTGGCAACTTACAAAAGTAATCAGATGGCCAAAGATGAACAGCCACGAGACATGACTCCATCAGCAGTTTATAGGCTGCTCAAGAGCTGGTGGACGTCTTTGGCCTGAACTTGCTGACTGATTCAGAGATTAGAAACAGTCACTTTCCAGGAAGGTTCAAACCATTACTTTTTAAATCATCAATCACTCAATATTTTGTGAAAACATTGGCTCAACAATTATTACCTCAATAGCCAAACTTTTTAAATATCAAATTTCATAAAGAAAAGCATTATTGGACATTTTAGAATTAAGTAAGCAGATCCATCATTTTGTCAACCTTCGAATTTTTATTTGTTTTCCGAATAAAGCATTTAACTTGGGATTCCCCATTCCCAGGCAAGGGAAGCTTATACATTGTTTTGATATTCTAAAGAACTTTACCATCGGTGCCCTTCAGTGGAACCAGTATTGTGTGTGCTGTATTGTAGATGTTTCAGCCAATGTTCATATTCCTGCAAAGAGCATAGTGAGAGAATTCAGATCTACTTTAGTATTTCTACTCTCATTGCTGTATGTGCTCCCCACTAGACTCAAAGGTTCATTGTATTATCAAAGTATGTATGTAGAATACAACTCTGAGATTTCTCTTTTCTAGAAATACAAAAAAACATGGAAATCATTGAACGAGAAAACATCAACCCCCCCGCAATGAAATTGAAAAAGGAATGGAAACTGACAAACCCCAAACCCTCCAACCCCTCCCTCGCCAAAAAATAACATTCACAAGGTAAAGAAAAGCAGTGACAATAACATCAAAACCCCAACCCCCTCTCTCGCACACAAAATACAGATCACTCCCACGGAATAACACCTGCACAAGCCATTTGACCAATTAGATCCCCTGAACAATGGGATTGGTGCGATGTCTGATCGAAAAGATGTCTCAGTGCTTGCTTCTGCACTGTAGAGGTAGTGCGGTCACTTGAGTCGAGTATGTTGTCTATTGGTGTGACATCAGCTGGCTGTAGAGACCTATCCAGGAGCAGTAAGTGGAGTGTCAATCCAGACCACGTGGTCAGGACTCTGGAAGTGAACCTAGGCTTTTAACCTTGTGCTCAGAGTTCTACACCTGAGCAATAACTAATAGAAATCTAGCCACGGAGTTGAACTGATTTTTATGAAATGGTGAGGACTGAGCGTGTGCATGAACTGAACAGGAACGTTTCGTTAACTGGGCTGGTGGAACATATATATTTTAGCTGTGTCTTCCAATCAGTAAGATGTCATAATTACTTGGAAACAACAAAAGTCCAAAGCATTATCCTTTTAAATCTTATGTTAAAAGATTCACGTACTTTTCATTACTACCAGCGGGGAGAAGGTACAGGAGCCTGAAGACCCACACTCAATGATTTGGAAACAGCTACTTTTCATCTGTCACCTGAATGGTCCATGAATGCTACCTCATTATTCCTCAGGTTTTGCACTGTTTATTTGTTTTTTGTAATTTATAGTAATTTAATGTCTTTGCACTGTACGGTGCCACAAAACCATAGATTTCATGTCATATAACTCAATGATAATAGATCTGATTCTGAAAACCCAGGCAGGTACAAATGTAAGGAAGTAAAAGAGACGTTACGTTGATTTAATGTGTTCTGACAACAAAGCCTCCCCTCCACGGGCTGTCTACGTTTCTGTCTGCTACAGGCAGCGTAACCAAAGACCATGCACACTCCAGACACTTGCTCGTTTCACCAGGCAGGAGATACAAAAGCCTGAAAGCACATACCACGAGACTCAAGCTCAGCTTCTAACCCACTGTTATGAGGTTATTTAAACAGCTCCCTAGTATGAGGAACCTCAATCTACCTCGTAAATAACCTTGCACCTTATTGTCTACCTGCACTACTCTGTCTCTGTAAATAACACTTTATTTTGCATTCAGTTGTTGTTGTACCTTGCAGTGCCTTAATCCACTGTGCAATAAATTGATCTCTATGAACAGATTTTTCATTGCAGCTTGGTACATACAACAATAATAAACCATTTCACCAATTTGTATTCATCCATATACACCTCAGAATTTAAGATGATGGATAAAGAGTCTGATATTGTAGTACTTGATGCGAAGACTGGTGATACGTGGTTGAAAAACAATTATTATGACCCTGTTGGATTCCACAGGACAGTGTCATTAAATCTCCCTCCCCATCTCCATCATAACATCAGAGTGAGGCATTTACTGCCGATCTTGCAGTAATCACTTTGATTTGTTACTCCGGTAATGACGTTGTCAATGAGAGACTACTAGTAAGAGTGTAGGTTAGTCCAATAAATAAAGGTAACATTTGCATCATTTATTACAGATCATAACCATTTCAGGCAAGGAGATTATAGCTATTTTCCACGGATGGTCAACACCATCTCACCATCAGTACTGAGCAGAGTTAACTCTACCAAAGCTGATTCAATGACAGAGGGTGGACACACTGCACTAGGCGGCTCCTCTCTTGACTGAAAAAGCCTCTTCTTCCTTAAACACTCAAGCCAGGACTATGTTGGACTGTTCATCGTGTGCCTGGTTGGGACTCCGATGGCTTCACCCAGGTCAGGTCAGACCATTTCACTGGGTTTTCTCTATTGATGCATTTCTCAGGTTGTCGGCAACATTGCCAGGGGCAGTATCCCTACTGGGCCTCCTGAAAGTGACGGTGAGTCATCTTTCTTGAACCAATGTGGTCCTTCTGGTAAGAGTGCTCTCAAAGTGTTGTGGAGGCAGTTCTGGGATTTGGAGCTGATGATGATGGGGGATGGCTGTGGCCAAACTTAAACCTGCCCCCTTTTCACATTCTTGTTCCACATCCAAATGCACACACTGTCCATAGGATGCAAGGTACTCTCTACAATATATTATACTTTACAGTCCATCTTTCACCTCCCATTGCAATTGAGACATTTATTACCATTTTGGCATTGGTCCTGTTTTCAGAATCTTTCAAACTCCCAAGCACATCATGGTAATACAATAGACACTCACACCCTGCCCACCTCACCAATCTCCATTTCCTCAACGAGCTTTTTTAGTGTTGATCAATATGCCGCAAATAAATCAGTATCTCCCTGCACCTTTTCAGAGGAAATGTTGCATTTGGCAGCAAGCGTAATTCTAACTGAAACCATTAGCTTTCAGATCACTGTTCAGTGTGCTTTCAACACCAATTATACTTTCTGTCAAGTGTGAGGGCTTTTAATGTTGAAGTTTGGAGGCAGCTGAACAGAGAGGGGTGGAAAGAAAGGCTGAGGTTGGGTGTGGGAATCTTGTATCTACCTGAAACTGTAGGAGGGAACAGAACATCTGTGTTGTTCAATTGGATGACCATGGACAATCACGGACATCCCCTTTGTGCTCTGCACTTATTTTCTTATGGTTCTGGTTCTGATGAAAGGTCTTCCACTTGAAATGTGAACACTGTTTCCACCTCTCCAGATGCTGCCTGACCCGAGTCTTTCCAGCAATACCAGTAAGGGTTGTGTTGAGGCAGGGTGAGGGGAGTGGAGTTAGCTGGATGTGACTAGTGTGTTGCTTTGGGACGGTGTGGGTGGGGGAATGGGTTGCAGGTTAGATGTTGCCCAGGAAGCTTTAGGATGAGTGGGGTCCGAAAGCCACTGAGGATTAGAGAAGGGGTTTTAACATCAGATGTGCCAAGGAGGGCTAACTCCCGGTGAAACACATTGTGCATAATTAGGATGCTGTGGCAGTATTGAGGAAAGAGTAACAATGTTAGAGTTTGGCTTTAAAGGTTATCAGCTAAATAAATATTGCATCCTTACATGCTGCAGAATGTGTTCTTCATCATTGTAATAATGCCAGAATGGTAATCGTTTAAGTCCCTCTTTCCTTAAGGGGGCCTGGGGGGACAGAGTAAGAATCAGCAGGGCCTGGACCAACTGTTACTGTATCCATCTCCCACCCTCCCACCCTCATCACATTCTACAGGGGTTGTATTGAGAGCATCCTGAGCAGCTGCATCACTGCCTGGTTTGGGAATTGCACCGTCTCGGATTGCAAGACCCTGCAGCGGATAGTGAGGTCAGCTGAGAAGATCATTGGGGTCTCTCTTCCCACCATTACAGACATTTACACTACACACTGCATCCGCAAAGCAAACAGCATTATGAAGGACCCTACGCACCCCTTATACAAACTCTTCTCCCTCCTGCCATCTGGCAAAAGGCACCGAAGCATTCGGGCTCCCACAACCAGACTATGTAACAGTTTCTTCCCCCAGGCTATCAGACTCCTCAATACCCAGAGCCTGGACTGACACCAACTTACTGCCCTCTACTGTGCCTATTGTCTTGTCTATTATTTATTGTAATGGCTGCACTGTTTTGTGCACTTTATGCAGTCCTGGGTAGGTCTATAGTCTAGTGTAGTTTTTTTGTGTTGTTTTTACATAGTTCAGTGTAGTTTTTGTACTGTTTCATGTAACACCATGGTCCTGAAAAACGTCTTGTTTTTACTGTGTACTGTACCAGCAGTTATGGTCAAATTGACAATAAAAAGTGACTTGACGTATCTGGTCAGTATCCTCATTTATTTTGCTTCCCCTTTTTGTCTCCACTTACCCATTGTTCACTTTCTTCATTCTCCAATTTCCAGCTTCCCAGGGGTCTGCCCGCGTTGAACCTTGGCGTCAGCCAATCCATGACTTCTGCTTTTCCCTCCCTCTTTGATCTATACGTCTCTGACGATGGCGGCTGATGGCCTGCTCCTTGGGTGCTCCTACTGATCCACCCGCTGCAGGAGAGTGTTTTACAATTTCTTCACACATGCTGCATTCATTGTTTTGATTTTCTGCATGAGTTTGTATGGTTGTCTGCTGTGTCTGGTTATCCTGTTAATTTGAAAGGCTGGCTTCATTTTGTGATACCTACATCAAAACATACAGTGAAATTTGTTAGCATCAAGGCAAATCACCAAGGATTATGCTGGGCAGCCAACGCCAATGTTGTATGCTGGCGCTCACTAATCATTTGGCCTGTGGGAGGAAACCCACGCGATCACGAGGAGAACGTAGAAACTCCTCATAGACAGTGGCAAGAATTGAACCCCAATCTTACAGCAGCAGCGTGGCACGACCTACCTCGCCACCTTGCCCCCTCTACTTTATTTATTTATTTGTTTCCCTCACCTTTTACAAGAACAGTTTGAAAGTTATCGGAATCAGGTTTATTATCGCTGACATGTCATTAAATTTTTGTTGTTTGTGGCAGCAGTAAAGTGCAAGTCATGAAAAGTTGCTGTTAAGTCGCAGTAATAAGTCAATAGTTCAAAAGAGGAGGAGTGAGGCAGTGTTCCTGGGTTTGAGGACTGTTCAGAAATCTGATGGTGGGGGGAGGAAGCTGTTCCTAAAACATGGAGTG
This sequence comes from Hypanus sabinus, assembly GCF_030144855.1. Classification (NCBI taxonomy): domain Eukaryota; kingdom Metazoa; phylum Chordata; class Chondrichthyes; order Myliobatiformes; family Dasyatidae; genus Hypanus; species Hypanus sabinus. The sequence goes on along the minus strand of NC_082714.1, from coordinate 107,715,240 downwards.
TGCGTGCACCCTTTCCTGCAGGGAATAATGAAGGCAGCACATGTCCCAGATGGTGAGGGTCCTTAATGACGGATGCCTCCTTTTTGAGGCGCTGCCTTTTGAGGGTGTGCTCGATGGGGGCGGGGTTGTGCCCATGATGGAGCCGGTTAAGTCTAGCACCCTCTGCAGCCACTTTCAACCCTATATCTGTAGAAATTTGCTAGAGTCTTTGGTGATGTGGTGAACTAAATATACCTGTCTGGACACGCCCGCTGCTGACTGCTCCTGTGGCTCCTCCCACAGACCCGGGTATAAAGGCGATTGAGGCCTGAGCTCGGCCTGTCAGTCTCCAGGATGTAGTATGGTGGTCACTCACTGCTTGTTCCTTCTTCCAGTCAATAAAAGCCGATTTCTCGCCTTTACATCTCAGAGAGAGTTATTGATGGTGCATCAGGTGACATAGCAAATCTCCTCATGAAGTATTTATAGCCTTTGTCTTGATTGTAACAATATGCTGGGCATATTGTTGATTGTTACAATCAACAATATTGTTACATTTCAGAGGAACATAACACCGTATGTTCCTCTGAAATGTTGATTCCCAGGAGCTTGAAGCTGCTCACCCTTTCCACTGCTGATCCCTCGAAGAGGATTGGGGTAATTTAATATTTTAATCTCCTTTACTGATCTCCCCAGAATTTTTGAAATTTCTTTTTTCTCTCCCTTCCTACCTTTAGAAAAGTGCATGCCTTTTATTAAGATTTCAGGTAGCTTGGCTTTATCTCGAGGTTGGATTAAGCGACCTTGTTTTCCCAGCATAACCTACTCATGTATTATTCAATGTTTGTGGAAGAGATTGTGATGCAGCCTGTTTGTTTAAAAGCACCTTTGTTGTTTTGTTAAGCCATTTTAAATCAGACTGGTTAATCTTTTGAAAGAAAAGCTATTAGGCCCACACAACTGAAAGGATTCTGGTACCCTTAAACAAGGGACGCTTCATTCTGTCCCTTTTGCTATTGATTTTTCTTAATGTTGTAATATGGGTTTCTTGCTGGAAGTAAACCTTTTCACAGGCGGCTGGCAGGAGGGTGCACTGCTTAGCTGGAAGTTGGCTGCCTAGTTACTCTCAGTAGGAATGCAGGTTGAGCTGAATCAGGAAGTTTAAGATTGGTGTTTTAAAAAACATAATTAACATATTTTACATCTTCAACTTGTTTTACAAGGCAGAAGATATCAAATCTTAGACCTCATCCTTAAATGCCTGTAAACTTCCTCACCACCACTGCTCTGATTATATTCCTGAATTTATTCAACCCCTGCAGGTCCTCCACAGTTTCTCAAGTTAGGAAACCTGTTCCTTGTGCTTTCAGTAAATTGCTTCACTGTATAATTGCCACTGCATTGAACAAAGAAAGGAATAAAACTAGATAGATAGATGGATAGATAGATTATTGATCCCAAAGAAAATGACAGTGTTGCATTAGCATTACAAGTACGCAGATATAAATATTAGAAGAGAAATAGAAAGAATAAAAAATGTTACTTCAAACAGTCTAACAGAAGTGCCATCACTTCCCGGGCAGTAGGTTGACTGATTATAGAGCCTAATGACTGAGGACAAGAATGACTCATAGGATAGTGATCTTTGGAGCAGCACAGTTGTCTTGGTCTATTACTGAAAGTGCTCCTCTGTTCAGCCAAGATGGCATGCAGAGGGTGAGAAACATTGTCCAGAATTGCCAGGATTTTCTGTAGGGTCTTTTGTTCTACCACAGCATCCGGTGTGTCCAATTTGACTCCTATAGATAGCATAGCCAGCCTTTCTGATGAGTTTCTTGAGCCTGTTGGCATCACCATTGCCCCAGCACACCACCACATAGGAGACTGTACTGGTGACGACAAACTGGTAGGACATGTGGAGGAGAGGCCTGCACACTCCAAAGGACTTCAGTCTCCTCAGGAAGTAGAGGCAACTCTGGCCCTTCTTGTACACAGCCTCAGAGTACAAACTAGACAGAACACCTTGTATCAACCCAGATTTGGAATTTTTTTTTCCCAAGGATCTCCTTGGAAAGTTTCCTGACTGGTTGCAACATGGCCTGGTATAGAAACACCAATGCTCAGGAACTCAAAGCCTGCAAAAAGTACACAGCCCAGTTCATCACAGGAAAATCCCTCCCGACCACTGAGCTCGTCTACAAGGAAATTTCCCTGAGAAAGCAGCATCCATCATCAAGAACCCCTTCCATATAGATCATGCTTTCTTCTAGATGCTGCCTTCAGGAAGGAGGTACAGGAGCCAGATATAGAAAGAGTTCAACCGTCAGGCTCCTGTACCAGTGTACCAACATCATTCACCTCAACACTGAATTAATTCCACAACATTTGGACTCACTTTCAAAGACACTACAACTCATGTCCTCAGGGTTATTTATTTACTTATATATTCATTTTTATACCTGCACAGTTTATCTAAGCAAATATCAAAATTAAAAAAGAGATCAGAAAATGCCAGAAACACTTAGCAGGTCAGGTGCATCGATGAGGGGAGAAGCATTTAATGTACCCTTTGTCAAAATCAGGAAAGAAAGTAAGGCAGCAAAGAAGATGCAGGAGGGATGGTTATTATAGTAAGAGGTTGGCCTGGTTGGGTCTTTATTCCTTGGAACATGGGAGAATTAGGGTGGACCTTATAGAAATGTTTGAAATTATGAGAGGCACAAATAAAGTGGATGGTAATGGTCTTTTTCTCCGGATAGGGCAATCCAAAACTAGGGGATGAAAGGTTAGGGTAAGAGGGGAAAGCGGGGCAACTTTGTCATGCAGAAGCTGTTGAGCATATGGAAGGAGCCACCACTGCAAGTGGTTGAGCCTGGTACAGTAACATAATTTCAGAAACACTTATGTAACGCGCTGCAAAGTTTCACTGCTAATGTCATGGCCCCTCTGTAATGTTTCACTGCTAAGGCAATGGTTTCTCTGTAGCAGCAATGTTTAGGTTATGACTAGAGATAATGGGGTTTGGAATGTATGTTAGCCAGTGAGAGGCATGCTGTTCTTTCTTGTGGGTCTGGGAGCAGGGATTTTGTGGTCTTTTGTCGGCGAGAAATAGGGAGGGAAGATGTGAGTGGAGAGAGGTGGTAGACCGCCGGACGGAGTGGATGGGGAGTGAGGTTCCAAAGCTCAGCAACACTTGGAGGAGGTTGATGGGAACGAGTGGACGTATCCGTGAGCTCCAACTTGCACATTTCACTTTTCCCTTAAAATGGGGCCCTTTTTCTTTTCCTTACTAACCCTATAGTCAGATTAAGATTTATAAATTTCAATTGTTTAATTGCATATGGTGTACTGTCTGATACTCTGCGGTTCGGATTTGTAACCAGGCAACACATCACACAACATGCACACAAACGAGATTTCTCAGTTTGGTTGGGCCAGAGGCTGCCTTCCCCTGGACAAACGCATGCTGGCCAAACCTGAGGATTACAATTGTGGGGGTATCATTTGCGATTGATTCTGTTGGATATTGTGTGATTTCCCTGAGCATTGAACCAGTGGGTTGTGTGTTTAAATCTGTGCTGGCTGGGTGGAGTGGTGGTGCACCTCTGTGGGGTTACCAGTAACTAATGCGTGCATGTTGAGTGGGGTGAATATTTGTACCCCAGATGAAATTGTTAAATCGATTTTTTTTTTGTGTACAGTTAAAGCTATTGGGAAAGTTGAGGTTGTAGCATGGAAGTTGATAAAATGGCAGGCTCAGACCTTGTTTTAGTTCAGACCAGCGCTGATGTAACGGTGGTTGGACTGCCAGCTTCTACCGGTGCCCCAGGTGAGGTGGGGCCCTGGCCTGTCCATACTGTCGGGAAGGAGGAGAAGGTAACCCAGCCAGCTCCTGTACCTGCGAGCGGAGATTTCAAAGACAGGGCTCTATTGTTTCTGAGGAGTGAGGGGAAAGAGTGGTCGGATTTGGAATGTCTGATTAGTCTCCATCCGCCAATGAAGAGTGGGAGTTCTGAGTTGGCATCAGCCCTTACCTCTCTGGTGAATAAATGGCCCAGTGCACAGGCAGAGGGTCCCCGCTGGAAGCTAAGAATATTCTCCAGAATAATGCCCACCCCCAAGGGGGAAGAAGAGTGTGAGATTTGGGCGGGGTAGACCTCTCAGTTGTTAGATGAGTGGCAGTGCTCTGATGATGTAAAGCGACAGAGATTGGTTGAAAGTTTGAGTGGGCGGGCCGCTGACATGGTGAGAGCTGTGAAAACACACCAGCCCTTAGCTACCACTGCCGATTATCTGGGCACATTGGAGTGTGCCTTTGGTATGACAGGGAACCCGCTGGAGCTCATGGTGGGGCTTCAGAACATGCTTCAGGAGAAGGGCGGAAACTTTCTGCCTACAGTTTTTTGGGTAGAGAGGCAGCTAAATTGTTTGTGTTGCAGGGGAATCATTCAGGTGGCTGAGGTGGATCAGTTGAGAATGGACCAGTTAACCAAGGATTTCCAGTCCCAGAACCTGATTTACTGGGGTCTCCGGCAGATTCGTAAGACGCATCCCCATCCCTCGTTTGTTGAGCTGATTAGAGAGGAGGAGGAGAACGCATTTATGTTTAAATTGCAATATTTTTCTACGTTTTTAATTTCTGAAGGTCTCCCAGATATAAAATAGGGAGAACTCCTAGTGGGAGACTGCACCCAGAATTATATTGGAAGAATGAAGAGCAGGTGACCCTCCATCCAGGGGCAGTGGAAGATCTGCCCCATTACCTATTTGTTTTGTACAGTCATTTCCTAAAATAATTCTAACAAGCCAACTGGTCGGACACAAATACTGATCTGACACAAATACTGCTTTTCTCTGTTGGGTGTGCTCTAAACAGATTTGTAACAATCACTAACTTATTGTGCGTTTGAACTTCTGATCTACATGTGTGAACCTTTCTTAATGTATGGGAACAGATGGGAGATGTTTTAATGTGATAAAGAAGGATTAGTTTTGTTTGTCATACATTTATCATTTATACCAAATCAAATCAGAGAGGATTGTGCTGATTGCACAGTTGAAGGAGGATTCTGCCACACTTCTGCGGCTAATAAAGCATGCCCACTACTCGCTAACCCTAACCCATACATCTTTGGAACGTGGAAGGAAACCGGAGCACCCGGAGGAAACATACACGGTTATGGGGAGAACGTTCAAACTCCTCAAAGACAGCGGCGAAAGTCGAACCCTGGTCTTACACCAGGCGTTGCAACAGCATTCCCCTAGCTGTTATGCTACTGTGCTCCGTGACATTGTTCCAAAGAATTCAACCGACACCATAAACTTCCGGTAAGATAGTGGCGCACTTGGATGCAGCGGCTTCTACAGGGTCAACTAAGGGCATTATTTTCTTTTTTAAACTTATTTTTTATGATCACAAGACCCCACTGGACATTAGGAACTTAAAATACTGCAGGCCTATCCAATCAGCAAGTTGCTTTTTGGCGGAGAAACAGGAGGAGCTGGACTTGGTGCAGACCGTGATTCTGCTTGTGACAGAAGGACATCGGAGCGCGAAGGTGTGCAGTCTTACAGAGAGTGATCATTGTGGTCACTTTTGTTGTGATCATAATGACCCTGTTGGACATTGATGGTGTGGAATGTTGTGAGTCTAGTTCATTGATTGGTGTATTGGTGAATGGTGGGGGGAGATGGCAGTGAAGGAAGGACTAGGCTTCATACCACAGTGTCACCTGTTTGCAGCCACCCAGAGGAGGCATCGGAGTTGGGTGTTTCACCAGAGTACTGGAGGGGAGACGATGTGGAGTGGTTTTCATATTGGAGTCAGTGCTGCCCCCTAGTGTTCGCTTGGCAGAAGACAAACTGCATTGCGTTCAACTTGCCCCGGAGTCATGCTGTTTCATTTGGCTGTATTCTTGGGTATTCATTAATGGTCGAATGACAATTATACTTAAAACAAATGAGTAGTTAAAGTGGGTAGGTTAAGCATAAAAGTAAATGTAATTCATAAGAGTAAACTAAGACTTGCTAAATGTTTTAAGTCTCTTAGCAAATCTTAGTTTACTCTTATGAATTACATTTACCTTTTTAAGTCTCTTTTCCAGAGGAGGCAATGGCATCCGTTAACCAAAACTGATACCTAACATTCTAACTTTGGTCTATTTCCTTGTACAAATTCCATATTTTCTTCTCATCCCCTTGTCAACCTGCTACTCCAATTCATAGAACATAAAAGAGAGTGGTAGCTGTGTGGAACAAGCTTCCAGTAGAAGTGGTAGAGGCAGGTTCAGTATTGACATTTAAAGTAAAATTGGATAGGTATGTGGACAGGAAAGGAATGGAAGGTTATGGGCTGAGTGCGGGCCAGTGGGACTAGGTGAGAGTAAGCATTCAGCACGGACTAGAAGGGCCAAGATGGCCTGTTTCCATGCTGTAATTGTTATATGGTTATATAAAAGCATTGTGTTCAATGGCATAACCTGTACTGTAGCTAGGAGTGTAAAAAACACTTAAGATTATAAATAATCTGATATAAATAATCTGAGGCAGGAAACCCCAGTAGCAACAGTGACCTTTCCCAGAGAGTGTATTTTTTTAAGCAAGAATGCAAATCAGGGAGCAGGATTGTTGGGAAGTAATTTGGTGGGAATACGGTGGAGGGTGGTTCTCAAGGAGAAAGTGAGCTCAGAGAGGACACGAGGATATCATGTGGGTGCCAGGTGAACCAATTTCAGACTTTCTCTTCACATCCCCCTGAACCTGCACCTGAAAAATGTCAGTTTTTGTCCTGAGAGGATGTGTGGTGTCTACTCCCTTTTCCAAATCATCCCATATCAAACTTCATTTCTCCTTCAACTCCCTTGTCTCTGCGCACTGTTAAATCAATGGTGATGAGGTGCTGTGGGAGGAAGTGAATTTTTTTTTACCTCCTATGAATTAAAAAAACATTTATTGACTATTCTTAACCTTTTCCCAAAGTCTTTCCTCATTATATACTTCTGTTAAAAATGTCACCCCAGTGAATTGTGTGCTGTTTCTTGTTACAGCCCTTTCAGTAATAGGGTACCTGAAGCTAAAACCCGTACAGTAACTGTTGCTGTATTTCATCTTTTTGCTCATGTCATTTGGTTAGTAAAAGACCAAAAGACATAGGAGCAGAATTAGGCCATTCGGCCCATCAAGTCTGCTTCACCATTCCATCATGCCTGATTTATTGTCCCTCTCAATCCCATTCTCCTGCCTTTTCCCCATAACCTAAGATGCCCTGACTGGTCAAGAACCTCTGCTTTAAATATACCTAATAACTTGGCCTCCACAGCCTTCTGTGGCAATGAATTCCTCAGATTCACCACCCTTTGGCTAAAAGAGGAGCAATCTATTACCCTCTTAGAAGTTCTAACCATTCTTTGGTGGCCAGAAAACCCATAATAACAGTGTAAGAAACGTCAAATTTCATTCAGGCAGTGCTTATGATATTGTAATTGGTCTATTATTGTCACATCTGCCGAGTACAGTGAAAAGCTTGTCTTGCACACTGTTCATACTGATCAATTCATTACACCGTGTATTGAGGTATTGTACAACAACAGAATAAAGTGTAACAATTATAGAGAAAGTGCAGTGCAGATAAGCCATAACGTGCAAGATTAAAGTAAGATAGATTAAGAAGTCAAGTGTCCAACTTATTGTATTAGGAAACTTATCTGATAGCAAAGTTACTGTTATATTCACATTTCTAGTCATGAATATATCTCATGTCCAAAAACACCCAATCTAGTAACACATTTTAATAATAATAAAATACATTTCAATTTTAAAGTACATTTTTAAGGTATCTTTAAAAAAGTGGGCTCTTTATCTCTTGTAAAAAGTTTTTTGTAGAGTGGAAACAGGCCCGTCAGTACACCAGTCTCTGCTGACCATCAAGCACCCTTTTACACCAACTCCGTTGTATCCCAACTACAACTGAGGGGCGATTCACCATAGCCAGTTAGACTACCAACTCATCTGTTTTGGGGGAAATAGAGTAAGCCAGAGTACACTGGGAGAACATGAAAACTCCGCACAGATTGCACCGGAGGTTGGGATTGAACCCTGGTCACTGGAGCAGTAGCAATGGTACTGCTCTGCCAGTATGCTAAAGTTAAAAGTTTAAACTGATTAGAAGTTTAACTCTGTGAATACCTTGAATGGTGGTGAAGGAGGGGTTTAGGGGCTGATTATATCATCATCAATTTCTCTAACTTTTGGTAACTAAGCCCCTCTACCCCCTGGTTACCACCTGGTTTCCCTTGTTACCCCCTGGTTTTCTCTCATTCCTATGGCTTTCTCACTTCTTCTCCTCCCCTACCCTCATGACCTACTCATCACCTCCCTTTGGTGTCCCATCTCCATCCCTTTATACCAAGGCCACTGTCCTCTCCTATCAGATTTCTCCCTTCTTTAGCCCTTTACCTCTTCTACCTATCATCCCCAGCTTTTCACATCATTCTGTTTCATCCTGCCTTCCCCTTCACCCTGTCTCACCTATCACCTGTCAGCTTGTACACCATCCCTCTCCCCTCCTCTTTATTCTAGCTTAAGCCTCCTTCCTTTCCTGCCCTGATGAAGAATCTCACCCTAGAATATAGACTGTTATTCCTCTCCATAGATGCTGCCTGACCTGTGGAGTTTCTCCAGCATTTTTTTGTAAGTTGCTCCGGATCTCCAGCATCTGCAGAATCCCTTTTGTTCAGCTGAAGACTGAAAACTAAAGGCTGTGTTTTGATCTAGACCAGAAGTTAGCTAAGTGGAGGAGATGGACAAGATGTTGATCAAGCATGCAGATTGTCAGGAAGTGATGAGCAGTATCCTGCTTAGAACCACAGCCATTCACCATGTTAATATGACTTAATTGATGGTGTAAGAAACTGGGCATCAACTTTGTAACTGTTGATATAAAGGTAAGCGTATTGCTACAGGCATGGATGAAGATAGCAATCTACAATGTGATGCCCATGGGTTGGGTGAATGTGCTAAAGTGTGGTGAATAAATTTCTCTCATAACATCCACTTTGCATCTAAAAAGGACTCAATAGACTATTTTTTAAATAGAGAGAAGCTACGACCAGTGGTGGTTCCAAGAATCTTGGACATCCATGAATGTAGCATATTGAAAAGTTGTGGATGGGTACAGAGATACTCAAAGATGCTACTGTAATGCACCCTTTGTTATCTTGAGCACTGTAATGTGAAAGGTTTGGAGTTACTCCATTGCTATTCAAGGCCTTGGAAAATTCCATTAGTTCTGGGCACTATACACCAGGGAGGATATACTGGCCTGAAGGATATGCAGTGAAAATTAACCAGAGTGACACCTGGATTCCAAACAATGAACTCTGAAGGGAAAATGCAGAAGCTAAACTTGTGTTCACCGAAGTTCAAAAGATTAAGTGGAAAACTTGGAAGACTGAAATGAAGATACAAGATGCTGGAAATACTCAGTAAGTCAGGCAGCATCCACGGAAACAGAAATAGTAATTTTGTTTATCTTTCTACAGATGCTTTCTGAATTGTTGAGCAGTTTTGACATTTTCTGTTTATATTTTAGAAGTCTGAGTTGTAATTAGTGACATTTCCAAGAGATTCAGGGGAATTGAAAGGGCAGATCTCGACAGCAGCAGTGTAGGACAAAGGGGCCAGGCAGAAGAATGACATTATATGTAAATGCTTCAACTTCTAGAGGTGGCTAGATGTTTGGAAATTTCCTCAACCAGCAGCTAATGTCTGGTCAATGTTTAATTTTAAACATAGGGTTGATAAATTCTTAATAATCAGTAGAGTAAGGCAGATTTATGGAGTTAGGTTAGAGGTTGCCCACGATCTCAGTGAATGACAGAATAGACCAATTGTTACATTCATTGGCAAGGAAGACTTGATAATGCAATGTGAGGGCATTTTAAACTTTCTTTGGGCAATAAAAGATAATGCAGCCATGTGAAAATTTTAAAAGTTGGCAAGGCAAATTGGTAATGGAATTACTGATTCATGTTACCTCTTCCACCAATAGTTTTCACTTTCCTGCTCATTTTTACAGCTATTTCTTTCCGGTACAATGGGTTCTCGGTCGTCTACCTCATCTTCCTCCTTCTCTTGCCACTGTTCTCTGAACCTACCACCGTCACAATGCAAGGTAAGGACCCTGCCTGGTATTGTTGTCAAATTAGAAACCCACCTCCTGGGTGGACATATCAACTCGTTCAAAAGGAAAGTGCTTTATTTGGGATCAAGGTAATCTCCTGCATGCAGTTCAGTTCCTTAACAGAGCTAGTGAAGAATATTTTGTGTTTTTTCTAATTGCCCAGGTTGATAATATTTGAGGTGTAGATGATACTGAGTGCACCTTTTCGTGAGTGCTAAATTTAAGTCAAGACTTTAAGCACCATCTGGTATAGTGCCTGTAAATATACTGTATCAAACAACATTTGAAGGACTTATTTACTTCACAGCTTTCTTCCAGAAGGGTCTATCTGACAATAATCCCTATTGTGGGGATTATTGTCCCCCTTCCTGGCTAAGGAGATACTTTCAGCTCATGATACAGATTAAGTAGTTTATTTTTAAGTGAATCATGTTTAATTTTGAGGAGTCATTCTTGACTGTTGACATCATCGGTATATGATGTTTTTCAGCTGCATTTATCAGGCCAGAGCGATTGAATGATTTATAAGGCCAATGTAGACCCTCTTGTTTCTCTCGATTAAGTCAAGAGTGTGAGCAAAGTGTACTGATTAAAAGTTTAACTTACAGTGGTGCTAGGAAGTTTCTGAACCCAGTAGAATTTTCTGCATAAATATGACCTAAAATGTGATCAGATCTTTACATAAGTCCCAAAACTAGATAGAGAACCCACTTAAACAATAATACAATATAAGTTATAGTTGTTCATTTATTAATTGTGAAAAATGATGTATTTGTTGGAAAAAGTATATGAAGCTTTGCTTTCAGTAACTGGTGTGACCCCCTTCTACAGCAGTAACTTAGACCAAATGTTTCTTTTAACTGTTAATCAATCCTGCACATCGGTTTGGATGAACTTAAGGTCCATTCATCCTTACAAAACTGCTTCAACTTTGGGATTTTGTTGGTCCTTCTCACATGAACTGCTTGCTTCAGGTCCTTCCACAACATTTCTATAGGATTAAGGTCGGGACTTTGACTTGCCATTCAAAAAATTGAATTACTTTGTAACCATTCTGTTGTTAATTTACTCTTGTCTTTTGAATCATTGTTGCATTATCCAACTTAATATTAAGCTTCAGGTGGCAGACTGCTACCTTGACATTCTCCTATAAAATGTCTTGATACAATTTTGAATTAATTGTTCCCTTAACAATTGTAAGCTGTCCAGGCCCTGAGGCAGCAAAGCAGCCCCAAACCATGATGCTCCTTCCACCATGCTACAAAGTGGGATGAGTTTTTGGTGTTGGTGTGCAGTGCCCCTTTTCCTCCAAACCTAGCAATGTGCATTTCTGCCAAGAAGTTCAATATTTGTCTCATCTGATCATAGAACATTGTCCCAGAAGCATAGTAGAACATCCAGGTAGTCTTTTGCAAACTTGAGATGTGCAGCAATTCTTTTTTTGTTTTTTGGAGAGCAGTGGTTTCCTCCATGGTGTCCTTTCATGAACACCAGTCTTGTTCAGTGTTTTTCCTATAGTGGACACATGAGCAGAGACTAGCGAGTTCTAGAGATTTCTGCAGGTCTTTTGCTGTTACCCTTGGGTTCTTTTTCATCTCCTTCAGTATTGCACATTGTGCTCTTGGTGTGATCTTTGCAGGTTGCCCATCCTAGAGAGAGTAGCAACAGTAATGAATTTCCTCCATTTGTAGACAATTTCTTTTAATGTGGACTGATGAACACCCAGGTCTTTAGAAATGCTCCTGTAGCCCTTTCCAGCTTCAAGCATCTCTACAATTGTTCTAAGGTTCACTGAAAGTTGTTTTGATCGAGGCATGGTGCACATAAACAGATCTTTCTTGAGACAAGCAGGCCCTGTCAGTAACCTAACTTTGTATGTCTCTTTTGTAGGGCAGGGCACCTCTACAACCCACACCTCCAATATCATCTCATTGATTGGAACACCCAACTCCAAATAGGTTCACATACTTTTCCCCCAACAAATACATGTAATATTAGATCATTTTTCTCAATAAATAAATTAACAAATATAATTATTTTGTGTTATTTATTTAATTGGGTTCTCTTTATTTAGTTTTAGGACTTGAAGATCTGATCACATATTAGATCATATTTATACAGAAATAGAGAAAATTCTACAGGGTTCACACACTTTCTAGCACCACTGTAGTGAACAACAAACACCTTGAACCTTGGACAGTTTCTGCTACTGTGCTGAAACGTTTAAAAGTTAGATGAACAGCAACCTCTGACAGTTTCTGTTTCTGCGCAGATCACATTAGACTTAGCAATACGCCCTTTGGGCCTGGAAAATGAAAATCCATCACCGGTAAGGGGTTTCACGCACATGCCTGTGTTAAGGTAATCCATGGGAATGATAGTCCTCAAATCCCTATCACCCCCTACCTGCCCCGTCCACAAACATCCACCCTACAATAGAGGCTGCTTATTATTAGTGAGTTGAACGGGGTGAGGTGACCATATTGAATAAAAATACTCTTTCCTCATCACTCAACCTACTGATTGACTCATTACCCTTAACTTGCTTGGCAGTCCCTGGTCCAAACACAACAATGTTAGATATTGTAAGGTAAGGTTCGAGTCCTACAGCACAGGAATGGGCCCAACAACCCAAGACATACGTGCCAACCAAGATACCTCTCCAAGCTAATCTTATTTGCCCATGTTTGGCCTATATTTCTCTAACCTTTCCTAGCCACATACCTGTCCAAGTATTTTTTAAATGTTGTTAATGTACCTGCCTCACCACTTTTTTCAGTAGTTTATTCTATTTACAGACCATCACTGGGTGAAAAAGTTGCCCCTCAGGTTTCTATTAAATCTCTCCCCTCTCACCCTCAGTGTATGTCCTCCAGTTCTCGATTCCCCACCCCTGGGAAAAAGACTGTGTATTCCCCCTATCCATACCCCCTCATGATTTTATCACTTCTATGAGATCAGGTATGCCACAAATTTCGCAGTCTTGTCTCTTGGATACCTTGGAACTTGTCTCAGTTCTCTGATGCAAATGGGGCAAAGCAGACTCAAACTGGGTGATCTCTGAGTACTAGTATTCGTTCTTGTTTTTTTTCTCTCTCTCCCTCCCGTAAATGGATGCCTGATGGTCAGCCCCCTCTGGCTTCCCTCTTGAGCACTCATGAGGCTTGCCTTCTCCCTACCTAGTCCCAGATCCCAGACCAATCACATCCCAGGACTGGAGAATGAACTCCAATGCATAAGGAGTTTGTGTTGAGAGATAACAGATTTTTAACAAGGCAAGGAACTCTCCATCTCTCCCTCTGGCCAGTTCCATCTATCTACTATCATTTATGCCTAGATTTTGTCCTATGTAGCTTTTTCCTAGCTTTTGTCACATCCTGATCCCCCCCCATTAATCACACAACACACAGCCCAGGAAGCCTAATCTGATTTTAACTGCTCCTAACTTCCTCACTACATCACTGGTCTCACCCTGTCAGAAATATTTCTTCTAATACCTAAACTAATTTGCAGTCTCTCTTTCCCAGTCCTGATGAAGGTTTCCAGATATGGAATGCTGTTTCTCTTTCCACCGATGACACCCAACCTCCTGAGGATTTCTAACATTTTCTTTTTATTTCAATTTTCTAACATCTGCAGTTGTTTATATTTTTGAGGCAATTAAATGTTTGATATCTATTTGCACTCCTTGGTACATTAGACATTTTTTTAACACATTTGATTTTTTTAAAGATATTTTAAATCTATATCTTTAAGTTGCAGCTTTTGATGTTTTCCTTTGATCTTTTCTATATGTTACGTTTGCAACTGAACGTCACTGTCTTCTCCATGTGTGTTACCCACTCTGAAGATTCACAGGTCCCATTCCCCAGGAAGCAAGTCAAGTCTACACTGCTACAATGTGGCATCTTCTCCATTGAGACTTGATCTCTCGAAGCCTTGGTAATGGCCTCACAAGCTAGGGCACGGGGGTTGGAGGGATGTACATGCTGAGGCTTTACAAGTGTGGGTCAGGCCGCATTCTGAGCAGATCTGGGCTCTCTGTAGAAGGAAAGATGAATGGGGTGGCCCTTTGAACCAAGCTGCCCCAGCAACCTCTAATTAATGCGATGAACCCCCAACCTGATCACGGGACAATTTACAATGACCAATTAACCTACCTGGTACATCTTTGGAGGAAATCAGAGCACCCGGGGAAAACTCGCATTTTCCACAGTGAAGACACTGTACTCACTGTATTCTTGCTATTGGGGGAGTTCAGTGTAGGTTCACGAGGTTAATTCCCAGGATGGCAGGTCTGTCATATGTTGAAAGATTAGAGCAACTGGGTTTGTATACACTGGAATTTAGAAGGATGAGAGGGGATCTGATTGAAACATACAGGATTATTAAGGGATTGGACACGCTAGAGGCAGGAAACATGTTCTTGATGTTGGGGGAGTCCAGAACCAGAGGCCACAGTTTAAGAATAAGGGATAGGTCATTTAGAATGGAGCTGAGGAAAAACTTTTTCACCCAGAGAGTTGTGAATCTATGGAATGCTCTGCCTCAGAAGGCACTGGAGGCCAATTCTCTGGATTCTTTCAAGAAAGAGTTAGATAGAGCTCTTAAAGATAGCGGAGTCGAGGGATATGGGGAGAGGACAGGAACGGGATACTGACTGTGGATGGTCAGCCATGATCACATTGAATGGCGGTGCTGGCTCTGAAGGGCCGAATGGCCTACTCCTGACCTATTGTCTATTGACACACAAAGACTCCTTCCAGAATGGCACTGGAATTGAACTTTGAACTCTGGAATGCCCCAAGTTAGTGTCACACCAACAGCAATGCTACTGTAGTGTAGATGTAAAGATGTGCTGTCCCTGGAGATGGCCTAGAGCAGGTTCATATGAATGACCCCAGGAATGAAAGGCTTAACGTATAAAGTGTGTTTGATGGCTTTGGTGGAGTTTAGAAGGATGAGGTGAGATCGACTGGATACTAAAATGCCTGGATAGAGTGAACATAGAGAGGTTATTTCCATTAGTAGGAGAGTCTAGGATCCAAGGGTGCAGCCTCAGAATGAAGGGATATCGCTGTAAACCTGAGATGAGGAGGAGTTTCTTCAGTCAGAGGGTGGTGAATCAGTGAAGTCGTTGCTACAGAGGGCTGTGCAGACCGTTATTGGATGTATTTAAGGGAGATATTGATAGGTTCTGGATTGACAAAGGGGTTAAAGGTTAAGGGTCGAAGGTGGGAGAAAGAGGAGGGACCTCATTGTAACCTGTCAGATGTTGAAAGGCCTAGATAGTGTGGATGCGGAGAGGATGTTTCCGATAGTGGGGGAGTCTAGGGCAAGAGGGCACGGCCCCAGAAGAGAAGGACGTCTACTTAGAAAGGAGATGAGGGTGAATTTCTTTAGTTAGAGAGCAGTGAATCTGTGGAATTTGTTGCCACTTGTGAGGCCAGGTCATTGGGTGTATTTAAGGTGAAGGTTGATAGGTTCCTGATTTGTCAGGGCATGAAGGGTTACGGAGAAAAGGCAAGGAGAATGGGGTTGAGAGGGAAAATAAATCAGTTATGATGGAATGATAGAGCAGACTCGAGGGACTGAATGGCCTAATTCTGCTCCTATGTCTTATGGTCTTAATGGGGTTGCTATATCTTATGATGTTAAAGTTTTATACTCTTTTTTAGCCTCCGTTAATTCCAATTGAGAATCAATTCTGAAAGTGCCCTCTCGTCCACACTCCAGGCTGTGGAGTTTTGTCCCTTTCCCAAAGCTAATCTGAGTGCTATTCCAAAAGGGTTCTCTAATCCTACAGCCTCCAGTTTCTGGGTCAAAGGCCTATGGATTCCAGTCCCCTCCACTGATGTGAGTTCTGATTCACCACTGTAGTATCGTGGGACTCCTGAGGCCCTGCCTTGCCCCTCTGATGCCAGATTTAAGATCTGCTTGCAATTTGAAAGGAGGACGGGAAATTCTCTTGAGTGCTTATCTCTAATCCAGTCAGCAGAGCCTCTACCTCACAGGTCCAGTGACCTGGGTTCAGTGCTGTCCTCAGGTGTTCCCTACATGGAGTTCTCTTGGTGGCATCCTGTATTTCCTCCACTTTAAATAGATAGACAGATGCAGTTATACTAATCCCATTTCCCATTAGTATAATCTCTCAGTTATACCAATCCGATTTCTCCCTCTTCCCATTCTCTCGTTAACTGTTCCCAGGTATCTACTCACCAACACATTAACGGCAATTCACAACCACCATTTAGCCTAATGCCTCCTCCCACATCCCAATGAGCTGCAGCTTGGTAGGTTAATCGGTCACTGTAAATTGCTCCTGGGGTGTAGGTGGGTGATAAAATCAGGGAGGTGGGGTAGAATAGTTGAGGGAATGTGGGGATAAAGTGGGAGAGGATTGGTGTAAAAATGGGTGTTTGATGATTGGTGTGGATGTGGTGGGCCCCATTCCGTCCTGTATCACTTTATGAAATTGACCAGCTGAAGGATCTTGCTATGGGAATAAACTCTGTTGGTTTCCTGCAATGCCGTGGTGATTGTGCTTTGCAATGATTGCTTTGGTCGCAAATCATTTCAGAACTCTTTGTGGTCCTTAAGGATGCTGTATAAATGAAATCCAATGTCCCACATGATGTTGTTACTCACCCATTTCACTGCTGTTCCTTCTGTTCCAGGGCACACAGGCTGTCTCCTCAAAGCTTTGTGCATCACCAGCTTTACCTTCCTGTTGCTTCAGATGGGATTCCAAACAACGTTCTTTTACATACAGAACAACGGTAAGACATCCAGTCTCTGTTGGTGTACAGTTGGAAACAATGGCCCACTGACAGTGCGGACCAGTAACACAGCTCTCAGTCTGTGAATTTAAATCTTTCTAACTTTTACAGATTCATCATCGCCACTGTCCTCTAATTCATGGTAAAACGTGGAAATGAATTTCTTTTTCTCTATATCTTGTGTTGTTTCCATTAATATGGGGTGGAGGTGCAGAAGACAGGTTAAGGTTTATCCTGCAGAGTCCCAAATTCCACCCACAAGTTCAAAAAGGCTCCGGACTGTTGTGATACTGGGTAAATTGGTGTTACGTGTTCATGGTTAAGGTTTTTGCAGTCAGTGACAAAGGATGATTGTGTTTATCACATACCTTCCTTGCTGCTCCAGAAGCATAAATTGTGCCTTACGACACCCTTACTCGCCCCCTCACCCATCCCCTCCAGATCTCTCGTTCTGTCTCCCTGAATAAAAGCCAATGCAACATGTATCAAATATGATATTTTTATTGCAAATTGCAACTCCTCATCAGTAGATTTGATGCTTTAATGCTTTATGGTAAGGATGTATTGGTTAAAGGCTAAAAGGAAATACAGGCTGTCAAATAATCTCTATCATTCCCACAGGGACAGCTTGGGAGAGTGCCCTGCAGCAAATAGGAATAGTCAGGTGAGTGATTATAGTGGGGTGGAGGGTTGGCAGGGTACTCGAGAATAGGTGGGATAGGCTCCGGTGAGGAGTAAACCTTCAAACGAGGAACACCTTCCACCTTTCCTGTCTCAGCTTGATCCCTCACACACTATGGCTGTTGTCACCAAAGTCCATATGAACATGAACTAACCAAAGGTTAATATGAATGTGTTTCTGTGTGTGATGTGTAACCACATCATCTAATTTCCTCCAGCTCTATTCCTACAAAGTCATGAGTTCAGGTATATCTCTATTAACTAATTACAAGTACCTGAGATAGATAGACGTAGGAGCGGAAATAGACCATTATTATCTCTCTCAACCCCACTCTTCCCTTCTCCCTGCAACGGTTGATGCCCATGCCCCTACTACTCAAAAAGCTATCAACCTCTGCTTTGAATATATCCAGTGACTTAGCCTCCACCACCATCCATGGCAATGAATTCCACAGATTCACTTACTATTAGAATCCACTATGAGAATGCAAGGTCCATTGAGTGCAAGAATGTAACAACAATTGTCAGTGTAGATAAGTGATGGTGACACACTACAGGGTAGTAAGAATCCCATCCACAGCCAAGGTTGACCGGTTAATGCAATTTATTTCATTCCTGCAGGTCTAGCCAATCAAATGTGTCACACTGACTGCAAACCACTGCATCTCAGTCTAGAGCAGGGACTCAGCCTCCGTCCCCTCTCTGTCTAGACGAGAGACATTTACACACTGCTACTCTGGAAAAGGAAGTGTGACACAGTCCATCCACTGACAGTCTGGACACCTGACACATTTCATGCCCGGTCAGTCTAGACGAATGTCAGTTACACGTTCCATCCACTGCCTGTCTAGACCAGTGACAGTGACACAGTCACTGCAGTCTAGAGCAGTAAATGTTTATTTCTCGAATGCTTACAGTGTATCTCAGACCTTTATCAAAATCCATGTTCTTTTTGTAAAATGTTTTTAATGTTTTCCACTGTTTTCAGCTTGAAAGAAGCCAGTGCTGGAAATGGGATTCGCCTGGTTTTCCCAGACATTGGAATTTTGATTGGAAGCTTGGCTGCTTCAATTGTGTGTAGGAAATTGTTGGTTGTTCCTAGGATGGACAGTGGAGTTCAAGATCATGCCTGGGACGTGGGTCAGTCTGGGAGTGAGGTAAGGCGGAAACTTCCATTAGAGGTCGAGTAACTCTTCTTTAACTTACCCTCACAGTAGGTTAAACGGTCAGTATAACATCATGGGCCTGCACTTGGCTGTAGTGTTCTATGTTCTCTGTTTTAAGTTATTTCAAACTTGAAGACCAACTGGCCAGGCAATTCTATTACATGGGAGGTCACATTAAAGCTTTTTGATGCTAAATCATGTTTCTTTTAACTAGTATGGATTAGTGTTTTCTGTCTTGTCTTAGTCTGATGGAGATTTGTGTCTCTTTATCAGGAAAAATTGCAGAGGTTGCTTGTAGGTCTAACTTCAAGTTTGTGCAAGTGGTTTCAGAGCTTATTTGCTGAAATATCAGTTGGAAGTCAAACATTTGTTTCGATGTACAGTATAAGCTTATGCAATTTCCCACTAAAACCTGAACTATTCTGGGTCATCTTCAGTTTTTGGTGGGAATATGGGAATATAAACCATTCAATCCATAATCTGTACCCATTTACCTGGACATCCCACTAAATCTCATTCCTTCTCTGTACCCAATAAGTTTACCTTTCACCTTTATCTCTGTCAGGAAGAAGTGTACGGTACAGAATCTGAAGAAGAAACGTGCTCGGACTCAGAATCTACAGAGGATGAAGAGGAGGATGATGATGAAGAAAAAGAAGAAGACACATTGGCTGAAGATAAGGAAGGCAACAAACAAAGATTCACTCAGAGACTAACTTTATTAATGATAGGGATTAAGGAGCTGATTGGAGATCTGATAATTACAGCAAGGAAGGCTGTTGTTACTGTCCTATTATGTTTTGCAGGTGAGTATCATTGTGTTACTGAATACACATAAGTTTCTGAAACTTTGTGAGAATGATTGCCAGAAGGAAAGGAGACCTGCTTGTAATTAACACCTCATGAGCATGGCATACCAAAACAAACTGAATACTGCCCATGTAGGTCTACATTCTTGAAATATAGGAAGCATGATAGCCAATCTGTACATAGTAAGATCCCAGAAGGAGCCATGTGATAAATGAGAAGATAACCACCTATGTTTTACAGCAGTCAGAAGTAAGTCAGAAACATTTCCTGTGTCATTTAAAAAGGCTCTGAAGCACTTCCTGGCTTCTACAGCAGGTTCATTAATGTCCATACATTCTGTTCAACCAATCGTAGTAAAGAATTCACAGCAGCATTAAAGCTGAAAAATCTTCAGGAGGAACCAGAAAAGCAACGTAAAGATAGTGATGTACACTTGAGTTGAAGGGAAACATTTTGAACTTCTTTGGCTGAAGGTTAAATATTGGCCAGGTCACTGTCAGATCTCCCCAGAGGGTGACTTGGCATTTTTCACCCCAGCCAACAGGCCAGATGGCCAACGTCAGCAAGGTGACACATCTGACAGTGCTGCAGGAGTGAACTAGAACCCTAAGCTATGTCTTGCTGTGGTTCGGTACGTGAAATCTGCATTCTGGTTCACGGTCCGGTTCATTGATCCTTATTCTGGGTTTTCCTGTTTTTCCCCTTGTTCCATTGGGTGCCTTAATTGAGGCACCTGATTCTCGTTTTGGGCTGGCACATAAATACCTCTGCAAACCAAGGATTCCCTGCTGGACTGTTCCCTTCCTCTCCCTATCTGAATCACTGACAGTTTCCTCAGCAGTTACCTCGGCAAATATCCTCGGCAGTCATCCCGGCCCTGCGTTTGAGAAGGTCCTGGTGGCTCTGAGCCCAAGTCCAAGAACTGAGCCAAATCTAGTTCAAGAGCTTCGCCCAGCCCAGGAGGTCCCTTGCTCAGCCCAGGCCACGACCAAGTACCTCGTCCTGTCCAAGTCTAAGGCTTTGTTTTCGTTCTGTGCTGGAGTTCCCTTGTCCAGTCCAGGAGTCCGTCATCCAGCCCAGGCCACGACCAAGTACCTCGTCCTGTCCAAGTCTAAGGCTTTGTTTTCGTTCTGTGCTGGAGTTCCCTTGTCCAGTCCAGGAGTCCGTCATCCAGCCCAGGCCACGTCCAAGAACCTCGTCCAATCCAAGCCACGACCAAAAACCCCGTCCTTGGCAAAGTCAAGGCTTTGTGTTCTTGTCCTGTCCATGTACCTTGTCCTGCGCAGGAGGTCCACATCCAGTCCTGTAGCCACGTCTTGTCCTCGCCTAGATCTGGAGTCCAAGCCCGAGTCAAGACCCAGGTTCTGGGTCCCTGTCCAGTCTCTGGCTCGGAGTCCTTGTCCAGGCTCCTAGTTCCAAGTCCTTGTCCTGGTCCTGCTTTCCTAGTCTTCGGCCCTGGATGAGACAAGGACAGCGAGCCTGAGCTTAGGACTATGTCTATGTCCAGCATCATTTCTTCCTGACTCCCTTTGCTTTCTTGATAAACCTTGTCCTGTTCCTAGTACTTCAGTGTCTGTGTCCTGCATTTGGGTCCGCTCCCAGCACCCCCTTATGACATGTCTAGTCTGTGAGCTAACAGTGTTCTGCCTCGGTAGCTGACAACACTTGCTTGAGGTGCCTTTCCAGAAGGGGAATTGCCTTTGGCATAAGAGTTAATCAAAACCAGCATATTCAAGGGGAAAATCCTCACATTACTTATTTATGTACATGTATTGCAAGGGCATATAGAATCGTACACTGTGTGGATTAGTAACAGCATGAAGCTGTTTGTCCTATTTACTCCATGCTAACTCCCCGCAAAGTAGCCAGTCCAATCATCTGCCCTGCAAGTCCCTTCTTTCAGCATCTTATCCAATTCCCCTCGTAAAGCCCAGATTGACTCCACTTCTGCCAATGCAGTGAATCACTGCGTATTGGATGTTAACCCACTGTGTGCATGTCACTTTTGGTGTGTTTGCCAAGCACCTCTAAATCTGAGATGTTTGGTATATCTCCACACATTCTGTGATTCTGAGCTCCTGTATAACACCTCTCAACCTTTACTGCTCTGTAGTTTCTCCAGCCTTTCCCCTTTGTAGTATCACTCAAGGAAGATTAAAACCCACCTGCTTTAGTGTTATGTGCCCTGTGCCTGTACCCTTGAATTCCATTAGCCTCCCTTTTTCTTTCTTTCCATTGCATTTTCAGTCAGCTTTTCCACCTTTAACAGGTTGTGAAGGCCCTCCTGTTTTTGCACTCATTCGGAATTGTCCTCATTATAGCATAGCGCCTGTTCCCCTTCCTCACAGTAAGCATTACTGCATACCCGCCTTGTGTCTTCCCATTTCCATCAACCTATCTAAGTCCTCTTGAAGTCTGTCACTATCCTCCCCGCTGTTGGCTGTACTTCAGGTTTAGTGGTGTCTAAGTTTCAAAATTGTTTCCTTTAATGCACAGTCATTAATATATTATCGGGAAGAAAGGAGCTCCAAGCAACACCAACTGGGAAGAGCAGTATCTTCTTTTTTCAGACTGAAGAGCAATCATTTATCACAACACTCTGGGTTCCATCCCCAGTCTCAGTCTCCTTGTTGTTGCTGCTACTGCTGCTTTTATTCCATGGGTAGAGTCTCGATCTTGCTGATGAGCATATTATCTTTAGTGAGGCCCCAGATTAATCGCATAAACCACATTTCCCTTATCAACCCTCAATCATACCTTCTCAGTCAAGGTGCTGGTGCTGTCTCCATATAGCTGGGCAGCAATGGCTTGTATTTACCCTCTCTTCCTCAGGTCCATAGGATGCTGGGTCCTTCTCACTCTGTTTATTTCAGCTGCCCTGCCTTCATAAGGGGAACTCTGGAGCAACAGACTCCACATACTCTAGAGCACTCCAAACGTGTAGAGTTCCTCTCCGGTGGCATGAGGGGAACCTGGAGTGTGCAATGAGGAGTGTGTGACTAATGACATGGAGATAGGGGAAAGGAACCTCTGGAGTGAGCAGGGACAGAAAGGACCTGTGGCAAAAGAAATTACTTGCACTTAGGTTAAGACTTTTCACAAACTCGGGAAATCCCAGTAGATTTGATAATGAAGCTGCAATGTGTAGTCACTAATGCCTACAGCCATTTCAGTTTACAGTGCTTGAGATTGTGAGCAGTTAATCTAGATGATTGGCTGATGCTTGGGATAGGGTGAGGATTCTTTGCTATGGATGGGGTGGTAACGATATGTGTGGTAGTTAGGATGGAAGTAGTGGAGAATGATGTGAGGATTGTTATCTCTCTCCTCTAGGTATTGTACACCCGTCTCTCCTCTCTGCAGTTTACTTCTTCACCTTCCTGGGCTTGGGGTCCTGGTGGGCATGTGCTCGATCCTATGGCCTCTTCTTCTTCAGACACTTGTGCCTGCTGACGTTGTTCTTCAGTGGTGGCCATCTGGCCCTGATCTACATCTACCAGCTGCCACTCTTCCAGGGGCTACTCCCACCCAACAATTTTTGGATGAGGTGAGGCTGCAATGTTTGCAGGGAAACTGTTACACCATTCATAATAATAGAGCACCCACCCTGTCAAGTGTGAAGGAAAACAACTGGGGCAGCTTGGTAGCGTAGTGGTTAGCGCAATCTCTTTACAGCACCAACTTTAAGTTCTGGGTTCCATTCCCGCTACTGTCTGTAAACAGTTTGTATTTTCTCCTTGTGACCACATGGACTTCCTCCCACAGTCCATGAAATAGAATTGTTAGAATATTGGTGTCAGAAGCCAGGTAACACTTGTGAACTGCCCAGCACAACCTTCGCCAATCTGATTTGATGCAAATATTGCAGCTCGATTTAAAACTTTGGTTAGAGCACATTTGGAGTATTGGTATTCAGATCTGGTCACCTTGTTATAGGAAGGATGTGCAAGCTTTTGAGAGGATGCAGAGGAGATTTAGCAGGATGCATTTCTGGATTAGAGAACATGTCTTATGAAGATAGGCTGAATGAGCTAGGAATTATGGTCACCGAGAGTAGGGGAGATTCAAACAAGAGGATATGAGATGAGAATTGGGGGCAAAAGTTTAGGGGTAACATGAGGGGGAACATCTTTACTCAGAGAGTGGTAGCTGTGTGGAACAAGCTTCCAGTAGAAGTGGTAGAGGCAGGTTCGATATTGTCATTTAAAGTAAAATTGGATAGGTATATGGACAGGAAAGGAATGGAGGGTTATGGGCTGAGTGCAGGTCAGTGGGACTAGGTGAGAGTAAGTGCTCAACATGGACTAGAAGGGCTGAGATGGCCTGTTTTGGTGCTGTAATTGTTATATGGTTATATGTTATGGTTATAGGTAAAATGTGGTGAAACTGGAAGAGTGCAGAAAAAAAAATCACAAAAGTGTTGTGAAAATGAGAGAGCCTGGTTAAAGGAGAGGTTGGCTAGGTCTTTATTTCCTGGAATGTAGAAAAATAAGGGGGCGACCTTACAGAAATGTTTAGAATAATGAGAGACATAGATAAGGAGGATAGTAGCAATCTTTTCCCCAAGGTAGGGGAGTCCAAAACTAGAGAGCATAGATGAAAGGTGAGAGGGAAAAGATTTAAAAGGGACCCGAGGGGCAACATTTCATGCAGAAGGCAGTGAGTACATGAAATGAGCTGCCAGGGGAAATGGTTGAGGCAGGTACAATACTATTATTTAATTGGCACCTTGATGGGTACATGGAGGGGTGAGGCTTCAGGGATATGGGCTGAATGTAGGGGATTGGGCTGGGCTGGGTGGGCATCTTGGCCAGCATGGACTCGCTGGGCTGAAGGATCTGCATCATTTTGCTAGATGTCTCCAGTTACTCACTTTCATCAGTTTCTTAATGTGAGGAACATTAAAGTTCTCAACAGCCTAGATAGTCTGCAAAGCATATGTAAATTGAAAGGTGAATGCAGACTTCACAAGGAGTGTAAGGTTCAGATTTGATCAAAAAGTGATACCAGGAAGGTGAGCAGGACAGTGAATCTGACCTTTGATGTCAAAAATTAATTTTCAGAGGAACAATGTGGCAGCTGGGCACTCTTTAACCTTGTTAATCAGTGACCTGTATGTTATTTTATTGACCAGATGAGTTTAATCTGGGACATGTATTAAAAACATCTCAAGATAAGGGAAGATTTTGCAATACAGAGAGTGACCAAGTCTTAAGTAAATTCTTCAAAGAACAGGGTTTCTCTTCCTCCACCATTGACGCTGCCCTCACCCGCATCTCCTCCATTTCCCAGATGTGTGCTCACTCCATCGTCCCATTGCCTTCACAGGGACAGGGTTCCTCTTATCCTCACCTACCAGCCCATGAGCCTCGATGTCCAACACATTATTCTCCACTACTTCTGCCATCTCCAAAGGGACACTACCACAAAGCACATTGTTACCCCCAACACTTTCCACAGGGATTTGTCCCTCCGTGATGTGATCCCTTTGTCCATCTGTCCCTCCCCACTAATCTCCCTCCTGGCAAATATACAAGTGACCGAAGCACTACCCTTGCCAATTTACCTCCCCACTTGCCTCCATTTAGGCCCCACAAAAGTCCTACCAGGTGAGGCAGCACTTCATCTGCAAATCTGTTGGGGTTGCCTACTATATCTGGTGCTCCCAGTGTAGCCTCCTTTACATTTGTAAGACCCGCTGGAGATTGGGGGATCACTTTGTCAAGTGCCTGCGCTTCATCCATATAAAGTGGGACTTCTCAGTGGCCAACTATTTTAATTCCATTCCCCATTCCCGTTCCGACTTGTCCATGGCCTTTTCTGACGCGATGAGACCACTCAGATTGGAGGAACAACACCTCATATTCTGCCTAAGTAGTCTCCAACCTGATGGCATGAACATTGATTTCTCCAACTTTCGGGAATTTTCCCCCCTCCTCCTTCTTCACTTCCTCACTCTGGCCTCTTGCCTTTTCTCAGCTGTCTATCACCTCCCCTGGTGCAACTCCTCTCTCCCTTTCTCCCATGGTTCACTCTCCTCTCCTATCAGATTCTTTCTTCATCCCAGCTTCTTACTTCATCCTCCCTCCCCTACCCATCTGGCTTCTATCATATCTAGCTTGTCCTTCATCCCCTCCCCCAACTTCTTATTCTGGTATCTTCTCTCTTCCTTTCCCTTCCAGATGTGGGATCTTGACCCGAAACGTTGGCTGTTTGTTCATTTCCATGGATGCTGCTTGACCTGCTGAGTTTCTCCAACATTTTGTTTGTATTGCTGTGGAATTTCAGCATCTGCAGAATCTCTTGTGTTTCTAGACACAGGCAGTAAACCCAGCCATCACGGGCTGAAGCTACTAACTGACACTGTAGAGGAAGTGGATAGGATGAAGAGCGACACAGTCAGTGACATGTGGCTTTGGAGATGGGGGTGGTAGGTGGGATGGAGAGGGAGCTGAGAAGGGTGTTCAACTCACCCACTGTAATGAGTAAATTGAAGGTGTTCACTTCCTATTTCAAGTACTGGAAGGAGAAAAGGAAAATGCTACTCAATATCCATATCCTACTCTGACACTTAATTGAATCATGCCTGTAATTGACTTGCGGTCCATTTCCCCGATTTTAATCCATATTCCTTGATAACCTCATGCAATAAAACTGCAACAATGTTTTAATTGAAGGGAAGTAATTGGTTTATTATTGTCCCATGAATGAGGTACTGGGAAAAACTTTGTTTTGCATGCCAACCGCACAGATCATTTCATTACACTAGTGCTTTGAGATACACAGGGGAAAAGCAATAACAGAGATAAACACCTGCTGCTCGATGACACCGATCACCAGTCATCATGAAGTGCTTTCAACAGCTGGTAATGGCACATATCAAAAACTCCATTCCTGCCACATTGGACACTAACCAATATGCTTACTGACAGAATCGCTCTTTGACCAATACTATAGACTCTGTCATGCACCTGCCCCTGACACACCCAGGAAATAAGGACACTTACATCTGAATGATGTTTATGGATTTCAATTCAACATTCAATACGATGGTCACCAGACCTTGGTGACAAATTCCTACTCCTCGGTCTAAACACACCACTGTGCAACTGGGTGCTGCATTCCTAACCAGTAGACCTCATGTAGTCAGGATGCACCACCACTCCTCCCTCCCCATCATCCTCAACACGGATGCCCCCCAGGGCTGAGTGCTGAGCCCACTGTTGTACACTCCATTCCTCCCTCCCCATCATCCTCAACACGGATGCCCCCCAGGGCTGTGTGCTGAGCCCACTGTTGTACACTCCGTTCCTCCCTCCCCATCATCCTCAACACGGATGCCCCCCAGGGCTGTGTGCTGAGCCCACTGTTGTACACTCCGTTCCTCCCTCCCCATCATCCTCAACACGGATGCCCCCCAGGGCTGTGTGCTGAGCCCACTGTTGTACACTCCGTTCCTCCCTCCCCATCATCCTCAACACGGATGCCCCCCAGGGCTGTGTGCTGAGCCCACTGTTGTACACTCCGTTCCTCCCTCCCCATCATCCTCAACACGGATGACCCCCAGGGCTGAGTGCTGAGCCCACTGTTGTACACTCCATTCCTCCCTCCCCATCATCCTCAACACGGATGACCCCCAGGGGTGTGTGCTGAGCCCACTGTTGTACACTCCGTTCCTCCCTCCCCGTCTTCGTCAACACGGCTGTGTGCTGAGCCGACTGTTGTACACTCCGTTCCTCCCTCCCCGTCTTCGTCAACACGGCTGTGTGCTGAGCCCACTGTTGTACACTCCGTTCCTCCCTCCCCGTCTTCGTCAACACGGCTGTGTGCTGAGCCCAGTGTTGTACACTCCGTTCCTCCCTCCCCGTCTTCGTCAACACGGCTATGTGCTGAGCCCACTGTTGTACACTCCGTTCCTCCCTCCCCGTCTTCCTCAACACGGCTGTGTGCTGAGCCCACTGTTGTACACTCCGTTCCTCCCTCCCCGTCTTCCTCAACACGGCTGTGTGCTGACCCCGCTGTTGTACACTCCGTTCCTCCCTCCCAGTCTTCCTCAACACGGCTGTGTGCTGACCCCGCTGTTGTACACTCCGTTCCTCCCTCCCCGTCTTCGTCAACACGGCTGTGTGCTGAGCCCACTGTTGTACACTCCGTTCCTCCCTCCCAGTCTTCCTCAACACGGCTGTGTGCTGACCCCGCTGTTGTACACTCCGTTCCTCCCTCCCCGTCTTCGTCAACACGGCTGTGTGCTGACCCCGCTGTTGTACACTCCGTTCCTCCCTCCCCGTCTTCGTCAACACGGCTGTGTGCTGAGCCCACTGTTGTACACTCCGTTCCTCCCTCCCCGTCTTCGTCAACACGGCTGTGTGCTGACCCTGCTGTTGTACACTCCGTTCCTCCCTCCCCGTCTTCGTCAACACGGCTGTGTGCTGAGCCCACTGTTGTACACTCCGTTCCTCCCTCCCCGTCTTCCTCAACACGGATGACCCCCAGGGCTGAGTGCTGAGCCCACTGTTGTACACTCCGTTCCTCCCTCCCCATCATCCTCAACACGGATGACCCCCAGGGCTGAGTGCTGAGCCCACTGTTGTACACTCCATTCCTCCCTCCCCATCATCCTCAACACGGATGACCCCCAGGGGTGTGTGCTGAGCCCACTGTTGTACACTCCGTTCCTCCCTCCCCGTCTTCGTCAACACGGCTGTGTGCTGAGCCGACTGTTGTACACTCCGTTCCTCCCTCCCCGTCTTCGTCAACACGGCTGTGTGCTGAGCCCACTGTTGTACACTCCGTTTCTCCCTCCCCGTCTTCGTCAACACGGCTGTGTGCTGAGCCCAGTGTTGTACACTCCGTTCCTCCCTCCCCGTCTTCGTCAACACGGCTGTGTGCTGAGCCCACTGTTGTACACTCCGTTCCTCCCTCCCCGTCTTCCTCAACACGGCTGTGTGCTGAGCCCACTGTTGTACACTCCGTTCCTCCCTCCCCGTCTTCCTCAACACGGCTGTGTGCTGACCCCGCTGTTGTACACTCCGTTCCTCCCTCCCAGTCTTCCTCAACACGGCTGTGTGCTGACCCCGCTGTTGTACACTCCGTTCCTCCCTCCCCGTCTTCGTCAACACGGCTGTGTGCTGAGCCCACTGTTGTACACTCCGTTCCTCCCTCCCAGTCTTCCTCAACACGGCTGTGTGCTGACCCCGCTGTTGTACACTCCGTTCCTCCCTCCCCGTCTTCGTCAACACGGCTGTGTGCTGACCCCGCTGTTGTACACTCCGTTCCTCCCTCCCCGTCTTCGTCAACACGGCTGTGTGCTGAGCCCACTGTTGTACACTCCGTTCCTCCCTCCCCGTCTTCGTCAACACGGCTGTGTGCTGACCCTGCTGTTGTACACTCCGTTCCTCCCTCCCCGTCTTCGTCAACACGGCTGTGTGCTGAGCCCACTGTTGTACACTCCGTTCCTCCCTCCCCGTCTTCCTCAACACGGCTGTGTGCTGAGCCCACTGTTGTACACTCCGTTCCTCCCTCCCCGTCTTCGTCAACACGGCTGTGTGCTGAGCCCACTGTTGTACACTCCGTTCCTCCCTCCCCGTCTTCGTCAACACGGCTGTGTGCTGACCCCGCTGTTGTACACTCCGTTCCTCCCTCCCCGTCTTCCTCAACACGGCTGTGTGCTGAGCCGACTGTTGTACACTCCGTTCCTCCCTCCCCGTCTTCGTCAACACGGCTGTGTGCTGAGCCCACTGTTGTACACTCCGTTCCTCCCTCCCCGTCTTCGTCAACACGGCTGTGTGCTGAGCCCACTGTTGTACACTCCGTTCCTCCCTCCCCGTCTTCATCAACACGGCTGTGTGCTGAGCCCACTGTTGTACACTCCGTTCCTCCCTCCCCGTCTTCGTCAACACGGCTGTGTGCTGAGCCCACTGTTGTACACCCCGTTCCTCCCTCCCCGTCTTCCTCAACACGGCTGTGTGCTGAGCCCACTGTTGTACACTCCGTTCCTCCCTCCCCGTCTTCGTCAACACGGCTGTGTGCTGACCCTGCTGTTGTACACTCCGTTCCTCCCTCCCCGTCTTCGTCAACACGGCTGTGTGCTGACCCTGCTGTTGTACACTCCGTTCCTCCCTCCCCGTCTTCGTCAACACGGCTGTGTGCTGAGCCCACTGTTGTACACTCCGTTCCTCCCTCCCCGTCTTCCTCAACACGGCTGTGTGCTGAGCCCACTGTTGTACACTCCGTTCCTCCCTCCCCGTCTTCCTCAACACGGCTGTGTGCTGACCCTGCTGTTGTACACTCCGTTCCTCCCTCCCCGTCTTCGTCAACACGGCTGTGTGCTGACCCTGCTGTTGTACACTCCGTTCCTCCCTCCCCGTCTTCCTCGACACGGCTGTGTGCTGAGCCGACTGTTGTGCACTCCGTTCCTCCCTCCCCGTCTTCGTCAACACGGCTGTGTGCTGAGCCGACTGTTGTACACTCCGTTCCTCCCTCCCCGTCTTCGTCAACACGGCTGTGTGCTGACCCTGCTGTTGTACACTCCGTTCCTCCCTCCCCGTCTTCATCAACACGGCTGTGTGCTGAGCCCACTGTTGTGCACTCCGTTCCTCCCTCCCCGTCTTCCTCGACACGGCTGTGTGCTGAGCCGACTGTTGTACACTCCGTTCCTCCCTCCCCGTCTTCGTCAACATGGCTGTGTGCTGACCCTGCTGTTGTACACTCCGTTCCTCCCTCCCCGTCTTCATCAACACGGCTGTGTGCTGAGCCCACTGTTGTGCACTCCGTTCCTCCCTCCCCGTCTTCGTCAACACGGCTGTGTGCTGAGCCGACTGTTGTACACTCCGTTCCTCCCTCCCCGTCTTCCTCGACACGGCTGTGTGCTGAGCCGACTGTTGTACACTCCGTTCCTCCCTCCCCGTCTTCGTCAACACGGCTGTGTGCTGAGCCGACTGTTGTACACTCCGTTCCTCCCTCCCCGTCTTCCTCAACACGGCTGTGTGCTGAGCCCACTGTTGTACACTCCGTTCCTCCCTCCCCGTCTTCGTCAACACGGCTGTGTGCTGAGCCCACTGTTGTACACTCCGTTCCTCCCTCCCCGTCTTCCTCAACACGGCTGTGTGCTGAGCCCACTGTTGTACACTCCGTTCCTCCCTCCCCGTCTTCGTCAACACGGCTGTGTGCTGAGCCGACTGTTGTGCACTCCGTTCCTCCCTCCCCGTCTTCGTCAACACGGCTGTGTGCTGAGCCCAGTGTTGTACACTCCGTTCCTCCCTCCCCGTCTTCCTCAACACGGCTGTGTGCTGAGCCCGCTGTTGTACACTCCGTTCCTCCCTCCCCGTCTTCGTCAACACGGCTGTGTGCTGAGCCGGCTGTTGTACACTCCGTTCCTCCCTCCCCGTCTTCCTCAACACGGCTGTGTGCTGAGCCGACTGTTGTACACTCCGTTCCTCCCTCCCCGTCTTCCTCAACACGGCTGTGTGCTGAGCCCACTGTTGTACACTCCGTTCCTCCCTCCCCGTCTTCGTCAACACGGCTGTGTGCTGAGCCCACTGTTGTGCACTCCGTTCCTCCCTCCCCGTCTTCGTCAACACGGCTGTGTGCTGACCCTGCTGTTGTACACTCCGTTCCTCCCTCCCCGTCTTCGTCAACACGGCTGTGTGCTGAGCCGACTGTTGTACACTCCGTTCCTCCCTCCCCGTCTTCCTCAACACGGCTGTGTGCTGAGCCCACTGTTGTACACTCCGTTCCTCCCTCCCCGTCTTCCTCAACACGGATGACCCCCAGGGGTGTGTGCTGAGCCCACTGTTGTACACTCCGTTCCTCCCTCCCCGTCTTCCTCAACACGGATGACCCCCAGGGGTGTGTGCTGAGCCCACTGTTGTACACTCTGCTCACACACGACTGCACGGCAAACACCCGAGCAATCACATTATCAAGTTCACCAATGAAGCAACAGTGGTGGGGCTCATCACTAGCAACGATGAGACAGCCTACAGAGAGGAAATGGAAGAGCTCGAGGTTTGTTGCTTCAATATTCACGAGAAAAAAGGGATGGATATCATCTTTAGGAGAACCTGCACCACTCACACCTCTCTTTACATTGGCAACACAGCAGTGGAAACTGCGAGCACTTTCACACGCAACCTCTCGTGGCCCCAGAGCACATTATACACAATCAGGAAAGGTCACCAAATTCCTCTACTTTCTGAGGAGGATGAAGGGATCTGGACTATGCACATCCATACTCACATCATTCTACAGATGCACAGTAGAGAGCATCCTGAAAATCGAAATTGAATTTGTTACGTATCCCGTAACTGGATCACTTACCAGCAAAGATAGAGAGGTCCGTTGAAGTCTGATGGCACTATTTTCAAACGTTTTCATTTATAAAGGGGCACAAAAGTAAGGTTAATACAAACATTCAGATAATATATGTCGTCAATACTCAATCTAAAGCGCGGGTATAGAAATAATCATCATTAAGAAATAAGCTCTACTGTTGTCTGGGGGATAATATATCGTCCGTTGGAAATATAAAAGTTACTCAGAAGTCTGCAGACTTCAGCCTTTTGTGAATCGCTGGGTGTCACGTGTTGGAGAGAGAGAGAGAGATTGGTGAAAACAGGAAAACTTGCCCGGGTCTTTATGAAGCAAATCCGTTGAATCAAGGGAGCGGGCTCCCCCCAATGTTAGTTAAAAGTGGTTTTCCGTGATTCCAGCCACAGACTCCAGGCCCGGAATCTAACGCACGTGGCTTCCTTCAAAATGGCTTCCCGCTAAGACGGGATCGCTATCGTGTCTTCTTGGTGCGTCTGATGGCTGTCCCCCCCCCAGACTCTCCTTTATACTTCCTCACGGGGTCGCAGGTGTCAATCAGGTTGGGATGATGCAATCTCTCTCTCAACCAGCCCACCTTGCCCGAGGGCTTGCACGTGGTCTTCATGAGCCAATAGTCAAGGTCGCCTTATTTTGCATCCCGGTGGAACGCGGTATTTGGCACGTCTCTCTCTCTCTCCCACTTCCTGGGTCTACTGACCCCCCCCCCTCAACTAGTGCTCTTGCGATTCTCACAAAGGAGGGGGCTGCGGACATAACAAATTCAATCGACTTTATTTCTTACATCCTTCATATACATGAGGAGGAAAAGTCTTTACGTCTCCATCTAAATGTGCAATATACAATTTATCGTAATTTGTAATAAATAGTATATACAACAGGACAGTCAATCTAGCATAGAAATACAACTGTATCAGTCTGATGGCCTGGTGGAAGAAGCTGTCCCAGAGCCTGTTGGTCCTGGACCAGTACCATTTCCTGGATTGTAGCAGCTAGAACAGTTTGTGGTTGGGGTGATGCAGGTCCCCAGTAATCCCTCAGGCCCTTTTTTTTTGCACCCGTCTCTGTAAATGTCCTGAATAGTGGGAAGTTCACATCTACAGATATGCTGGGCTGTCCGCACCACTCTCTGCGATTGAGGGAGGTACAGTTCCCATACCAGGCAGTGATGCAGCCAGTCAGGATGCTCTCAATGGTGCCCCTGTAGAAAGTCCTTAGGATTTGGGGACTTGTGCCAAACTTCTTCAAAGTCTGAGGTGAAAGAGGCACTGTTGTGCTTTTTTCACCACACAGCTGGTATGTGCAGACCACGTGAGATCCCCAGTGATGTGTATGCCAAGGAACTTATAGCTGTTCACCCTCTCAACCCCAGATCATTTGACGACTATAGGGGTTAGCCTGTCTCCATTCCTCCCGTACTCCACAACCAGCTCCTTTGTTTTAGTAACATTGAAGGAGAGGTTATTTTCTTGACACCACTGTGTCAGGGTGATAATTTCTTCCCTGTAGGTTGCCTCATTATTTGAGATTAGGCCAATCAATGTAGTGTCGTCAGCAAATTTAATTAGCAGCTTGGAGCTGTGGGTGGCGACACAGTCATGGGTATACAGGGAGTAAAGGAGGGTGCTTAGTACACAGACCTGAGGGGCTCCTGTGTTGAGGGTCAGAGGGGCAGAGGTGAGTGAACCCACTCTTACCACCTGTCAGTGATATGACAGGAAGTCCAGGATCCAGCTGCACAAGGCAGGGTGAAGGCCGAGGTCTCTGAGCTTCTTGTTGAGCCTGGAGGGAATTATGGTGTTGAATGTTGAACTGTCGTCCAAGAACAGCATTCTGGCACAAGCATCAATCCCTGATAGAGCTGGATAATTCACCCCGCATGCCAATGAGAAACACATGATAGAAGTCTTAATTCGAGAACATGGAGAGTTACAGCATCCTGTTGTTTATTACTCAGCCAAAGATTTGATTCTAGACACGGATAGTTCCTAAATGATTGAGAGAGGGATTCAGATAGTTGTTTCTGGAACCGAACTGCTGCATCAAGCCACTTTAACTGCAGCTGAAGGGGAAAAGGCCCCCATCTGGGGAGCAGTAAAGGTACATGTAAGGAAATGACAAGTTTCAGTTCTCTCTGTCCACGGTACAGCACTTATTGGATACCCTGGCTGCTGGGTATATGCCCCAAGTAAATGGGAAGTGGAGGCAGCCGTGGTCCTGGAAGGGCTGCAGTTATCTTGCCCTACATGTGACACTTGGCGCTACTACCTCAATAGGTTATGGATGCGATGGGAGCAGAGGACCTTGATACAATAGATATCACTGAAGAGGTGGTGCTGAGCAAACCTGTGGGCCTGATGATAAACAGTTCCCCTGGTTCTGATGAAAGAAATGGCAGGAGTTATAATGGAGGCTTTGGTGATGATTTACCAAAATTCTCTGGACTCTGGGCAGGTCCCTATGGATTGGAGGATGGCGAATGTCATGCCACTGTTCAAAAAAGGATGTAGGCAAAAGGCAGGTGACTGTAGGCCAGTTACTTCAACATCTGTAGTTGGGAAAATGCTTGAAGCTATCATTAAAGAAGATATGGCAAAGCATCTGGAAAGAAATGGATCCATCAGGCAGTCGTAGCATAGATTCAGCAAAGGCAGATCCTGTTTGACAAACTTACTGGAGTTCTTTGGGGATGTATTGAGCACAATGGAAAGGAACAGATGGATGTCACTTACTTGGATTTCCAGAAGGCGGTTGATAAAGTGCTGCATAAAAGTCTTATCCATAAGAAAAGGATGCATAGAGTTAGGGGTGATGTATGAGCATGGATAGAAGATTGGTTCACTAATAGAAAGCAGTGAGTTGGGATACGTGGGTGTTACTCTGGCTGGCAATCAGTGGTGAGCAGTGAGCCACAGGGGTCAGTGCTGGGCCCACAATTGTTCACAATATACATTAACGACCTGGAAGAGGGGACCGAGTGTAGTCTCTAGAGTGATATAGATATAGATAGGTTAAGTGAGTGGGCAAGGGTCTGGCAGATGGAATACAATGTTAGTAAATGCAAGGTCATCTACTTCAGAAGGAAAAATGGAAGATCAGATTATCATTTAAATGGTAAAAGATTGATGCATGCTGCTGTGCAGAGGGACTTGGGATTACTTGTGCATGCATCACAACTGGTTGGTTTGCAGGTGCAGCAGGCTATCAAGAAGGCTAATAGGGTGTTTGGCTTCATTGCTTGAGGAATTGAATTTAAGAGCAAGGAGGTTATGCTGCAATTGTACAGGGTTCTGGTGAGGCCACACCTGGAGTATGTACAATGTGCAGTTCTGGTCTCCATACTTGAGGAAGGATATACTAGTTTTTGAGCTGGTTCAGAGGAGGCTCACCAGGTTGATTCTAGAGATGAGGGGGTTGGACTGTGAGAAAAGATTGAGTCTCCTGGGACCGTACTTGCTGGAATTCAGAAGGATGAGAGGAGATGTTTCAGAAACATATGAAGTTATGAAAGGGATAGATAAGATAGAGGCAGGAGAGTTTCCCAGAGAATGCAGCAGGGAAATTCTAGGCAGCTTTGAGTGTAGGTTACATGGTTGGCACAACAGTGTAGGCCAAAGGGCCTGTAACGTGCTGCAGACTCTCTTTTTTCTCTAGAATGGTGAGTCTGTGGAATTCTCTGCCCATTGAAGCAGTGGTGGCTACCTCAGTAAATGTGTATAAGGCAAGGTAGGATAGATGTTTTGCATAGTAGGGGAATTAAGGATTATGGGGAAAAGGCAGGTAGGTGGAGATGAGTCCATGGCCAGATCAGCTGTGATCTTATTGAATGGCAGAGCAGGCTCGACAGGCCAGATGGCTGACCCCTGCTCCTGTTTCTTATGTTGATATGTTCACCCTCTGGTCTGATGGCACCAAAGGCTGAGAGATTCAGGATGATTGCCTTTCCAGGATATGGAGCTGCTAGACTGTCCCTGGAAGTGATTAATATGGTATAGTGAAAGAAGCCACCTATGCCTTTGAAGTGTAAAAGCTACAGAGAAAGTGCAGAGGTGTCAGCAGGACTGACGGCTGTCCATCCAGTAGCATTACAGAACGGAATGGCTTTGGATTTTATTCCATCAGGAAAAGGGGGCACTTGTGTTGATGTACATACTTATCTGTCGAATCAGAAAATGTAGCTAACTTACAAACCATATCAGAGATTCTACAAAAGAGATTAAAGTAGGATATCAGCATTACAGCTATTAAACTCCAGGAGGTGGAAAGATGGCATCTATTCTGCTTTATGGTGAAACTATTGGTATTGTAATAATGATTGCTATTCTTTTACAATTTTTGTGTGAACTAACAGTACAAAGGAGAGGATATTAAGGAAAGGAATGGGTACTCGTTGAACTGGATGGAAGAAAAGGGAATTCTGGGTAGGGCTTTGAACTGCATCATTGCCTTATATACATATATATGCATATTTCAATTACTGTATTTGGTGAAATGTAGTGTGTCATGAAATGACAAAAAGGAGGCTTTGTGTAAATGTAGTTTGCTTGTAGTAACAAAATGGCATCTTTGTCTGTAACAAAATGGAACCTGTATTGCACCAGTGTTTTGTTAATAGTGTTCATGCAACATTATGTCGATGGACAAACTGCAGGCCTGCAGATTTGATGACTGGAAGAATGTCAAGTACACTACTTAAAAAGACATACAGAATATCCTTGACTTAAAAACATAGAAACATAGAAAACCTACAGCACAATTCAGACCCTTCGGCCCACAATGCTGTGCTTAACATGTGCTTACTTTAGAAATTACCTAAGGTTACCCATAGCCCTCTATTTTTCTAAGCTCCATGTCCCTATCCAGGAGTCTCTTAAAAGACCCTATTGTATCCACCTCCACCACCGTCGCTGGCAACCCATTCCACACTCTCACCACTCTCTGTGTTTTTTTAAAAAAAATTACCCCTGACATCTCCTCTGTGCCCACTTCCAAGCACCTTAAAACTGTGCCCTCTTGTGTTAGCCATTTCAGCCCTGGGAAAAAGGCTCTGACTATCCACACTATCAATGCCTCTCAACATCTTATACTCCTGTATCAGGTCACCTCTCCTTCACCATTCTAAGGAAAAAAGGCCGAGTTCACTGAACCTATTCTCATAAGGTGTGCTCCTCAATCCACGCAACATCCTTGTAAATCTCCTCTGCACCCTTTCTGTGGTTTCCACATCCTTCCTGTAGTGAGGCAACCAGAACTGAGCACAGTACTCCAAGTGGGCTCTGACCAGGGTCCTGTATAGCTGCAACATTATCTCTCAGCTTCTAAACCCAATTAAACTCTTAAAGCTCTACTTGGGTATAAAGGAGTGACTACGCTGTCTCTTTCTTTGAAGTTATCACCAGCTTTTGTGCAATGCTAGTCTTCCCTTGCTGCAAGTAAAATAAATTATTTGATCGACTCTAAGTTAATTGTTGTTTGTTATAAGACAAGGTGAAAAGGCACTCGACAATGACCTGGGATGTGGGGTCAGGAGATCATTCAATAGTCTTATAGCAGGATAGAAGTTATCCATGAGCCTTGTATGTCATGGTCCGGTCCGTGAAATCTGCATTCCGGTTCACAGTCCAGTTCATCGATCCTTATTCCAGCTTTTCCTGGTTCCATTGGGTGCCTTAATTGAGGCACCTGATTCTCGTTTTGGGCTGGCACATAAATACCTCGGCAAAAAGGATTTCTGGCTGGACTGTTCCATTATGAAACTTATGCCTGCATTGCTGTCTAGTTCAACTGCTGGAATGAGACCAGAGCCTTGCCGTGCCAAGATAAGGAGCTATCTATTGTTGAGCTTGGAACTGTCTCTGTGTCCCTGTGTTTAGTGTCTGTGTCCAAGAAGAGACCAGCCCTACATCCTGTTCCCAAGGAGGGGTCTTGGCTCTGTGTTCTGTGTGTGAGTCCCAGCCCTACGTCCTGTTCCCAGGGAGGGGTCCTGGCTCTGTGTTCTGTGTGTGAGTCCCAGCCCTACGTCCTG
The DNA here is from genome assembly GCF_030144855.1 of Hypanus sabinus. Classification (NCBI taxonomy): domain Eukaryota; kingdom Metazoa; phylum Chordata; class Chondrichthyes; order Myliobatiformes; family Dasyatidae; genus Hypanus; species Hypanus sabinus. The sequence continues at coordinate 107,677,293 of NC_082714.1, read as the reverse complement.
TTCCCAAGGAGGGGTCCCGGCTCTGTGTTCTGTGTGTGAGTCCTGTCCCTACGTCCTGTTCCCAGGGAGGGGTCCTGGCTCTCTGTTCTGTGTGTGAGTCCCAGCCCTACGTCCTGTTCCCAAGGAGGGGTCCCGGCTCTGTGTTCTGTGTGTAAGTCCTGTCCCTACGTCCTGTTCCCAGGGAGGGGTCCTGGCTCTGTGTTCTGTGTGTGAGTCCCAGCCCTACGTCCTGTTCCCAGGGAGGGGTCCTGGCTCTGTGTTCTGTGTGTGAGTCCCAGCCCTACGTCCTGTTCCCAGGGAGGGGTCCCGGCTCTGTGTTCTGTGTGTGAGTCCCAGCCCTACGTCCTGTTCCCAGGGAGGGGTCCTGGCTCTCTGTTCTGTGTGTGAGTCCCAGCCCTACGTCCTGTTCCCAGGGAGGGGTCCTGGCTCAGTGTTCTGTGTGTGAGTCCCAGCCCTACGTCCTGTTCCCAGGGAGGGGTCCTGGCTCAGTGTTCTGTGTGTGAGTCCCAGCCCTACGTCCTGTTCCCAGGGAGGGGTCCTGGCTCTGTATTCTGTGTGTGAGTCCTGTCCCTACGTCCTGTTCCCAGGGAGGGGTCCTGGCTCTGTATTCTGTGTGTGAGTCCTGTCCCTATGTCCTGTTCCCAGGGAGGGGTCCTGGCTCTGCAATCTATGCCTGAGGCCTGACCTATGCCTGTATCGCTGTTTAGTTCAACTGCCAGAATGAGACCGGAGCCTTGCCATGCCAAGATAAGAAACTATCTATTGTTGAGCTTGGAACTGTCTCTGTGTTCCTGTGTTTAGTGTCCATGTCAAAGAAGAGTCTTGGCCCTACATCCTGTTCCCAAGGAGGGGTCCTGGCTCGGTGTTCCTGTGCTCAGGTCCAAGTCTGAGCTTCGTGTCCTCATCCAGTTCTGGTGGTGCTTCCATTCTGAGTGCCTCACCCAGCCCAGGCCAAGTCCTAGAATCTCGTCCTGTCCAAGTCATGGCTTTGTGTTCTTGTCCTGCCCGTGTGCCTCATCCTGTGCAGGAGTGCAGTGCCCAGTCCTGTCCAGTAGCCACGCCACGCCCTCTCCTAGGTCCAGGGTCCAGGGCCCTGTCCAGTCTGGCTTGTAGTCCTAGTCCAGGCTCCTGCGTCATTTCCTCCCGACTTCCCTTGCTTTCACAGTACTTCAGTGTCCGTGTCTTGCATTTGGGTTCGCTCCCAGTGCCCTTATGACATAGCGGAGTGTGCTTTCATCTTCTACCCAATGGGAGAGGGGAGAAGAGCAAATGTCTGGTGTGGGAGGGGTCTTTGATAATGCTGGCTGCTTTTCCAAGGCAGCAAGAAATGCAAGCAGTCCGTGGAGGGGAGGCTGGTTTCTATGATATGGTGAGCTGTGTCCATAGTTTTTTGTAGTCACAGGCAGACCATCTGGTTATGATGCTTTCTATGTGCATCTACAAAAGCAGTACCTTTTGGCTTCTTCTACCTTGTATGATGAAGAAAGCTCCTCCACGTTGTCCATATCAGAATTCCTCCTGAAGCATAGCTTTTAGTTTGTTTTGTCTGCTGGTTGTAGTGGTGGTGGGTGGGTTCAAGATGAGGTGATAGACGTACAAATTTAACAGCTTACCCAGGAAAGCTGTGGTTAGAACTGGAAGTAGGATCAAGAATGAGTGGATCACACAGAAGTTACTGTAAGTATAGAACAGTCGTGGAGCTGGACTGATTGAAAGCACGTAATAGAATTGTACATAAGTTCCCAGTCTTCAGCTCTTACGTTGGTCGCATTGTTGATGGTTAATTTGTCCTTCCTCTTGATCCAGATTGCTTGGATTGACAGCGGTGATTCACAACGACCTCTCGGAACCGTGGCGATTAATGACCTGCTCAGGGCTTCGCTGGCCAGTCCTCCTGAACCCCGTCGCTCTCCTCATTCTGTACTTCACCGTCGCAACCATAACTCGGCACCTTCTCCTCGGCGAAGAGTCTGGGGTAATTGTAGCATTGTGAGAATGTTGACAAGGCCATTGAGTGCTGTTCCCCACAGCTATCGTGCACTGCAACCCAGCCCTGCCAAAGTGCCCGTGTGGTCTGAGCCAGTGTAATGAGAACTGCATTAGTTTTGTAATTGACATTAATGTACATTAACTTGGCGTTGAAACTGCCTACAATAATTCATGGGCTTAGCTTGCATTTTGCAGAAAAGGATGAATGTTCCTGAGGTTTTGGGGTGTACCATTTCTCAGGTACACTGTCACCTTGGGGTTTTGGTAGTCAGACACCACCATGTGCGTTGGATGATTGATCCACATTCCCCTCAGTTGTAAGGTGCGTCAGTACACAGATGACCACTAGCAGATCACTAAGCTCCACACCCTTTCAGAGAGGCTGACTGAATTTGTAGCCCAGGGACCTGCCTGCTCAGTCATGGTAAAATTGATTAACTCGACAGTGACCAAGGTTAAACCCTGGATCTTCTCATCTCCTGGGCACCGCAGCACAGTGTGAACCTTACCTACCTCACGAAATAAACTAATGCATTTTCCTGATTATTTTACCTTCAAACAGAAACCTTTCTACAATCTTTCAAATTAAAATTGTGCTTGACTTGTACATGGTAGCAGAGCGGTCAGTGTATTACCATTGCAGTACTAGCGACCGGGTTCAATTCCTGCTGCTGTGTGTTAGGCGTTCATAAATTCTCCCCACGTTCTGAAGACGTATAGATTAATAGTTAATTGGGTGTAGTCAGGCAGTGCAGGCTCGTTGGGCTGGACGGGCCTGTTACTGTGCTGTATTTCTAAATACAAATAGAGTATTGTGCAAAAGTCTTAGGCACCCTAGATCTGTTTTTTGTCTGGTTTCAGATGGTACGACCTCCACAAATCTCACCATCATTGAGGCTGTCTGAGATTATCTGGAGAGACCGAAGCAAGTGAGACAGCTAAAGCCTACAGAAGAACTATGGCATGCTTGCCAAGATGCTTGGAGCAACCTACCAGCCAATTTTGTTATAAAGTGTACCTAAGAGAACTGATACAATTTTAAAGGCAAAGGTGGTCACACCAAACATTGATTTGATTTGGTTTTCTGAGGTAAATTTTTTGATATTTAGAAACTTCTCAATTCATTACTTTTGAAAGCATTCACACTTTACAGAATTTTTTTTACATCTACCTATGACTTTTGCACAGTACTGTAAGTAAATAAAGTAGGCAGTGCATGCTTGCTTTCAGTATGCAGTATAATAGTTATATCAAAATGTGGAAAGTTGTAACGCAATGGCCTAATGACTGGTGCCTATTATTTAAAGGCTGGATGTCCAAGGATGGAAATCAGCTCCGTGCAAAAGCAGGGGGACAATGTCAATGCCGAAGCAAACTTGCAGATGATTGATGGTGAGAACAAAGAGGTCAGTACAACCAAATCCACTGTGTGCAGTTCATTCACGTTGTTCATAGTCATCAAAAAGGCCGACCCTTCAGCTCACTCCTGTCCCACTAGAAGCTGATTGAAAAGTATGGCCAAAGAAGAGTTTTTTTTCACCAATTCCTTCCTGTGGGGGGAGGGTGTGGGGGTTGTCTTCTTCAACCAGCGCTCTCCACCAGCAGCTTTTCTTCAGCTCCCTCTGCCAGGGGCTCCTTCAATTAGCTCCCTCTTCCAGGGTCCCCCTAACCCGCTCCCTCCACCAGGGAGCTCCTTCACTGAGATCCCTCTGCCTGAGGACCCCTTCACCTGGCTCCTTCACCTCAGCTCTCTTTCACTTGGCTCCCTTGGCCAGAAGTCACCTTTGCTCCCTTTTCTCCCTGTGGGGCACCTTCAACGAAGCCCTTCCCACAGCCTCTTCTGGTCAACAGTATTTAACTGTTTAACTGGTGTAACACTTACCCAACAGGCTGGTATATGTATAGGGGAAAAGGAGATCCAGCCACACACCAATCCCACCTCCCGTACACGCAGGTGCTGTGAGAATCGAGTTTATGCCTTGCACCCACCCACAGTATCAAATCCACAACAAATACCGTTATGAAATACACTTTAAAGAGTTTACTAAAATTAAGAGTATTAGGCGATACAATATATATGCAAGGGAAAAAATCAAAAAGGCGCCAACTTATCAAAGTTCAGTCAGTTTAGTGCACATCGTTGGAGCTCAAACATCGAACCATTCGACCCCTCGTCGCTTGCCTCCGACTCTCCACGTCTTTGCACCTAGGACCATGCCCGGTGGTCTTCCAAGCAGTGCAGCGCACGTCCACCTTCCTCGACGTCTTCCTCCCGCTCTCCACGTCTTCGCACCTAGAACCACGCCCGGTGGTCTTCTAAGCAGTGCAGCGCACATCCACCTTCCTCGACATCTTCCTCACGCTCTCTCTCAAAAGCCCGCGAAAAACCCCTCCCCCAAGTTCCCAGCCTCACAAGATAAAATAACATTCCCCATTGGTTAACAAATGAATACAATTACCATATCAACAAGTATAAAGCAAAACAACTGCGAGAGAAACACTTATCAAAGAAGCATTCCTACTCTTAACAAACCAAAAAACCCATTTTGAGTAACATACACAGGACATTGTACACCGGAATGAATCACGGACATGGAAGCTGTGGACAGGCCAATGTTCCTGAACTTCTATTGTCCTAACGTTGAATGGATTAAGACTTGTTAATATTGTACCAATGGACCCCTAGGAGTAGTGCCCATAAGCTTGTTAAGTGATTTTGATCTCTGTATATTGTGTAACACTAGGGTTTCAGCACAGCCCAAGACAAGCCAGTTTCTTGACTTTGATATTCCCTCTGACTTCAGCAGCCATTGATTTATCCAAGAAGTGACCAGACAGTGGATCCGGCTGTTCCCTTCCATGTACGACAACAGAACAATAACTGCCTGCCAGTACAGATGAACTGCTCTCCAGAGTACACTTCTTGTTCCTCTGCCTCTGGTAAAGTTCTTAGTTCAGTGACAAGTGACAGGAAATGTTTTGGATAATTATCATGGCTCTGAAAAAAAAGTATCACCATGGTTTTACTGAATACGTTACGTAGTCACTGGCCCTGGTGTAGCAGGGTGGTATGGGTTTGGGGTATATCAACTGCCAACTCATTCCATTTAGTCAACTGATATTCATAGGTGCTGGTGGCTGTCACTCCATGCAGATATTTCTATCCACGTGGCACCTAATTAGCTCCAAAATCAGAACAGAAGTGAAAATTTATTGCTGCTGTGATTGAGTTATTGTCCCCCAAAGTTATTCATGATTAACTCACTGACAAACTGCTTAAACATATTTAAATCAAAACTTTTGCGGTTCCAGGAAGAAACTATTGCAACACTTTAGTGTTATAGAGTCATAGAGTACTACATCACAGAAACAGGCCATTCAGCCATCTAGTCTGTGCTGGCCTGGTTTTCTGCATATTCCCATCTACTGCACCCAAACCATAGTCTTCCCACCTATGACCCTATCTAAACTTCTCTTAAATGTTACAGTTGAGCCTGTATCTTCCATGTCCGCTGGCAGCTTTTTCCAGACTCTCACCCCCCACTGAGTGATGAAGTTTCCTTTGATGGTGGTGTGAATTGCCTTTTACATCGGTAAATTGATCAGCTGTGGTATACCTTTAATTCTTCAGAGTTTGTCCAGTGAAGTTTCTTCTGGCTTGGTTAACTTACTGGGCTGGTCCTTGGTCCAGGACTGAGTTCATAGCAACTAGAGAAGTTAAGAAATTACTATATTGCCATAAAAATCCATCTCCTTCACTAATGTCCCTTCGTACCATAATTGAATTGAATTTATTTCTTACATCTTTCATTACGTTATGTCTCCATCTGAATCTGCAATGCGCAATTTATGATAAATATTATGTACAACAGGACGGTCAATATAACATAGAAGTACAATTATATCGGCATGAATAAATCACTCTGGTGGTCTGGTGGAAGAAGCTGTCCTGGAGCCTGTTGGTCCTGGCTTTTATGCTGCTAGTACCGTTTCCCAGATGGTAGCAGCCAGAACAGATTGTGGTTGGGGTGACTTGGGTCCCCAATGATCCTTTGGGCCCTTCTTACACACCTGTCTTTATAAATGTCCTGAATGGTGGGAAGTTCACATCTACAGATGTGCTGGGCTGTCCATACCACTCTCCGCAGAATCCTGCGGTTTGAGGGAAGTACAGTTCCCAGACCAGGCAGTGACACAGCCAGACAGGATGCTCTCAACTGTTCCCCTGTAGAATTTTCTTAGGATTTGGGAGCTCACACCAAACTTCTTCAACCAATTGTAAATGCCTCCAGATCCAAAGAAATGTAGTTGACTCTTAACTGTCCTCTAGGTGATCAAGTTGGACCTCAATTCAAGTGGATTTTAGGAATGACTAATAAATTCTGACATTAACTAGCAATGTCTGCTGTTTGTGAATGAATAAAAAAGCAATCAATTCTTCCACCCAATCAGTTTTCTGGTTAATAAACATTCCAGTCAAAGCCTAAATCTCTGGTACATTAATTGCTGCTTTGTGGAGTCAAACAGTATTTGAACATCTATATTTGCCTCTTTTAGCTGCCTGGTAGATCTATCTCAAATATTCCGCAATTCAGTGCTGTAACAACATATTTGAGGGCATAAGGGACTGCAGGTGCTGGAACTCTGAAGAAACACACAGTGCTGGAGGAACTATGAAGGGGAATAGTCAGTTGAGCTTTGGGTCAAGACCCTTCATCTGCCATCTGCCCACTTCCCTCCATAGATGCTGTGCGACCCACTGAGAGCCCCCTGTACCTTAGAGTGTTCAAATCTGTTTGAAATTGACACTGGCAAACTGATGTTAAAATCTTTATTTCTTTATCCTGAACTGATGTCCTAGTATTGTTTATCCTGGTCTAACCAGTTAGATACTTTGGCTGTTGTTTCTAATATAACTTGAGCTTCTCTGCTCTGCTCTTCTCAGCTTTGCTCAACCTTTTGTCACCAATATCTTTTTGACTTGCTCTTCCCTGCAGCCCCAAGTGCGCTCTGAAATGTTTCAGGCAATATTGATCTCGCTCTCCTTTTCCTCTGCAGGTGCCTGCCAGGAGATGGAAATGTCAGAGGATGACACTGGGAAGCCATCCAGCAGCTTCTCGATCATTGGCCACATGGTGATGCAGCAGAGCTATACCTGTGCTCTCATCTTCATGATGGTATGGTGATGGCAGGGCTGCCCTTTAGCTCTTTGCCCCCGAATACTGCAGAATTCATCTCCAGTCAGCCACCTGCACACCACTCCACAGGGAAACCCTCTATTTGCTCCCACTTTAGAGAATATTAACTGGACGTAGAGCTCATATACATCACTATAATGCCTTGGCACAATAAGAGCATCTTCATTAATGTCTTTGCATTGATGCTGATAAGGTATTAATCACACTGACCTTTGGTGAAACACTTAATCGAAGCCAAAAAATATTTGGCATGTGTCCTGTAAGCAAGTAATGTTTATTTTGCACTTAAAAGTTTCTGTACATTACTTGAAGGTTTAATGGTGTCCCAGTGTTGTCTATTAATGATCTCATTTCATGGAATAACTCAGTAGAAGAAACAAAGATTGTTATAATAGGATCCCTCCTTTGGCCAAATCAATGCCAGCAAGTCTCCTTCCTGCTGTATTTCTAAATTCCACCCACCCACTCACCCTCCAACCACACCTGTCATCCATACGTTCTCACTGGCGTGAATCCCATCTCTACTCACAACTCAGAGTTGCTGCTCCACGTTCCACGGTCCTTACGCTCTCAATGTATTCAGCAGTCAATCATTTCTGTACTGTTAGTTTCAAGGCCTATTGCTGAATCTTGTTCAGTTTTTAATATGTAGTTATAAAAATTCCTTGACTGCATTGCCTGTCCTTTTTTAATTTTCCTCTACCCTCTTTCACAATGAATACTGTTGGATCCGATGATACTGATCCAAAGATTCTTTGGAAACAATAATTTTATGCTTATCCAAAAACACCGACTGCTTGATCAGTTTTGCTCCATATTTTCATAATCAGTTAGGCCATTGCCAAACTTTTCCCAGTGAACGATCCCAGCTCTCTGAAGCTCCTACCACAATATCTGTGCCTGGCATAACCTTGCTCTGTTGTTCCATTGGCAATCCGGGTGTTTTGGTCGGTCATTAGAGGGTGTTTGACGAAGCTATTTATTGAGCATGCTTCTCATCCACAGGTCTGGAGCATCACCTACAACAGTTGGCTGACCTTCGCCCTTCTGATCTGGTCCTGCGTGATCTGGATGGTCCGGGATCGGCAGCGCTGGACAAAGCTGAGTTCTCCAGTTTTGGTGATCTACGGGAACCTGCTGGTCACTCAGCAGTTCTTCGTGGGCCTGCAGCTCACCGAGGACGAGCTCTTCCCTGGGGTGTCTGACAACATCCTCATCGACTTTGACCTGAAGAAGTCAAATACACCGTGTGTACACCTGGCTGCCAAGGTTTGTGGGGGCTGGGACAAACTGATTTGGTGCTAAGAAGCAATGTTTTTGCGGCAGTGAGCCTAATCAGGGTGGGGGAGAGCAAATCAGAGGTTCCCATATTGGGGAACTGGGATGCAGATGGTTGCAGCTACTTTATTGGAAAACTTTGGGAAAGAGGGATGGGACAATGCAAAGAATATCATGCAACTGGAGAAAGGAGATGGGAAAATGAAATGTGATTGCTCTGTGAGTCAGTAATTATTGGCTGGGCCAAAGTGGCCTCCTCCTACGCAATAAGGACATATGGGGGGGGGGGGAATATTAACAATGTGGAGCCCAGGGCTTTAAATAATGAATAATATGGTAATCGATTTATAGCCAGATTCACACAAAAGAGCATGTTTTCTCCCGACTGTCCAGACAAAGGGCAATTGAGGGAGGAGAAGGGTGGTTACACCATCTCTGGAAAGGGAAGGCAGCTGACAAGTCCAGGATCCATGTCCAGAATTGGTCAACTCTCTGAATTTCCCCTGGGGATCAGTGAATGTCTCATGATGACCCGTTTGGTGCCTGCAACAACCAGGTGACAACCGTAATGAGTGCTTATTACCAACTCTGGACTCAGACGAGCATGAAAAAGAGGCCTAGACGTGCGTAGACATGATACTGCCAAGCATCCCAAGGAGGGCAAGGTAATTCTCTTTGGGGACGTTAATGCCAGTGTCATTTGGGACTTCAACCTTTGGACCCTAGGGAAGGAAGACATTGGCAACATCGACTCAGATAGAGTATTACATCTCACCATATGTGCCAAACATAATCTTGCCATCACAAACACTGTTCCACCAGAAACTCTAATTCAAGACATCTTGGCAGTGCCCCCATCATTACATTGACTATATCATTGAGCTAGGGACCACCATGATGTGGATATCACAAAGGCCATGACTGGCACAGATTATGCTCTAATAGGGACCATTTTTAAGAAGGGAGATGAGGCAAATCATTGCAGTTGTGGCAATTACAGGAGCATCTGTCTCAAAGGGCAAAGTGCTTGCACATATCTTCCACTATCTGAAGAAGAACTCCCTGTGCACACAATGTGGGTCTTGTTTTAAATATATAAAACACACAGGCCCCATATCATCTACCACCCAAACAGGCATTTATCCAGCTGGCCATAAAAGCTGGCGATATCGCCCTTGAAAACGGGACCACTTTTCCTACCTTGGCAGCACTCTCTCCTCAAAAACAGACATTGACTCAGAGATCAACCACTGCCTGAGAAGAGCTATTGGAAATTTCTCTGAAGACCATGACCTACAGGTCCAAACAAAACCTTTGGTCTATAGAGCAGTCATCCTTCCTACACCAACTCTGATGGATAAGTCATGTCAACCAGATGCCTAACTCGCGTCACCCCAAACAGATCCTTTACTCTGGGTTAGAGGAAGGTCAGTGAGCCCCTGGTGGGCAAAGGAAGCACCTCAAAGGTAGTATCAAAATCAGCCTGAAGAAATATAACATTGCATCTAAAAACTGGGAAGACATTGCACTCAATAGATGCACCTGGAGGAAATCTGTTCAAGGGGGAGTTGCGTTACATGACAGCAACCTCTGCCGTGTTGCAGAAAACAAGTAGTAACTGCAAAGGGAGAGAATGAACAACCACAAGGCCCAACCACTAACCACAGGTACAACTTGCCCATGTCCATGCTGCACCAAAACATGTGGATCTACAGCCTCCAGAGGACCCACCAATAGCCAACCCCTTAGGAGAACATCTTACTTGACTCGAGTGATTGCACTACCTAGTCAATGGTTGCAACACAGCATCAGATTTACAGCCACCATAACATGAACACTGAAGACACAAGGGGTTATCGATGCTGGAATCTGGAGTAACAAACAAGATGCAAGGAGGAGCTCAGCGTGTCAGGCAGCATCTGTGGAAGGAAATAGACTCACGATGGAGGGGTTGATAGCCACTGTAGAGAGACATGGAGGGGAGGGATAGAGCAAGAGTTAACAAGTGATAGGTGGATCCTGGTGGGAGTGAGAGGGGCATATAGAGAAGGAGAGAGTGAAAATAGTAATGGAAGTTGGAAGGTAATTGGTGGAGGTGCAGATAATGGAATCTGATAGGAAAGGAAGGTGGAGCATGGAACTAAATAAGGGAGGTGGGATGGGAACAGTGGGTGGAGGGTATCTAGTAGGAGGAGCATGTGGGTGATGGGCAGATGAAGTGGGTAATGGAGAAGAAACAGGGTGATAGGGAGTGGAAAGAAATGGGTTAATCAGGAGGAGAGATAAACTGGGACAGAGGGGAGCAGTTTACTGAAATTTGCAGAATTCAATTTTCATGCTATTGGACATAGACTACCCAGGTGGTATATGAGGTGTTCTCCCTCTGGTTTCTGTTTGGGTTCACTCTCCCAGTGGACAAGACTGAGGACAGTTGATTCAGTGTGGGAATGGGGGGCGGGGGAAGAATTAAATGGGCTGGCAACCAGGAGACCCAGACAGCCATGGTGGATAAAATGCAGATCACTCTTCCCTCTAGGCTGTGCAGGTAACTGAAATGGTCCCGTACACGTAGCCTTCATGGCTACACAGCTGTTTTATTTTAAAAAAAGTGAGATGGAGTGTTGAATTGCAGGTCCTCAGCCTGGATGCGCCTGATCTCGCTGATGTAGAAAAAGCCCCATCTGGAGAACTGGATGCAATAAACAGTGTCTAACGGTGAAATGAGCAAAGAGCCCTCTTGTGTCAGGAGACAGAGTAATTCAAAAGTAGTAGCATCCCTTAGAGAAACAGATGACTCTTCCTGAAATATTTTTCCACCCTTGCCAGTCTTGCTTACAGAGGGAAATGGTCTCACCACTGGGTATGTGAAGCCAGTCTGAGGGATCTTCCACAAGATGGGTTCTGTCAATATGATTTCACTTCATTTTGGAATCAGAATGTGAAGGGAAGTCGCTATGTAAGACTGCTGAAGTGACAAAGCTATTCCAGGGTTCAAGATGACCATTACCTCTGAGGCAGTATTAACTGGGAGAAAAAAAATTCTTGACTAGAAAATGGGTTTGTTATTGTTCGAGGTTAACACACCATTTTGCACGATGAAGTAATACAGCACAGGAACAGGCCATTTGGCCCTTTCAGTCCATGTTGACCTCATCTACTACCTAGTTCCATTTACCTACACCTGGACCATATCCTTCCAAACCCCTGCCATTCATGTACCTATCCAAACCTCTCTTTAAATGTTACAATTGAACCTTCATTTACTACTTCTGCAAGCAGCTCATTGCACAGCCCTGTGAGTGGAGAAATTTCCCCTCAGCTTCCTCTTAAATATTTCACCTTTCACCCTTAACCTATGAGCTCTAGTTCTAGTCTCAGCAAACATGAGTCGGGGGGGGGTGGGGGGGGAAATGCCTGTAAGAATTCACTAAGAGTTGCTAATTTCCATTCATGAACTTGGTCATAGAGTCTTCAAACTCCACCTAAATAATGGTTTACACCCTGAAACTTGTGCTAAGGCAGTGTTGTAAGTTCCCCAACAGGATTCGCTGCCACATTTTGTAGATCTAAACAGGCCGAACACAAGGCAGCTATGGCATGAAAGCTGCCATGTTGGTGAGGGTAAATGAGGGAGACGTTGTACGCTCTCCAACTCTCCCATCGTCACTTGTGCCAACAAGATGAACTGCTGGAGAGCCTTCCAGGCTGTGACCTATGACCGCTCCAAAGCCATATTCAAGCTTGCTGATGATACCACCGTTGTGGGCTGAATCAAAGGTGGTGATGAATCAGCATACAGGAGAGAGACTGAGAATTTGACAGTGATGTCATAACAACAACCTCTCACTCAATGTCAGAAAAACCAAGGAACTGATTGCAGACTTCAGGAGAATGAAACCAGAGGTCCATGAGTCAGTCCTCATTGGAGGATCAGAGGTGGAGAGGGTTACCCAGCATGTAAGTGCAATTGTGAAGAAAGCACGGCCACACCTCTCCTTCCTCAGGAGCTGTTGCAGGGATTCCTGACACCTAAAACTTTGTCAAACTTCTGTAAAAGTGCAGTGGAGAGTATATTGAGTGGATCAAGCTTGACATGGAATCACCAATGCCTATGAACAGAAAATCCTAAAAAAGGTAGTGGATTTGGCCCAGTACGTCATGGGTAAAGCCCTTCCAACCATTAAGCACATCTTCATGGAACTCTGTTGTAGAAAGCACCATCCATCATCAGAGATCTCCACCACGCAGGCCATGTTCTTCAGGTAGAAGGTACAGGTGCCTCAGGACTTGCATCACCAGGTTCCAGAGCAGTTACTCCCCCCAACCATCAGGCTCTTGAATAAAATGCATTTACTACGCTCACTTGCCCTATCATTGAGGTGTTCCCACAAACAATTACCCCACTTTAAGGACTCTTTATCTCATATTTTCATTATTTATTGCTGTTTACTTATATTTCCATTTGCAGTTTGTTGTCTTCTGCACTCTGGTTGATCTTTCATTGATCATGTTATAGTTACTATTCTATAGATTTACTGAGTATGCCCACAGCAAAATGATTCTCAGGGTTGTATATGATGACATATATGTACTTTGATAATAAAATTTACTTTGAACTTTTTAAACCTTTGGTAGACAGTGAGTTGTGGGATGATCAGCAAGCCAAAGTTCACAGTGACATCTACTGAAGCACAAACAACTGAACAGAGAGGGAGGGTGGAAAGTATCAATGAATGCAAGAGAGGTTTTGATCAATGACCATCCTCCGTATGGGATCACTGGGATTTCAGCACAATGTGCTCCTTTTTTGTGTAATCATTCAAGTCAAGTTCCAGTTTATTGTCATTGAACTATATATGTATACAGGCAAAAGAAACCTGTTCCTCCAGACCACAGTGCACCCACAAAACAAAATATTACCACAAATAAGTCAATGCAATATAGTTCAAAGAGCATGTAGAGTACAGCACAGGTAGATAATAAACAGTATAGAAAACAGCTTGCTGTCTGAGTGATGAGACCTCTGTGGTGGCAGGGTAGTCGTTAGTCTCACAGCCCGAGGGAAGACTGTGTTACTCAGTCTGGCAGTCCTCATCCTGATGCTCCTGTTCCTCCTTCCTGATGGTAGTGGGTCAAGGAATTGGTGAGATGGATGATAGGGATCCTTGAATGCTTTGGGCTCTTCGTCTACAACACTCCCAGTAAATGTCACAAAAGGGGAGAGGGAGACGCGTGATTATCTTGGCTGTTTTTACTATCCTCTGCAGGGTCTTGTAGTCAGATGCCTTGCAACTTCTGTACCACACAGGGATGCAGCCAGACAGGACACTCATGATGGTGTTCCTGTAGAAAGTTGTTAGAATGGGATTGAGGAGCCTTGCACACCTCATTCTCCTCAGAAAGTATAGACGCTGCTGTGCTTTCTTGACGACTGAAGGGGAGTTGTGGGTCCAGGTTAGATCACCAGTTTTGTGCACACCAAGGAGCTTTGTGCTCTTCACTCTCTCCATGTCAGAGCCATTGATGTGCAATGGAGCATGGACGATTTGCGCCTTCCTAAAGACTACAATAATCTTTTTTGCCTTGTCCACGAGGCGCCTAGGCGCGACTCGAATAGCAGCGGCACTCTCAACGGATACGATTAAATGTTCCCGTTTCAGCCTGTTTCAGCTAAAAAGCACAACTGCTTCAAGCATCAATACAGTCAACAAAGATGTCTTAGTGCATTTAAATGAACTATTGCTGCATAATACCAACGGAAACGACATCAATCGTGGTCGGAAGTGCCCACAGAGGACACCTCGGAGGAAAAGCAGGCGTAGGTCAGGATTACATGTGCGTTTAAGGAAACGGGGTTTTAACCTCCCTATACCAACTATCTTGCTGGTGAAAACGCAGTCTTTGGTGAAAAAATTAATGATCTCAGAGCCGGGGTGCTGATTCAGAGGGACATTAGGACTGCATGTGTCCTTTGTTTCATGGAGTCCAAGTTCACCCCTTCCACACCTGATGCAGCGATTCAGATCAATGAGTTTCTGATATACCGTCAGGGTAGATCTATAGAGTCTCTCAAAAGCAGAGGTGGAGGACTATGCCTCATGATCAACTCTTGGTACACAAATATATCAGTGCTGTCCCAGTTCTGCTCACCAGACCTGGAATGTCTAGCAGTAAAGTGTTGCCCTTTTTACCCACCACAGGAGTTCTCTGGGGTCATTCTGGTAGAGTTTACCTTCCACCTCAGGCCAATGTCGAGCAGGCTTTAGATCTGAGCAATGGGATCAACATGCACAAAACATCACAATCTAACACCTTCACCATTGTTTTGGGAGATTTTAACAAGGCTCGTCTGAAAAAATCACTAAGCAACTACCATCAACAGATTACTTGCAACACCAGAGGAAACAAAACACTGGACCATTGCTACACCATCAAGAATGCTTATCGTGCTATTCCACGCCCTCACTTCGGTAAGTCTGATCACCTGGCTGGACTTCTACTCCCTGAGTGTGGGCAGAGACTGAAGACCGCAGCACCAGCAGTGAGGACCAGGAAGGTTTGGACAAGGGAAGCACAGGAGCACCTACAGGACTGCTTTGAATCGGTGGATTAGACTGTATTCAGGATTTATCTTTCAATCTGGATGAGTATGTTGCAGTTGTTACTGACTTCATTAAAACCTGTGTGGATGAGTGTGTGCCCACAAAGACTTACTGTACATTCCCAAACCAAAAGCCATAAATAGTCAGGAGGTACATTGTCTGCTGAAGTCTAGATCTGTGGTATTCAAGTCTGGCAACCCAGGCCTGTACCAGAAAGCCAGGTATGATTTGTGGAGGGCTATTTCAAGGGTGAAGAGACAATTTCAAATGAGGTTGGAGGTGACATCGGATGCACGACAACTCTGGCAGGGTCTGCAAGACATTACTTCCTACAAAGTGAAACCCAATAGTATGAATGGTGGCGATGCTTCACTACCAGATGAACTCAACACCTTCTATGCACGCTTTGAAAGGGAAAACACAACCACAGCTGTGATGATCCCGGCTGCACCTGATGACCCTGTGATCTCCATCTCAGAGGCCAATGTTAGGCTGTCTTTAAAGCGAGGAGGAAGGTCCCGCTGGAGTACCTGGTAAGGCTCTGAAAACCTGTGCCAGTCAACTAGCAGGAGCATTCAGAGACATTTTCAACCTCTTACTGCTACGGGCAGAAGTTCCCACTTGTTTCAAAAAGGCAACAATTATGCCAGTACCTAAGAAGAACAACCTGAGCTGCCTTAACAACTATCACCCAGTAGCACTCGCATCGACAGTGATGAAATGCTTTGAGAGGTTGTCATGACTAGACTGAACTCCTGCCTCAGCAAGAACCTGAACACACTGCAATTTGCCCATCACCACAATAGGTTAATGTCAGTTGCAATCTCAATGGCTCTCCACACAGCTTTAGACCACCTGGACAACACAAACACCTATGTCAGGATGCTGTTCATCGACTATAGCTCAGCATTTAATACCATCATTCCCACAATCCTGATAGAGAAGTTGCAGAACCTGGGCCTCTGTACCTCTTTCTGCAACTGGATCCTCGACTGCCTAACCGGAAGACCACAGTCTGTGCGGATTGGTGATAACATATCCTCCTCGCTGATGATGAACGCTGGCACACCTCAGGGGTGTGTGCTTAGCCCACTGCTCTACTCTCTGTATACACATGACTGTGTGGCTAAGCATAGCTCAAATACCATCTATAAATTTGCTGATGATAGAACCATTGTTGGTAGAATCTCAGGTGGCGACGAGAGAGCGTACAAAAGTGAGTTATGCCAACTAGTGGAGTGGTGCCGCAGCAACAACCATGACACTCAGCGTCAGTAAGACAAAAGAGCTGATTGTGGACTTCAGGGAGGGTAAGGCGAAGGAACACATACCAATCCTCATGGAGGGATCAGAAGTGGAGAGCGTGAGCAGCTTCAAATTCCTAGGTGTCAAGATCTCTGAGGATCTAACCTGGTCCCAACATATTGATATAGTTATAAAGAAGGCAAGACAGCAGCTATATTCATTAGGAGTTTGAAGAGATTTGGCATGTCAACAAATACATTCAAAAACTTCTATAGTTGTACCGTGGAGAGCATTCTGACAGGCTGCATCACTGTCTGGTATGGAGGGGCTACTCCACAGGACCGAAAGAAGCTGCAGAAAGTTGTAAATCTAGTCAGCTCCATCTTGGGTTCTAGCCTATAAAGTACCCAGGACATCTTTAGGAAGCGGTGTCTCAGAAAGGCAGTGTCCATTATTAAAGACCTCCAGCACCCAGGGCATGCCCTTTTCTCACTGTTACCATCAGGTAGGAGGTACAGAAGCCTGAAGGCACACATTCAGCGATTCAGGAACAACTTCTTCCCGTCCACCATCTGATTCCTAAATGGACATTGAAGCTTTGGACACTACCTCACTTTTTAAAAAATATACAGTATTTCTGTTTTTGCACTTTTTAAAAATCTATTCAATATATGTAATTGATTTACTTGTTTATTATTATTGTTTTATTTATTTTTTTCTCTCTGCTAGATTATATATTGCGTTGAACTGCTGCTGCTAAGTTAACAAATTTCACATGCTGGTGATAATAAACCTGATTCTGTTTCTGACTCAGACTGTTGTTCTCACACTATTTGTTGTTCTCTCTACCTCCTCTCTGTATGCTGACTCATTGTTGCTGATGTGACCAGCTACTGTTGTATCATTAGAGAACTTGATGGTGCTTGAGCTGGATCTGGCAGTGCGGTCGTGAATCAGCAGTGTGAACAGCAGCGGGCTGAGCACACAGCCCTTGGGTGTGGGCAGCACCAGTGCTCAACGTTATGGAGCTTGGAGATATTCAACAAGAGTTGTGGGTTGCAAATCTGAGATCCAGTTTATGTTGGGATAGACAGAGATGTGGGTTTAGTAAGCAGTGATGTGTCATGTGTGGGATAACAATAACGTGTCAGTGTATGTCAGGCACTTTGCTTTCATTTGGATTCATTCACCAGCTTGATCTAGCCCAGGTTAAGTTGCTTTTATGTGCCACTTGCATTGTGCTGACCAATCCAGTGTCCAGGTTGCTGCTTTAAGAAGGGGGCAGGGACAGAAGGGAACAGCAACGACTGCTGGCCTCTGAAACAAGGAGTGTTGCAATCATCCCTGGTAGCACAGTGTGTAACCAGTCTTGTCCCATCTCTGTCAAGCAAAGCAGGGTTGGTAGGAGTCAGAATCTTGCAAATAATTGCAAAACATCATCCACAATACCACATCTTTCCCATCCACACTCTGTTTGTCAATGTATATCAGGTTTTGAACTGCAGGGTTCCTATTGCTTTGGGATGTGCTCAAATTATGAGAAAGAATAGGGAATTGTCCTTTGTTATTGGCTGGTTGCAGTGTAGGGTTAAACAGTAAACACTTGTTCTCCTCTTTATCTGATGATCGATTCTAAAGATTTGCAATGAACACAAATAATGAAAAACAACGGGTGGATTGAACAGGGTGCTAGACTCTGGCTGAAATAAACCTATAACTGATGCCACACTTGGGTTGCCGGAGCAACACCTCACAATCCTGTCTGTGTATCCTCCAGCCTGATGTGGCATAATCATCGATTTCTCTACCATCCAGTAACTTCTCCACCATCCTGTAACTTCTCCTTCCCCGTCCTGGTTCCCCTCTTGCCTCACCTGCCTATCACCTCCCTCTTGTGCTGTTTTCCTTCCCTTTCTCCTGTGGTCCACTCCTCTCTCTCCTATCACATCCCTTCTTCAGCCCTTTACTTCCACTTATCATCTCCCAGCTGCTCATTTCATACCCACTGACCTTTCCCCTCACCGAGTTTCACCTACTGCCTGCCGGCTTGTACTCCATCTCCTCCCCCACCTTTTTAATCTGGCTCCTTCACCCTTCCTCTCCAGACCTGGTCTCATCCTGAAACGTAGACTGTTCATTTCCCTCCGCCGCTGCTGCCTGACCTGCTGAGCTTCTCCGGCATGCTTTGTGTGTTGCTATTGCTGTGGGGTTTAGTTACTGACGCTTGGCTATTCTCTGTAACAGATCTTCTACACGTTAATGTTCTGGCTCTTGCTGCACCAGCACTTGGTCGAGAAGGAGGAAATGAGTAAAAGGAACCAGGGCTCACTCAGTGAAGTCAGAGTTCAGGGAACAGGTGAGGAAGCTCCTTCCTTCATCAGTGTAGCCACAAACATGGCCTGTGTGAGAACTGACTTCTTTCAGCTCCTTCTCCTGTATTAAATGGATGTCACTTTTCAATGGTGAGGTATAACCTTGGGCTGAATCACAATTGTTACCCCTTTAGCAGAGTTAGCCCCATCAGTTCCAACTCTTCATCTGAATCATAGGGTTATTAAGCAGAGAAAGAGGCCATTCAGCCCACTCTTCCTGCTGTAACTCTGGAAAAGGCCGAACAGTGAGAACCATTGCCCTGCTTGTCAGCATCACTTTTCCCATTTCCTTTTCCTTTTTCAAGTGTTTCCCCAAATCTCTTTGAAAGATTTATTGAATCTGCTTCCATCACCCGTGCTTGAAGCAGTAACTCATCAGTGTGAGCAAAATTGTTCCCATCTCTTTTTACTGACGATCTCAAACCCACGTTCCACAGTTACCACAAGGACCAGATTTTCCTTATTCTCTCAAAGTTACCTGTGCTTCACAGCACATGTAATAAATTTACTCTAAAAGCTCTCCGATCTTAGGAGAAAGAGTTCAGCCCTGCTCTTGCCGAATGGGAGAGACTAGAATTTCTATTTATTTGTTTTTAATTTTTTATAGGGATAGAGCGCAGAGTAGGCCCTCTGGCCTATCAAAGCATGCTGCCCAGTAATCCTCTGATTTAATCCTAACTTAACCACGAGACAATTCACAGTGACCAATTAACCTACCAACAGGTACGCCTTTGGACTGTGGGAGGAAACCCATGCGGTCCCAGGGAGAACGTACAAACTCCTTACAGGCAGCGGCCTGTTCAGTTCCAGGAATTGAACACAGGTATCCGGTACTGTAAAGCGCTGTGCTAACTACCATGCTACTGTGCCATCCATGATGGGAGAGAGTCTCAGGTTTCTACCCGCAATGTGTGTGTAAGTTTCAGCATTGACTTGTAGCAAACCCGCCTGCAGCAAATATGCTACCTTTTGTTTTTCTGCTTGTCTCTGCAGAAGGTACACAGAAGGATGTGACACTGATGACAATGGTCGGAAGTGTTGTTAAGGGATTATTGATAAAATACTGGATCTGTTTCTGCACAGCCATGTTCTTCATCGTTAGCTTCAATGGCAGAGTCGTGGTCTACAAGATCCTCTACATCAAGCTGTTTCTTTTCTGCGTGGCTTTATATCAGGTACGTCCATACTCAGCACCTCTTCCTAACACACAAGTGAAAGGTGCCGGCTCACTCCAGTCACAATGGTGGTCAGATCAGACTTCTCAAACAATAAAACCTATTCCCAGACCATAGAGCCACGCGCTCAGACCATTCCTGGAATATTGATTACAAACACCGAGACCAAGAACTTAACCAATACCTGGCTTGATGGGTTATTATAATCGATTCAATACAACTCCGGTCATTGTTAGATTGGTATAAATCAATCATTCACAAAGAATGCTGAGGACATAGTTACTGGGTTACCAAGGATATAGACACTTACATAATGCTTCAGTAACTCAGCAGGTCAGGCTACATGTATGGAAAGGAATAAAAGTGAGTAATTAAGAAAGGGAAGATAGATTATGAAAATTATTCTGGCTTCTTCACCCTTCCTCTCCAGACTTGGTCACATAATATAAAAATGGATAGTAATTTTTTAATGTGTATAAAGTGAAAAATGATGGCCAAGGTGAATGTAGGTCCCTTGGAGGATGAGAAGGGGGAATTAATATTGGGCATGAGGAAATGGCCAAGGCTTTGAATGACAATTTTGTGTCAGTCTTCTTGGTGGAGGGCATGTCTAACATGCCAAAGAGAGATGATATGGATACAATGGGAGGTGAGGACCTCAATACAATAGTTATCACTAAAGAGGTAGTGATGAGCAAACTTGTGGGCCTAAAGATAGACAAGTCCCCTGGTCCTGATGGAATGAATCCTGGGGTACTGAAAGAAATAGCAGAGATTACAGTAGAGGCATTAGTGATAATTTACCAAAATTCTCTGAACTCTGGATTGGAAAAAGATGAATGTCATGCCACTGTTCAATAAAGATGTAGGTAAAAGGTCAATTAGTTTAACATCTGTAGTTAGGAAAATGCTTGAAGCTATCATTAAAGAAGAAATAGCGAGGCAGATGCAACATGGATTCAGCAAAGGCCAGTCGTGTTTGACTAATTTATTGGAGTTCTTTGAGGATATAATGAGTGCAGTGGACACAGGGGAACAGGTGGATGTTATTTACTTGGATTTCCAGAAGGCCTTCGTGCCACATAAAAGTCTTATCCATAATGAAACACTCCGGTTTCCTCGGCTGTGTAAGTCTAGGGAAGACGATCTCCAGCCCCGCCAAATGCGTGAGATTGAGGCGTGAGCCCCCCCCCCCCACCCCAAACCCCCTGCTTGTGTGGATGCTGTGTAATTCACTACCCTGTTACAAATTAATGCCACAAAATAACAGACAGTACACTGCATATGATTGAAGAAATTATATTTATGAATCTTAACTGAAGGGTTAGTAAAGAATAACAAAAAAAGCCCATTCTAATTAAACAGTCAAATGTGCACAAATTGGAGCTCATCTTGAACTTCCCTGTCACTCACAGGCCGGGCCCTCGGTCAGCGTGAAAGCATGCACCACCTTCCGATCGTCGCTTGGAATCCATCTCAAACAAACAGGTCTCCCACTGATCGTATGTTACCACAGCTTCTCCCCAGTGTCTTCTCTCTTCATCTCCTCTCGACCAAAAGTCAAGGACCAACCTTCTTGTATAAGACCATAAGACATAGGAGCCGGATTAGACCAATTGGCCCATCGAGTCACTCACCAAGAGAAACTTCCCACTAATTGGATGGCACACATTTCACATCTTCATCAATAACCCAAACAGGCTGAACGCAGAACAAACAGCTCTTAGAGCTGCTGAATGAAACACCTTCAGCACAACAATAAAGATGTGAACCAGGGCATTACAATAAGATAAGGATGCATAGAGTTGGGGTGATGTATTAGCATGGATGGAGAACTGGTTAACAAACAGAAAGCAGAGAGTTGGGATACATGGGTGTTACTCTGGTTGGTAATCAGTGGTGACCAGTGTGCCACAGGGGTCAGTGCTGGGCCCACAACTGTTCACGATATACATTAACGATCTGGAAGAGGGGACCGAGTGTAGTGTATCTAAGTTTGCTGATGATACTAAATTGAGTGGAAAAGCAAATTGTGCAGAAGATGCAGAGAGTCTGCAGAGATATATAGATAGATT
The DNA here is from genome assembly GCF_030144855.1 of Hypanus sabinus. Taxonomy (NCBI): domain Eukaryota; kingdom Metazoa; phylum Chordata; class Chondrichthyes; order Myliobatiformes; family Dasyatidae; genus Hypanus; species Hypanus sabinus. The sequence goes on along the minus strand of NC_082714.1, from coordinate 107,655,359 downwards.
AACTGAGTGGACAAGGGTCTGGCAGATGGAGTACAATGTTGGCAAATGTGAGGTCACCCACTTTGGAAGGAAAAATGGAAGATCAGATTATTATTTAAATGGCAAAAAATTGCAGGATGCTGCAATGCAGAGGGACTTGGGAGTGTTTGTGCATGAATCACAAAAGGTTGGTTTGCAAGTGCAGCAGGCTGTCAAGAAGGCAAATGGAATGTTGGTCTTCATTGCTAGAAGGAGTGAATTTAAAAGCAGGAGGGTTATGCTGCAACTGTATAGGGTACTGGGTGAGGCCAAATCAAGAGTATTGCATGCAGTTCTGGTCTCCTTCCTTGAGGAAGGATATACTGGCTTTGGAGGCGTTGCAGAGGAGGTTCACCAGGTTGATTCCAGAAATATGGGGATTAGACTAAGAGCAGAGATTGAGTTGCCTGGGACTGTACTTGCAGGAATTCAGAAGGATGAGAGGAGATCTTATAGAAGCATATAAAATTATGAATGAGATAGATGAGATAGAGGCAGGAAAGTTGTTTTCACTGGTAGGTGAGACTAGAACTAGGGGACATAGCCTCAAGATTCAGGGAAGCAAATTTAGGAGGGAGATGAGGAGGAACTGCTTTTCCCAAAGTATGGCGAGTCTATGGAATTCTCTGTCCAATGAAGCAGTGGAGGCTGCCTCATTAAATATACTTAAGATAAGGTTGGATAGATCTTTGCATAGTAGGGAAATTAAGAGATATGGGAAAAGGCAGGTAGGTGGAGATGAGTCCATGGCCATATTAGCCATGATCTTATTGAATGATAGGGCAGGCTCGATGGGCCGGATGGCCGACTCCTGCTCCTGTTTCTTATGTTCTTATGAGTCGATTTTTCGGGCCTTCATTGGAGTCTTATTCTGAAATGTCAATTCTACTTTGTGTTCTATGGATGCTGCCTGACCTGCTGAGTTCCTCCAGCATTCTGCATGTGTTAATCTGGATCTCCAGCACCTGCAGAATCTCTTGTGTTTCTAGACACAGGCAGTAAACCCAGCCATAGGGGGGAGAAGTTACTAAGTGAGACTGTAGTGGAAGTGGATAGCATCAACGGTGACACAGTCATGGTTTGGGGATGGAGAGGGAGGTGAGGAGTGTTAGTGAGGGATGAATTGAACAGCTCACCCACTGTAATTTATTCCCTCATATGCGTGACAGATCCATTATGACTGGTGGCGCCGGATCCTGAGGTACTTCTGGATTACTGTTGTGTCTTATTCAATGGCAGTGCTCATCGCTATCTACACATACCAGTTTAAGACAGTATCCTGGCTCTTTCAGCAGACAGTGGGAATGTCTGAGGACAGGTAGGGGACTAATCTTCCTTTTTCTTATGCATGAAGTTGGTATTGAAGTAGTTCAGTTCAGGTGCTCAGTCCTTTTCTGCTAAGATTCCCCGAAAGCTTTTCCCCTTCCTCTGCTCTCTTTAGCAGTTAAGATCCATCTACCTTTTTGGTTAACCCTTGGGCCGTTGCTAGATCTTCTTTCAGTAAAAACCTTAATGGTCATTGAAGTGCTGACTGTCAGGTGTTTTATAAATGTACTGAAGAGAGCTTGCACATTGGTGACTACAGTGATCTGTCCCATCGCAGCCTCACGGGTGGTGTGGGTGGTGTTGGACTGGTGAGGTGGAATGAGTGTCCAGGCACTAGACCCCCACCTCATCAGACTGAGACCACCGATGCTGGGATCCAGAACAGCAACAACCTGCTGGTGGGTCGAGCAGCACCTGTGGGTTGGATGGAGAGGAATGAACTGTCATTGCTTTGGGTCAAAGCTGCAACCTGGAGTCCAGCAGAGGCTCCCTGTTGGTTTCAGAGTCTGTGCCATGTCTGATAATGAGGAAGTACTCCACCAGGCACTCAGCAGGATTTAGAGACCTAACTCGACTCCATTCCACAGCTTGCTCATGAACACCAGCACGTTGACTTTGCATCTCTGAAGCATCTTCAGCTTGGCATGTGTTGGCCAGGAAGGGTTTGAACTGTTGTCGAGAAACGTGAGTCCTGTCCTTCCATTTTCAGTTTAAAGGACCTGGGGTTGGAGCAGTATGATACAGCCGAGCTGTTTGCAAGTATCCTTCTTCCTTCAGCCTTCCTCCTGGCCTGCATCCTCCAACTTCATTACTTCCACAATCCATTTCTCAGCCTGACTGATTTAAGGCATGTCAGCCCCAGCCAAGATAACGTCATCTGCAGGTACTGTACATCTTTTCAGATCTTCACTTGTGTATTGGCAATTGCTTTATTGTTCTTACATGCATTGAGGTACAGTGAAAAGTACAGTCGGCCCTCCTTATGCACGGGTTCAACCAACCGTGGATCAGGAAAACCCGGAAGTTCTCTCTCCAGCACTTGTCATTTGAGCATGTACAGACTATTTTTTCTTGTCATTATTCCCTAAACAATACAGTATAACAACTACTTACATAGCATTTACATTGTATTAGGTATTATAAGTAATCTAGAGATGATTTTAAAGTACAGGCAGTCCCCGGGTTATGAACGAGTTTCATTCCTGAGTCCGTCTTTAAGTCGAATTTGAAGTCGGAACAGGAACATCTGGTATTATTTAGCGTCAGTTAGTCAAACGTTTGTCTTCGTATATAGTATATATTTTACCTTTCTATGCATATAAAACACTTAAGAAACATATGTATTCCATTAATTAAACCACTGTGTTGCTTAGTAATAATTATAGCTTTCATTGGGGCAGGGCCTTTCACACACTCCATTAAAATTGTTCCAATCATTGACCGACTGTAGCCTAACGCTTTTCCAATGACCGATGGTGTTTCACCTCTCTCCGATCGCTTTATTACTTCCACCTTATTTTCAATCATGATCGTGATTATTTTCGTGAACAGAAACACTGCAGATTCAGAGCTGCTCCGCCCGGTCATAATGTCCACCGCACAGAGACGTGTTAAATAAAGTCCGGGGTTCCGCTGGGTCCTAAAGATCACCGTACTGAGCTAGGTTAAAAAGGGACTTGAACATCCGCTTTTTTTGGTATCACTGGGGTGGGGGTCCCGGAACCAATTCTCCACGGATAAGGAGAGCTGACTGTATTGTTTTGCATGCCATCCGCTTCATTATACCTTATCAGTACATTGAGGTAGCACAAAGGGGGAAACAATAACAGAACGCAGAATGAAGTGTCCAGTTACAGAGAAATTGCCTGGAGGCAGACAACAAGGTGCAAGGCCATGACGAGGTAGATTGTGAGGTCAGGAGTCCACCTTGTACAAAATATGGTATTGTGATGACCCATTTCCTGGCACATCCGAACCGGCTCACAATTAGATAGCCTACGGGGGTTTGCGAGCACAGAGCTTTGGAGCCTCTGCGCCACGGGGGGAGGTTGAGGGAGGCTTAAAAGTGAGGCTGAGGATTTCGAGTAAAGTTTTTTCCTTCGACTGCAGTTACTGACTCCGTGTCGTAATTTTAGCGCTGCGTGTAGCACACCGCTACAATTGGTGACCCCGACGGTCCAAACGATTTTTGGACCAGAAATGACCGACGCCACCTCTGTTCATGCGGTTTCGTTGAAACTGCCGGGTTTCTGGACACAGCGACCGAACCTATGGTTCCAGCAAGCCGAAGCCCAATTCCACGTTCGCCAGATCACCTCAGAAGACACCCGCTACTACTACGTGGTGAGCTCCCTCGACCAGGACACAGCGGCCCAGGTCGCGGAGTTCGTACAGTCGCCCCCGGCAGACGGCAAGTACACGGAATTCAAAGCCCTGCTCCTCAGGACTTTCGGACTCTCACGGCGCGAGCGGGCTGCCCGTTTACTGCACCTGGATGGTTTGGGCGACAGACCTCCATCGGCTTTAATGAATGAGATGTTGTCTCTCGCCGACGGACACACACCCTGCCTCATGTTTGAGCAGGCATTCCTGGAGCAGCTGCCCGAGGACATATGCCTGCTGCTGTCCGGGCGGACTTGCTGTGGAACGCCAAAAAGGTGAGCCCCGTCCATCGCACAGATCTCCCAGCCACGCTCCCAGCAGCAAACCAGTCCAGGCCCAGCCGCAGAGCCCGCCAACCCCCGGCCCAAGGAACACTGGTGCTTCTACCACCAGCGGTGGGGCGCAGAAGCCCGCCGTTGTCGCCCGCCCTGCAAGTTCCCGGGAAACGCCAGGGCCAGCCGCCGCTGATGGCTACGGCGGCTGACCATTGGGATAGCCTCCTGTATGTGTGGGATAGAAGGTCGGGACGCCGGTTTTTGGTCGATACTGGTGCCGAGATCAGCGTTTTACCTCCGATGAGTTACAACACCCGCAGCAGGGCACCGGGTCCCCCCCTGAGGGCCGTGAATGGCAGCACAGTAAGGACCTATGGCACCCGTCAGGTGCAGCTACAGTTCGGCTCCAGCCAGTTCACGTGGGACTTTACACTGGCCGCCGTAGCCCAACCGCTTCTGGGAGCGGATTTTTTGCGGGCTCACAGCCTACTGGTCGACCTGCCAGGAAGAGACTGGTACATGCCGAGACCTTTCAGATGTTCTCCCTGGGTGTAGCCCAGTTGCCAGCCCCTCACCTCGGCTCCATCACGCTGTCCGACAACGACTTCACCAGGGTCCTGGCTGATCGCCCATCGGTTCTGGCACCGCAGTTCACGGCAGCCATGCCCCGACACGGCGTACAGCACCACATCCCGACCCAGGGACCACCCCTCCACGCCCGCGCTCGGCGGCTTCCCCCGGACAAGCTCCGACTGGCGAAGGAGGAGTTCCAGAGGATGGAGGAATTGGGGATTATCCGGCGGTCCGACAGCCCATGGGCCTCCCCCCTGCACATGGTGCCCAAAGCGACGGGAGACTGGAGACCGTGCGGCGACTACCGCAGGCTGAACGAGGCTACAACACCGGACCGCTACCCTGTGCCGCACATTCAGGACTTTGCAGCAAACCTGCACGGCGCACGGATCTTCTCCAAGGTAGACCTCGTCCGAGGGTACCATCAAATCCCGATGCATCCTGACAACGTCCGCAAAACGGCTCTCATCACCCCGTTTGGCCTTTTCGAGTTCCTCCGCATGCCGTTCGGCCTGAAGAATGCCGCACAGACGTTCCAGCGGTTAATGGACGCGGTGGGACGGGACCTGGACTTTGCGTTCATCTATTTGGACGACATCCTCATAGCCAGCAGCAGTTGTCAGGAGCATCTGTCCCACCTCCGTCAACTCTGCGCCCGACTGAGTGAGTACGGTCTTACAATCAACCCCGCCAAATGCCAGTTCGGACTCGATACCATTGACTTCCTGGGCCACAGGATTACTAAAGACGGGGCAACCCCTCTGCCCGCTAAGGTAGATGCAGTCCGCCACTTCCCCCGACCCACCACGATCAAAGGCCTTCAGGAATTCGTAGGTATGGTCAATTTCTGCCACCGCTTCCTCCCTTCAGCAGCCCGGATCATGCGCCCCCTGTTCGCCCTGATGTCAGGTCCGAGCAAGGACATTACCTGGGACGAGGAGTCCGCCGCCGCTTTCGTTCAAATGAAGGAAGCTTTGGCGAACGCCGCAATGCTAGTACATCCCAGAATGGACGCCCCTACCGCCCTCACAGTGGACGCATCTAACACGGCAGTCGGTGGGGTGCTGGAGCAACTCATCGCAGGTCGCTGGCAACCCCTGGCGTTTTTCAGCAAACACCTGCGGCCACCCGAGCTCAAGTACAGTGCTTTCGACCGGGAACTGTTGGCGCTCTACCTGGCAATCCGGCATTTCAGGTACTTCCTAGAAGGTCGGCCCTTCACCGCGTTCACGGACCACAAACCGCTTACCTTTGCGTTTACGAAAGCGTCCGACCCTGGTCGTCCCGCCAGCAACGCCACCTGTCCTACATCTCTGAATACACGACGGATGTCCGGCACGTCTCGGGTAAGGACAATGTAGTGGTGGATGCGCTCTCTCGCCCTACCGTTCATGCCCTTTCCCAAGGGGTAGACTTTGAGGCGCTGGCGGAGGCACAGCAGGCGGATGAGGAGATTCCGAGTTACAGAACCGCAGTCTCCGGTTTGCAGCTCCAGGACCTCCCCGTAGTCCCGGGTGAGACCCTACTCTGTGACGTCGCCACTGGCCAGCCCCGTCCCGTCGTCCCGACAGCCTGGCGGCGCTGTGTTTTCGACTCCATTCATAACTTGGCGCATCTCTCCATGGTTTCCAGCAGGTTCGTTTGGCACGGACTCCGCAAACAGGTCAGTGAATGGGCCAGAACGTGCATGCACTGCCAGACGGCCAAGGTGCAGCGGCACACCAAAGCCCCACCGCAGCAGTTCCATCCCGCCCACCGGCGTTTCAACCTCATTCATGTGGATATCGTGGGCCCCCTGCCAGTGTCGCACAGAGCGGGGCACCTCCTGACTATCGTGGACCGGTTCACAAGATGGTCAGAGGCAATCCTGCTCACCAACAGCACCTCCGAATCTTGTGCCCGGGCACTGATCGCCACCTGGGTATCCCGCTTTGGTGTACCAGCCCACATTACCTCCGACAGAGGCGCCCAGTTCACCTCCAGCCTGTGGTCAGCTATGGCCAGCCTTTTGGGGACTCAGCTGCACCACATAACTGCCTACCACCCACAGTCGAACGGGCTAGTGGAGCGTTTCCACCGTCACCTGAAGTCGGCCCTCATGGCCCGCCTGCGAGGAGCCAACTGGGCGGACGAGCTTCCCTGGGTCCTACTCGGCATCCGCACAGCGCCCAAGGACGACCTGCACGCCTCATCGGCCGAGTTGGTATACGGCGCGCCCCTGGTCGTCCCAGGGGAGTCCCTACCAGCCCCACGGGGGCAGGAGGAAGATCCCGCAGCAGTCCTGGGCAGACTACGCGAGAAGCTCGGTAACCTGGCCCCCATACCCACTTCACAGCACGGGCGGAACCCGACCTGCGGACCCAAAGACCTGCAGAACTGTAAGTTTGTGTTTGTACGAAGGGGCGGGCATCGGCCACCGGCCACCGCTGCAGCGGCAGCGGCCATACGAGGGGCCGTTTATGGTGCTCCGGAACAATGGGTCCACGTTCGTGCTGGACGTTGGGGGAAAAGAGGAGGTTTTCACGGTGGACCGCCTCAAACCGGCCCATGTGGACCTGGCACAACCGGCCGAGTTTCCGGCACCTTGGCGCAGAGGCCGACCTCCCAAGCAGGTTCTGGCCCAGACTGTGGACATTGGGGGGTGTATCGCCGGTTCCGGGGGGGGGGGGGTTATGTGGCGACCCATTTCCTGGTACATCCGAACCGGCTCACAATTAGATAGCCTACAGGGGTTTGCGAGCACAGAGTTTTGGAGCCTCTGCGCCACGGGGGGCAAGTTGAGGGAGGCTTAAAAGTGAGGCTGAGGATTTCGAATAAAGTTTTTTCCTTCGACTGCAGTTACTGACTCCGTGTCGTAATTTTAGCGCTGCGTGTAGCACACCGCTACAGTATGGTACAACACTGTAGCGTAATGTTATTACAGTGCCACTGATCGCCAACTGGGGTTCCCGCTGCTTCCTGCAAGGAGTTTGCACGTTCTCTCCATGACCACGTGGGCTCCCTCTGGGTGCTCCAGCTTCCTCCCACATTACAAAACACTACGGTTGGGGTTAGTGAGTTGTGGGCACGTGATGTTGGCCCAGAGGTACTTGTGGGCTGCCCAACGCAACCCTTGCTGATTTGATTTGACGCAAGCAAAGCATTTCACTTTATGTCTCAATATATGTGCGATAAATAGAGCTAATCTTAAAAAATAAAAAGGTCCATTCAATAGTCAGTGGGAGAGAAGCTATCCCTGAATCTAATGGTGAATGTTTTTTGGGCTTTTCTGCCTCTTAGGAGGAATCTTTGAATAAACTGGCTCCTTTTCCAAGGCAAGAGAAAGTGCAGAGTCCATGGAGAGGAGGGTTGTTTTGGGGTTGTACTGAGCTGTGTCCATGACTCTCTACGACTTCCTATGGTTTTGGGTAGGGCAGTTACCATACCAAGTCTTGATGCATCCATATTGGTAATGGTCAATGGATACATGCTACATTTCTTTGGGCTCTGGAGGAACTAAAGATGCAAATGTGCTTTCTTAGCTATGGTGTCCATAAGTTTGGACCAGGATGGGCTATTGGTGATGTTTACACTTAGGAACTTGAAGCTGTTAGCCTGCTCTACCTCAACACGATTGACACATCTTCATATTTGCTCAGTTAGACAGTAGGGATGCCAGGCTGGATCGTGGAATGCTCCTCTTGCAGGACATGGGAAGGTAGGGAGATGACCAGTGTACCTGACAACTACACCTGTGAGAAATGCATCCAGCCACAACTTCAAGTTATTTGCATTAAGGAGTTGGAGGTGAAACTGAATGAACTCCAGATTATTCGAGAGGCTGGGCGAATGATAGAGGTAGTTACACCCAAGCTGCCTGACGCAAGAAATTGGGTGACAGTCAGGAAAGGAAAAGGGGTTACACAGTCATCCTTTGCTTATCCCCCTCAACCACAGGTGTACCACTTTGAACACTTGGGTGAGATGACCTAGCTGAGGATGTTTCTGGCACTGAGTCTGACTCTGTGACTCAGGAGAGAAGGGGGGAGAAGAGGCGAGCTATGGTGATAGGAGAGTCATTAGTTAGGGGAACAGAAAGGAGGTTCTGTGGATGAGAAAGAGATTACCGGCTGGTATGTTGCCCCTGGGTGCCAGCATCCAAGGCAGCTCAGATCAAGTAAGTGGGAGAGTGAGCAGCTAGAGGTCGTGGTCCATGTAGCAATCAATGACATAGATAGGAAGAGTTGGGAGGTTCTGCAAATGGAGTTCAAAGAGTTACGTGCAAAGTTAAAGGGAAGGACATCCAGGGCTGTAATCTCAGGATTGCTGCCCATACCCTAGTGAGCCTAGAAATAGGAAGGTCATGCTGTTTAACACATGGCTGAGGAGTTCGTGTAGGAGTGAGGGCATCAGATATTTGGATAATTGTTTTCTTTTCCAGGGAAGGTGAGATCTATTCAGAAAAGATGATTTGCACCTGAACTGGAGAGGGACTAATATCCTAGCGGGAAGGTTTGCTAGTACTGCAGTGGGGAGGGGCGAAGGGTTAAACTCGAGTTGCAAGGGATGAGAACCAAAGTGCCAGAGCAGATAGTGGAGAGGTTGTGGAGACATGTTGGTAAGGCCTCAATCAAAGTCAGGAATCAAAAGATTGAGCACGGTGTGACTGATGTCCTGAGATGCGTATATTTCAATGCAAGAAGTATCATAGGAAAAGCAGATGAGCTCAGGGCCTGGACTAACACATGGGATTATGATATCATAGCCATTAGTGAGACTTGGTTGCAGGAGGGGCAGGTCTGGCAGCTCAATATTCTATTGTTTTAGATGTCACAGCACAGGAGGGATTAAAGGAAGAGGGGTGATGTTACTAGTCAGGGAAAATGTCACAGCAGTGCCTGTCAGGGTAGACTGGAGAAGTTGTTTAGTGAGGCTTTATAGGTGGAACTGAGGAATAAGAAAGGTCTGACCGTGTTAATGGGGCTATATTCCAGACCACCTAACAGATCGCAGGATTTAGAGGAACAAATTTGTATAGAGATTGCAGTCTGTTGCAAGAAACATGAGGTTGTTACAGTAGGTGATTTTAACTTTCTACATATTGACTAGGACTCCCATTTCCATAAAAGGACAAAGTAGGATAAAGTTTGTCAAACGGGTTGAGGAAAATTTCCTTTATACGTAGAAGTCCCAATGAGAGAGTGTGTGATACTTGATCTGCTGTTATGGAATGAGGCAGGGCAGGTGACAGAAGCTTGTGTAGGGGAACACTTTACATCTAGTGATCAAAATGCCTTAGTTTTTAGATAGGTCTGGTCTGTGGGTTGAGATTCTAAGTTGGAGAAAGACCAGTTTTGATGGCATCAGAAAGGATCTGGCAAGTGTGGATGGGGACAGGCTGCTTTCTGGCAAAGGTGTACATGGTAGGTGGGAGGCCTTCAGAAGTGAAATTCTGAGAGTACAAAGCCTGTATGTGACTTTCAGAATAAAAGGTAAACATAACAGGTTTAGGTAACCTTGGCTTTCAAGAGATATTGAGGCTCTGGTTAAGAAAAAAAAGGAGGTGCATTGCAGGTACAGGCAGGTAGGAACAAATGGAGTGCTTATGGAGTATAAGAAATACAAGAGAACACTTAAGAAAGAGATCAGGAGGGCTAAAAGAAGGCATGAGGTTGCCCTAGCAGACAAGGTGAAGGAGAATCCCAAGGGATTCTACAGATATGTTAAGAGCGAAAGGATTGCAAGTTATGTTCCTTCTAAGCTGTGCATGTGTGCATACACACACAACCAGCGCACAAAGGAAATTAATGTGCACACAAAAGGTTAGTTACCTAAAATAATGTAGTAATTAATAACTATATGTATTGAAAATAATCTTTTAGCTAATTGTTTCTGTTAACTAGTTTGTCAGTTTTTCAAATACAACAATGCATGTCACTAATTTATGTCACCTCACCTTTCCTGTTCCGGTTTGTACAGCTGCATCACGGCGGCAGCCATCTTTGGCGGACAATGTTCATATCGTAAAGTTTACAAAGATCTGTTTCAAATTCTGTGGATAGCTTACTAGGTGTTTATTGAAAAAAATATTGATTCACTATGTCGAATTCGAAAGGAGCGAAGGGTGTGAAGCGCAAAAGAACTGCAAATTTGTTTAAAGTTGAATGGCTTAACAAAATAGTAGAAACTGCTACACCGCAAGCTCATGAGGTCATGAAAGTGCAGCTACGAGAAATATTTATGTATGATTTGCAAACTGGAGTTACCTGTTTGTATTGTCGTGGTGCGAAAGTTGCTGGAGAATTTGCTAGTGGAAAGATGTGAGATGATATTTGGAAACTTGACTTTTTAAAGCATCATTTGGCAAGTAAATCGCATTTGGACGGTGTACAAAAGCTCAGGCAACAGAACCCATCAATACTTGTTACAGGTGTGCTACACTTGTTACATTTAGAAGAAAGGTTTCCTGAAGATAAGGTACAAGAATGGTCAGCTTTTGATTTCTCCAGAATTGTAGATTGTGACTTCACATTTGGCGATGAACAAGTTAATGCCTTATGTATAAAATATCATTATTTGCTAGCTGAAAATACTGTAATAGTTAAACAGTTTAATGATTTCAAATCTTCCGTGCAAGAAAAAAATTAAATCCAAACTGATTTCAAACTTCGCTCAAATGGTGGCATTTGTACTTCAAAATGATCAGTTTTGCGACCTCGCACAGTTGATGGACATTGGGGGAACCTTTCTTGCATCTAGTGCGGACTGTGAGTGAGGTTTTAACCTAATGAATCAACTCAAAAACAAGCTGAGAAACCGTTTAGGCGAATGTCATTTGGATATGTCAATGAGAATCAAAAGCTGTCCATTGGATGGAAGTTCTATTAGTCTAGATAGAGTTTACAAAGAATAGGTAAATGCCAAAGACAGGAGAGAGAAAAAAATAACTGTGACTTAAAATATATGTATTATTTTGTTGTTATTCTGTGCAGTTTTATGTCAAATATTTTGTAAACCTACATAAACTGTGCCATGTGTGTTCAGTGTGCACATACTTTTGTCGCAGGAAAAAAATTTGCACAAAGTAAGATTTTTGCGCACACTGACTATTAAAAATTAGAGGGAACATTGGCTGCAAGGGACAAAATGGTCCTTTGGAAGATCAGAATGGTGATCCATGTGTGGAGCCAAGAGATGGGGGAGATCTTAAATGGATTTTTTGCTCTTGTGTTTACTCAGGAGGTGAGCACAGAGTCAACAGAAGTGAGGCAAAGTAGCATCAAGTTCATGAACCCTGCACAGATTACAGAGGAGGATATGTTTGCTGTCTTGAGGCAAATTAGGGAGGATAAATCCCCAGGACCTGACAAGGTGTTCCTTTGGACCCTGTAGGGGGCAAGTGCAGAAATTGCAGGGGCCCCAGCCGAGATATTAAAATCATCCTTAGAGACAGGTGAGATATTGAAGGATTGGAGGATAGCCAATGTTGTACTGCTGCTTAAGAAAGGCTCTAAAAATGAACCAGGAAATTAAAGGCCAGTGAGCCTGATATCAGTGGTGGGAAATTTATTGGAAGGTATTCTAAGTGACCAGATAAACAAGTACAGGTGGCCCCTGTTTTTCGAACGTTCGCTTTACGACAGCTTGCTGTTACAAAAGACCTACATTAGTACCTGTTTTTGCTAACCAAAGAGGATTTTCACTTTTACGAAAAAAAAGACTCCTGCTATATACGTGTGGTTACTCCGAGAAAGACTCTTATGACGGTGAAGCCTTGTGCGAGCAGTTGTGTGCGTATGTGTGTATGTGCGTGCGCATGTACGTGCTGATTTTTTTATCCCCAAATTGATCTTGGCTTGCTGTCTTCCCAATTTTGATAAGTGAAACTATACCGTACGTACAATATTTCTACTTTATATAAGCTGTATATTTATCATATCATTCCTGCTTTTACTATATACTTGTGTTATTTTAGGTTTTATGTGTTATTTGGCTTGACTTGGTAGGTTATTTTTTGGGTCTGATAACGCTCAAAAATTTTTCCCATATAAATTAAGGGTAATTGCATCTTTGCTTTACGACATTTCGGCTTATAAATGTTTTCATAGGAACGCTCTACCTTCAGATAGCGGGGGAAACCTATATTTGGATAGGCATGGACTGATTTGGGATAGTCAGCAAGGCTTCCTACATGATAGATCATGTCTAACCAATCTCACAGATGAAGTTACCTGGAGAGTTGATGAAGGCAAGTCAGCGGATGTTGACTACATAGACTTCAGCAAGGTATTTGGGCAAGGTGCCACATGGGAAGTTGGTCAAGAAGTTTCAATCACTTGGCCATCAAAATGAGGTATTAAATTTGTCAGAAAAGCCAGAGAGTGGTAGTAGAGGGTTGCCTCTCTGACTGGAGGCCTGTGACTAGTGGTGTGCCACAGGGATCAGTGCTGGGTCCTTTGTTGTCTGTCATTTATAACAATGATCTGGATGATAATGTGCTCAACTGGATCAGCAAACTTGCGGATGACACCAAGACTCAGGGTGTAGTGGGCAGTGAGGGAGATTATCAGGGACTGGTGTCATTGGTGGAGCGGTGGTTGGGGCAGGTACAAATACAGGATTTTAAAAAACATTTTTATAGATGTATGAATAGGAAAGGGAAAAAGGACACAAGCCAAATGTAGGAAATTGGGATTAGTGTAGATGGGCATCTTGGTTAGCAAGGACGAGTTGGGCTGAAGGACATGTTCTATGGCTCTGTGGCACTCTAAAAGTTGACTATCGCTTTGCCTCCATAAACAGATGAGTTCTTACAGCAGCTTTCAGTTTGTACATTAGATGCGCCAGGGTCATTGGTATTTGATTGTAGAGTAGAGTATGAGGAAGCCCTTGAAAGGATGATTTAAATGCTGTGTTGATGAGTACATGGAAATTAAAGATTAAAAAGGACAAGAACACTTGGTTGAAGTGATTCATGACCTTCCTCACAGTATCAACTAAAAGGTAACTTCTAATCTCTTAAATCTACACACCCTCCCAGTTCCAAGCCAATGACATTCTTCAAGACAGTGCCTACAGTAGCATAATGACCAAGGGGACTTCAACCTTCCGATAGGTAGGGTAAACCAAATGGCTAAAACTTGGCTTGAAGGATGAGTTCACAGACTATATTCGGGACATTCTTTTGGAACAACGCCAATGAAGGAACAATCTACCCTACGACTTCTCTTGTATGTATTGAAATAGAATTGCAGCAAGTTAACAATACAGAAGGAGGGCATGCATCCCATCATGTTGGTGTTGGTCAGTAATGTGAAATCCGCCCTAATCCTGTCTTTCAGCACTGGGACATGGCCCTGCAGGTTACAGTTCTTCAACTGCACATCAAAGTGTAATGAGAGAGAGCAATGGATGGTGCTGAACAGAATATGGTCTAGAATTGACTCAGACTTACACAAGATGACACAAACAAAATCCAAAGGCAAAATCACAAACAGTTGTACTAGAAATTAAACAAGTGTGTGAAGAGCAGGAGGATAAGATGTGAAAGAATAGGACCAATCAAGTGTGACAGTGCAAAAGGGTGTATGGAACTGGAGGAAATAGCAGAGGTACTTAATAAATACTTTAGTATTCACTATGGAAAAGGATCTTGGTGATTGTAGTGATGACTTGCAGCAGAATGAAAAGCTTGAGCATATAGATATTAAGAAAGAGGATGTGCTGGACCTTTTAGAAAGCATCAAGTTGGATAAGTTGCCGGGACCGGATGAAATGTACCCCAGCCTGGTGAGGGAGGAGATTGCTGAGCCTCTGGCAATGATCTTTGCATCATCAGTGGGGACGGGAGAAGTTACAGAGAATTGGAGGGTTGCAGATGTTGTTCCTTCATTCAAGAAAGAGAGTAGAGATAGCCCAGGAAATTATAGACCAGTGAGTCTTAACTCAGTGGTTGGTAAGTTGATGGAGAAGATCCTGAGAGGCAGGATTTATGAACATTTGGAGAGGTATAATATGATTAGGAATAGTCAACATAGCTTTGTCAAGGGCAGGTTGTGCCTTATGAGCCTGATTGATTATCTTGAGGATGTGACTAAACACACTGATAAGGAAGAACAGTAGATGTAGTGTATATGGATTTCATAAAAGCATTTTTAAGGTACCCCATACAGGGCTTATTGAGAAAGTAAGGAGGCATGGGATCCAAGGGAACATTGCTTTGTGGATCCAGAACTGGCTTGCCCACAGAAGGCAAAGAGTGGTTGTAGACGGGTCATGTTCTACATGAAGATCGGTCACCAGTGGAGTGCTTCAGGGATCTGTTCTGGGACTCTTACTCTCTGTGATTTTTATAAATGACCTGGATAAGGAAATGGAGGGATGGGTTAGTAAGTTTGCTGATGACACTGTTATGAATGTGAAGCAACTCTGAGGGTACAAAGTCCTTTTGGAGAATCGCAAGATTGCTATTAATTCAGGTCTGGGACCCAGGAAATGAGAGAGAGACACACAGAATACACAACCTGGTGGAATGTGTCCTGACCTCAGCAGAACGGAACCACTGATAACAGCCATTGTTTCTTGGAGAAGGAATTGTGTATTGAGTTCTGTACTATTCATTGAAACCTCTCGGGGGACAACCAGAGTGGGCTGGTTGAGGGGTTGCAACATCCCAACCTGATTGACATCTGAGACCCCGTGAGTGAGGATAAAAGAGGGTCTGGGGAACAACCCCTTTAGACGCACCAGGAGAAACGCTAGAAATCCCGTGACAGCATTTAATAGCGAAAGCCGGTGGGGGCTCATGTGCGTCCTCCCTTTGCCTGGGGTGGCGAGCTCACCACGGAAGAACGGTTTAACTAAAGGAGAGGTCGCACTTGAACGGCCACGACAACGAGACTCCTGACAGATCGAAATCATAAAGGAAAGCCAGCAAGTTTTTCTCCAAATCTCTCTCTCTCCAACAATTGCGACACAGCGGTCCCCAACGGATGCAGCCTGCATGAACTGAGTGAACTTTATATTTCTATCGGACAATACATTATCCCCTAGACAACGATAGAGCTTATTTCTTATTGATCATTATTATATCCGCACTTTTAGATTTAGTATTGGTGATGTATATTATCTGTATATTTGCATTGATATTATTTTTGTGTATTTTTAATAATAAATACTGTTAAAAATAGTATCATCAGACTTCAATGGACATCTCCATCTTTGCTGGAAAGTGACCCATTTACGGGGTTCATAACAACACAAAGGTTGGAGGTGTTGTGGATAGTGTGGAGGGCTGTCAGAGGTTACAGTGGGGCAATGATAGGATGCAAAACTGGGCTGAGAAGTGGCAGATGCAGTTCAACCCAGATAAGTGTGAAGTGGTTAATTTTGGTAGGTCAAATTTGATGGCAGAATATAGTATTAGTGGTAAGACTCTCGGCAGTATGGAGGATTAGAAGAATCTTGGGGTCTGAGTCCATAGGACGCTCAAAGCAGCTGCGGAGGTTGACTCTGTGGTTAAGAAGGTGTACAGTGTATTGGCCTTCATCAATCGTGGAATTGAATTTAGGAGCCGAGAGGTGATGTTGCAGCTATATAGGACTCTGGTCAGACCCCACTTGGGAGTACTGTGCTTAGTTCTGGTCGCCTCACTACAGGAAGGATGTGTAAGCCATAGAAAGGGTGCAGAGGAGATTTACAAGGATGCTGCCTGGATGGGGGAGCATTCCTTATGAGAATAGGTTGAGTGAACTCGGCCTTTTCTCCTTGGATGAAAGGTGAACTGATAGAGGTGTATAAGATGATGAGAGGCATTAATCGTGTGGATAGTCAGAGGCTTTTTCCCAGGGCTGAAATGGTTGCCACAAGAGGATACAGGTTTAAGGTGCTGGGGAGTAGGTACAGAGAAGATGTCAGGGGTAAGCTTTCTACTCAGAGTGATGAGTGTATGGAATGGGCTGCCGGCAACAGTGGTGGATGTAGATACAATAAAGTCTTTTAAGAGACTTTTGGATAGGTACATGAAGTTTAGAAAAATGGAGAGCTATAGGTAAACCTAGTAATTTCTAAGGTAGGGACACATTTGGCACCATTTTGTGGGTCAAAGGGCCTGTATTGTGCTGTAGGTTTTCTATGTTCTATAAACTTCTACGATTGAGCACTGAGTGCTCAGCCATGTGATCTTTAAGTACAGACTTTCCATGAGGGAATGTATCAGGCAATAATTGGCAGTCTAAGTCTTAAAGGCACAGCAACAGCTAGCCATACCCCAGGAAATTGGAGTGCCAAAACTTGAATGGCTGCTGCTGTTCCATCGGGACCATGATGGAAACCTCATCCTATGGCTGGCTCCTAATGGCACAGAGTAATCAGGATGGTCCTCTATCAAGCTAAGGTCCAGGATGTCCCATGAAGGAATCCAGCTTCTTTCTTTTGGGCTATATCCCTCCCGATCCATGAGGTACTGTCCAAAAGTTGTCAGACTGTGCAGTTGGGTTTTCCTTTAACAATTCTGGGAAGCAGAGTAAGTTTGGGATCTGGAGCCAAGGTGCTGGCACTCAAGGACTTAAGGATGAATATGTAGAACGTGGGGTGAATCTGCATGGAATTTGGGAGTTGGAGACAATAGGTAACTGGGTTGACGTGTTGTGGGATTTTGAATGTACTGATGTAACGAGGCCCAATTTTCTGGATTCAACTCGCATAAGAATATCTTTAGTTGAGAGCCAGACCCGCTGATGGAAAAGAAGTGCTGGTCCCTATCTTCTCTGGCAGTTGGCCTGGTCTTCTTGTTGCCGCAAATTGGCCAACAACATCTCTCTACCTTAACCCATTTCTGGTGACACCTCTAGGCCAGTTGGTCCGCTGATGAAAACCCTACCTCTGATTCTCGTTCCGGGAATAGCAGAGGATGGTACCCAAATTAGTATTCGAAAGGGGACTTCCAGATAGACGAACACTGAAGTATGTTTTGCATAAGCTCCACCCAGATCCGTTTGTCACTCCAGGTGGTAGGGTTCTCTGCAGCTAGACATATGAGTCTAGGTCCTGGCTGACTCTCTCCATTTGCCCATTGGTCTGTGGATGGAACCCAGACAACAGACCGGCAGAGGCCCCGGTGAGCTCACAAAAGGCCTGCCAAAACCTAGAGGAAAACTGGGGACCACGAGTTGAGCCAATGTCCAGGGAGAATCCTGAAGACACGCTGTAACATGAGTTTGATGGTCTCTGAAGCCAATGGTAGCTTAGAAGGGGGTTCGAAATGGCAGGCCTTGGAGCATCGGCCCATGACCACCATGATCACTGTATTATACTGAGATGCCGGAAGACCAGTGACAAAGTCCATGGAGATATGGGACCAAGGGCGAGTAGGAAAGGGGAGACAATGAAGCAGACCTTGAGGCTGTGCTTAGAGTTCTTTATTTTGTGTGCAGACATTGCACTCTAAGGCATATTCCCAATATCTTTAGTCATGCCTGGCCACCAGTAATGTCTTTTGACAAACTCTAGGCCACCATTGCATGCCCAGCTCCTGATGTTTACATTTATTGTACTATAGATTTTCTAAATATTTTTAAAGAATTTAAGGTGGTGGGGTATTTGGGAGGCAGGGTTTGAGGGTCAGCACAACATTGTGGGCCGAAGGGCCTGTAATGTGCTGTACTATTCTCTGTTCTATGTTAATATACCTATAGAAAAAGAATCTCGGGGTTGTATGTGGTGACGCATATGTACTCTGATAATAAATTTTACTTTGAACTTTGAACAGTGATCTTATTTAGCCCCCTAAAGTCAGTGCCTTGCCTTAGTCCACCATCTTTTGTTTGTTACAAAGAAAAACCGGTCCCAGTGCGAGATGTTGATGGTTGAATAAACCAGATGCCCAACCTTCTTAAATATAGTCCCCCATGGCTTTTCTCTGGGGCTGATAGAGCTGTGTCCTAAAGAGGACAAGTACCCAGAAGCAGTTCGATGGTGCAGTGATGGTCCCAGTTAGGTGGGAGAGTGGCAGCCTTGTTGTTGTTGAAGACCTTGAGCAGGTCTGAATATTCTGGAGGTACTGAAGATGCACTGGTGTGGGAGGTGGAAGTTCAACAGGTAATTCAGGAAGCATGGTGGTGGCAGTCTCGGAAGTTATTTCAGGAGGTAACTCAAAAGGACCCCTTTTAGAGGCATTTCCTTCAGCACTGCTTTGATCAGCCCAGAATGACACCAGTAGTCCAATTGACTCCAGGGTTGTGGGATGAGCCAGAACAAGTGGTATTTCTGTGGAGCAAATGAAGTGAAGCTGGACTGAATCCAGATACTGGCAAAACTTGAGCTTGAACAAGGCTATGTTGTGGTTGATCTGCCCCGGCACCAAGAGTTCCATCCAGGGTCGGGGCAGCGAGCCTTTGGCTGACATGTGAAAAGGGGATTTTCAATCTTTTGGCCAGTCCAAGGCCCAAACTAACCCCCCACCCCACACCAGAATCAATAAAGACATCTAGGGAATGTTTTCCCCATGAAAGTGGCATGGGGAACACCATCTGGAGGAAGCTGAACCAGGAGTGAGGCTAGCAGCTGTCACAGCCCTCCCTACACTGGACGGTACTGGGAATTTCCCAGCAAATTGGGACAAGAAGTCCAATAACACCTGGACTCTCCACAGTAAATGCACCTCTCCCTTGTCTCTATTCCATCTTGAGAGAGCATGGTCCGGTGTATTTCCATAGGCTCCTCAGAGGTTGGGATTGGCCCGGGGAATAGGAGAGGACAGAGGATAGTCAGGAGAGAATCTTTCTAGAATAATCCCCTTTGTCTGTCTCTTCTGCTTTCCGTTAATCGGTTATCGAGTCAGTCTGTCAAGTCTAGAAGACTCTCCGGATTAGCGGTTCCTATCTTAGCACCTTCATACTTGCCAACTAGGCACAATATACTTTCTGGTACCCCCATAAAGTAAAAGCATGTCTACCATATGCTACCGTGAGAAAAATTATTCTGCTTTAAAATTTTTATTTGTACAGCAATTTTGATGACAACATGAGCTTGATGGTATTTAGCAAGAGTTGAAATATGTGGTTCAAGTTGTGACAGCAAAAGCCTCAAGTCCCCACGTGTGACAATGTCCAAGAGGTTTCTGCTTTTTGTGAGTATGTGGTTCACTGCACTGAAGCCTCTTTCAACAAGGTAGGAGGATGGAAATGCAATGAGGAGCAGCTTTGCTCTTGTCCAAAGACCAGGGAACTTCGTATGACAGTGTCGTCACATACCACAAAAGCAGACAGTTTTGAAAAGCATTTTCAAAATCAGAATCGGGTTTATTATTTCTGGAATGTGTCATGAAAGTTGTTAATTTAGCAGCAGCAGTTCAATGTAATGCATAATCTAGAAGAAAAATAATAATAATAATAAAAAATAAATCAATTAATGTATATGTGTATTGAAGAGATTGGAGGCTACCCAACCTGATGGCATGAACATTGACTTCTCTGACTTCCATTAGTGCCTCTCCTCCGCTTCTTACCCCATCCCTGATATATTTAGCTTTTCTCCCCCCTCCTTTTTTTCTCTCTCTTTCTGCCCATCATTCTGTCCATTCTCCATCTCCCTCTGGTGCTCCCCTCCCCCTTTCTTTCTCCCCTCCCTAGGCCTCCCGTCCCATGATCCTTTCCCTTCTCCAGCTCTGTATCCCTTTTGTCAATCACCTTTCCGGCTCTCAGCTTCACCCCCCCCCCCCCCCCCAGTCTTCTCCTATCATTTCACATTTTCCCCTCCCCCTCCTACTTTCAAATCTCTTACTATCTTTCCTGTCAGTCCTGACGAAGGGTCTCGGCCCAAAATGTCGACAGTGCTTCTCCCTATAGATGCTGCCTAGCCTGCTGTGTTCCACCAGCATTTTGTGTGTGTGTTGTAGAGAATTAGTCGATCAGTAGAAGGTTGAGAGTTAGGTGTTTCTTTGGTTGACAGTCAGTGGAGAGTGGAGCGCTCAGTCCTCAACTGTTCGCAATACAGATTAACGATTTGGAAGAGTGGGCAGAGCATAGCATATTTAAGTTTATCAATGACACTAAATTGAGTGGAAAAGCAAATAGTGCAGAGGATGTGGTGAGTCTGCAGAGAGATACAGATAGGTTAAGTGAGTGGGTTAGGTTCTGGCAGATGGTGTACAATGTTGGTAAATGAGTGGTCATCCACTTTAGAAGGGAGCATAGAAGATCAAATTATAATTTAACTAATGAAGGTTGCAGCATACTATTATGCAGAGGTACTTGGAGTGTTTCCACATGAATCGTAGGTGCAACAGGTCATTAAGAATGTTGGCCTTCATTGCTGGAGGAATTGGAAGATATGAATAGGGAGGCTATGCTTCAATGTACTGGTGATACAGCACCTGGGGTATGCTTGAAGTTCTGGTCTCCCTACTTGAGGAAAGATATACTGGCTTTGGAAGCACAGAGGCTCACCAGGGATTCCGGAGATGAAGAGGTGAGCTGATGAGGAGATATTCAGTCACCTGGGACTATATTCATTGGAATTCAGAAGAATGTGAGGGGATCTTATGGAAGTGTCTAAAGTTACTAAAGGGATAAATAAGATAGAGGCAGGAAAGTCGTTTCCACTTGTAAGTGAGACTAGAACTAGCCTCAAGATTCAGAGGAATAGATTTAGGATGGAGATGAGGAGGAACTGCTTTTTCCAGCGGGTATTGGATCTGTAGAATTTTCTGTCCATGGAAGCAGTAGAAGTGACCTCATTAAATATATTTAAGACACCGTTAGGGTTCTGGGGAAAGAGCAGGTAGGTGGAGATGAGTTCACAGCCAGATCAGCCATGATCTCACTGACCCGCAGAGTAGGCTTGAAGGGCCAGATGACCTACTCCTGCTCATATTTCTTATGTTTGTATGTCTCCCTTGGCCGCCTTGTAGATCCTAGTGCATTCTCAGCAATATGAGAGTCACTTTCTTTTTTGTTCAACCCATTTCGCCTCACTAAATGATACTGTGTACTTCAGCCCTGCAGGTGATGATTTCCAGATCATAATTATCTGAAAAATCTGCCTCTTATTGCCTGTGCACATTCTGCCAAGATTTTAAAATCCAAGCCCCTGGTCCTTGAATTGCCCGCTACTGGAAACTAATGCGCTCCATCTACCCTGCCTAAAGCAAGTAGCATACAATGCTGATACAAGAACATAAGGAGGGTGAGCAGATGTGGGCCCTGTGGTCCCATGAACCTACTCTGTCACCCAGAGTGATCATTGACAGTGCCCCAACCCTCATCAGTCAACTATCAACACCGTCTGGCTTTAGCTGACCCCAATACTATTGCCAAAACAGCTCTCACATCGGCAGCACAGCAATGGAAAGTGTGAGCAGTTTCAGACTCCTGGAAGACATTTCAAGTACCTGGGGGTACACCTGGGTGTTAGATGTGAGTGGAACACCAACACAGAGGCTGTGTACAAGAAGGGCCAGTCGCCTCTACCTCCTGAGCAAACTGAGGTCCCTTGGAGTATGCAGGCCTCTCCTCATGTTCTACCAGTCTGCTGTCATCAGTACAATCTTCTGTGCAGTGCTGTGCTGGGGCAATTACATCAACAAGGGTGATGCCACAGGCTCAATAAACTGATTAGAAAGGCTGGCTGTGTTATAGGAGTCAAATTGGACACACTGGAGGCAATGGTAGAACAAAGGACACTACAGAAAATCCTGGCAATTCTGGACAATGTTTCTCACCTTCTGCATGCCACCTTGGCTGAACAGAGGAGCACTTTTAGTAATAGACTGAGACACCTGCACTGCTCCAAAGAGCGCTGTATGAGGTCATTCTTACCCTCGGCCATTAGGCTCTATAATGAGTCAACCTATAGCCGGGGAAGTGATGACCCCCTCCTGTTGGACTGTTTATGGTAACTTATTTTTTAATTCTTTCTACTTCTCTTCTAATATTTGTATATCTGTGCACTTGTAATGCAACTGTGACACTGTAATTTTCTTTGGGATCAATAAAGTATCTATTTATCTATCTTGCTTAAGCTCTCATGGTTCCAGAACACATGCTACATAATAGTTCTTTCCTTTTGATTGTTTTTTCTTTCCACTCTTTTCTATAAGTGTTTCCCTCAGATAAATACTTTGTGGAGATTTGTGATATATATGATTATATGATATATATGTACAATGTCTGAAATACATCTTATGGAAATGTTTGATGATGAACTTCAATAAAAAAATAAATTACAAAAAAAAAGAAAGCTTACTAACACCTCTAGTCTCTGAGGAGGCTGAAGAGAGCTGGACCATGCATATCTATACTCACAGCTTTCTACAGATGGGCAGTAGAGAGCATGGTAACATGCTGAATCACTGTGAGAGATGGAAACTGCACAGCAGCAGACAGGAATGCTCCACAATCGGTAGAGAAAGCTGTCCAACACATCACCAGCCTACCAACCATCGAGAAAATATATTACAGAAAGGTGCCAGGAAAGAGCCAGCAATATCATGAAGAATCCCTCCAACACAGATCAAGAGCCGTTTGTCCCACTCCCATCAGGGAGGAGGCTACATAGCATCCACTCCAGGACCACCAGACTCAAAAACAGTTACATCCTCCAAGCAGTAATGCTGAATAACACGTCCATTTAGTAAATCTCCCCGCCACACTCTCCCCCCGCCAACCCTCAATATTCCTGTCAGTCACCTTATGTACAGACTCTCCTGTGCTGAGCATCACTTTATGGACAATCAATCTTTGTATGTTAACTACGTTAAGTATTTATATTTATTTTGTTTTTGTTTATTATTGTGTTCTTTATCTTGCTGTGTTTTTTTTTTGTGCTGCATTGGATTTGGAGTATCAATGATTTCATTCTCCTCTATACTTGTGTTCTGGAAATTACATTAAACATCTTGAATCTTAAAAATGTTGGGCGATCTCAGGCACCACCTATGGAGAGGAATAAACAGACTGATGAATGCTGACGAAGGATCTCAGCCCAAAATGTCAACAGTTTATTCCCCTCCATAGATGTTAATGCTGCCTGAGATGCTGTTCCTCCGTGTGTGCATTGCCCAAGATTTCCAGCGTCTGCAGGATCTCCAGTGTTTGCAAAAACAACTCTCCTGCATTCTCGAGGAAATCTGCAGTTGCTGGAAATTCAAGCAACACACACAAAATGCAGGCCAGACAGCATCTATAGGAAGTAGCACTGTTGACGTTTCAGGCCGAGACCCTTCGCCTGCGTGGGATGACGAGTCTATCAGGACCCTGAGGACTTGTGGAAACTGTGTGGTGGTTTCTTTCAAATTTATAGTCTTTTAACATCTTTGGGCTATTTTTACTGTGCCTATGTTCTGTTTTTTTTTATTAATTATGGTATTGTCTGCACTGTTGTAACTATATGTTAAATATAACTATATGTAACTATGTGGTTTTGTGTAGGTCTTGTAGCTTTAGTTTTTGTTTTGTTGGGTGGTAGTATTGGTCTCCTGACTTGGTGTGTCTGGGTAGTCTTGTTTTGTCTGGTGGACTTGGAGCTCCTTTCTGGGGAACGCGCTAAGATGGTAGCGCGATATTAATATGCAGCAGCCTCTCCAGACTCTGGATTTGAGGATTGCCAAACGTTATGTGGATTTTCTGGTGTAGTCTGTTCTGTCGTGTGCTTTTGTGATATCATTCTGGAGGAACGTTGTTTCTTTTTTTAAACTGCATTGCAGTTGTGATTTCCAAATGACAATAAACCGAAATTCAATTCAATTCGATATTTGCACCTACAGCTCTGATCAGTTCATTCCAACCACAGAGCCTGCAGACTTCCCTAGCAGAAGCAGTGCTCTCGTGTTTCACGTGGCCATATGATTCCCAGGTATCCATGTGATCACTGGAATCTTCACGAGCTTGCTAAGACCAACGGTGAGCATAATCCTGGTAGCTGGATT
Source organism: Hypanus sabinus (assembly GCF_030144855.1). Classification (NCBI taxonomy): domain Eukaryota; kingdom Metazoa; phylum Chordata; class Chondrichthyes; order Myliobatiformes; family Dasyatidae; genus Hypanus; species Hypanus sabinus. The sequence continues at coordinate 107,630,882 of NC_082714.1, read as the reverse complement.
GGCTTTCATTGGACATACTTGGAATGAAGCGTTTTTATTGCCTATCATGGGGAAATAGACAAGATATTGCCTCTTATTTCAAATTATTACACTTGGGGTCCTTGACAACGGGCTAGATGGCTGATCCATTGCCTGTTTAAGAGGCTCATACTTTATTGGAGGAATTGGGCTTCTTCTGGCTCTAGATTGGTTTTGTAGGAACTCCCAGCATTTGGCAAACACCTTGCACAGATCACAGCATCTGAGAGTCCAGTCATAATCTGAAAATTATCATTGGACCACAACTTTGTGTTAATAAGTGAGGGTCTTGTGCCTCATTAAATTACAAGATTTAGTTTTGCATTATATAAATTTTTTTTTGTTTTTTTTTCTTTCTTTTTTCTGTTTTTTTATATTATACATTATGAAATATTTAGATTTACTATGTTCATACATATATCTTATGGCTTATGTCTTGGTAAACTCATTTATATTGTAACTATTATGTATGTTTTTTTTTCATATGTAATGGAATGTGTATGTTGGTAATTTCTTTATCAATATATCATCTGTATTCTGTCCATATTACTAATATTAATAAAAAGATTTAGAAAGAAAGAAAGAAATTACAAGATGCAAGAGAGTGGTAGCAGATAGTTGCCTCTCTGATTGAAGGCCTGTGACAAATGGTGTGCAACAGGGATCAGTGCTGGGCCCTCTGTTACTTGTCAGTGATCTGCGTGATAATCCGATTAGCTGGATCAACAAATTTGCTGATAACACCAAGATTGGGGTGCAGTGGAGATCAGGGAAGGCTATCACAGCTTGCAGAAGGATCTGGACAAGCTAGAAAAATGGGCTGAAAATGGCAGTTGGAATTTAATGCAGACAAGTGTGAGGTGTTAGACTTTGGGAGGACAGACCATGGTAGGAGTTACACAGAGAGTGGTAGAGCACTGAGGCACAGTAGAACAGAGGGATCTGGGTATACCGATTCATAATTCCTTGAAAGGGAAATCACAAGTAGATAAGGTCATAAAGAGAGTTTTTGGTACATTGGCCTTTATAAATCAAAGTATTAAGTAAAGCAGTTGGGATGTTATGTTGAAATTGTATAAGGCATTGGTGAGACCTAATTGGAGTATTATATGCAGTTCTGGTCACCTACCTAATAAGAATGAAAGAGTACAGAGAAATTTTACAAGGATGCTGCCAGGACTTGAGGATTTGAATTATAGGGAAAAGTTAAACAAGTTAGAACTTTATTCCCAAGTTATAGGAAACTGAGAGGAGATTTAATAGAGGTATACAAAATTATGATGGTATAGATAGGGTAATTGAAAGCAAGATTTTTCCACTGAGGTTAGGAGCGACCAGAGCTTAGAGGTCGTGGGTTAAGGGTGAAAGATGAGCTGTTTAAGGGGAACATGAGGGGGAACTTCTTCACTCAAAGGGTACTGAGAATGTGGAATGAGCTGCCAGCGAAAGCGGTGGATTTGGGTTCAATTTCAACGTTTAAGAAAAAATTTAGTGAAGTACATGGACAGGAGGGGTATGGAGAACTATGGTTCGGGTGCAGGTTGATGGGTCTAGACACAGATTGGATGGGCCTGTTTGTGTGCTGTAGTGTTCTATGACTCTGTAAGAGTGATCATACAGTAAATACTTTGTCTGATTTTAACCCCGTCACATTATGCACCTGGGTAGGAGATGGGATGGTTCAAAGATGAGCAGGTGTGTCATGCCAACATGCTGACTAACAGCAAATCCCATCTCACCATCGGGTCATTGTCACATGGCTGGCTCTAGTTGTATGCTCTTCGCTCCATTACAAGAGTCGCTGTTCTTCAACAGCTGTGAAACACTTTGCAAAGAGGGTGAGGCAGTGACAGATACTGCGTAGGTGCAAGTCTTTCTCTTTCCCAGGGATCCAGTTTTCATCTAGGACCTGACTTTCATATTTCAAATATAAACTTCATCCACAATAAAGTATGTAAAAAGTGAAAATTTTTTTACATTTCGTCATTTGGTTAATCAATTTGTAGTGTTAACATTTCATTTTTAACCATGTCACCAGTGCTACTCATGTGGCCTCCTGGGACAATGCACCCTTTTATTTTTGGAGAGGTTTCCTCCCCTCCATCCACTCAGCCCCTCCATATCCAGTAGCAGGAGGAGCCTCTGATGTCCTTCTCCATGGGACCATAATGTTGGCTGCGCTGAGGTTTCTGTTCACTCCTTGGCACATACTCCTGGAGCCTGGACCGTGCTAGTCAGCAGCATTCCTGTGCAAACCTCTTGCTTTGCGAAAGGCCAACATGGATCAAAGGGCATCTTTCACTGAGCTGATAGCCTTCCAGCAGCACATGCGCGTCTGTCTGATCTGGGAACTGCCCGTGGATCAAACAGTACCTGGGGGAAATCCACCTGTCTTCTGCCTCACAGTCAAATTGACATCAGTAAATGCCAATGTTGTCGGCTACATTTTAAAGTAATGGTTAACGTAACGTCGTTAACCATGAGCCAGATTGAAATCCGCCATTGTCTGTAAGATGTTTGTGTGTTCTCCCTGTGACTGCCTCGGTTTCCTCCGAATGCTCTGGTTTCCTCCCTCATTCCAAAGATGTATGGGTTAGCAGGCTAATTGATCATATGGGTGTAATGGGTGGCATGGGCTTGTTGTCTAGAAGGGCCTGTTACAAAGCTGTTTCTCTAAATAAAATAAACAACAAACACCACGATGAGTTTAAAAAAATTAATGTTTGCCTTTATTTTACAGCATTAAAGTTCAAGCTAGGAAGCTGAGCATGAGGTGAGTTCTAATATTGTCCTTCCTTCTGAAGTCGCCAATTATAATGTTTACTCTGCTTTATTCCTGCAGCTCACTTTCTCCATGTAGGGTGAGACACTTGATCCTTTTTAGGCCATGGCCATTGATTGGTGTTCTCACATTCACATCTGCGTCAGAAGGTGCTGTATATAGGTCTCAGTCAAGAGACTTCAACACAGGGTCTCAGCTAACATTTGCCAACAGTGCAGAGAATGGGGTTACTTCGGGATCAGATCTGAAAAGCAAGGCCTCAGCTGCTGTTTGAAAGTGGACTTGATACTGTACTGTCAAGCATTCATGAACACAAGACCATGTGACGTAGCAGCATAATTAGGCCATTCGATTCCATGCTCAGCCCTAGTCTCCTGCTTCCTCCCATAACCTTTGACACCTTTACCAATCAAGAACCTACAACTTGTGCTTTAAATATACCCAAGACTTGGCCTCCACAGATGCCTGTGGCAGTGAAGTCCATAGATTCACCATACTCTAGCAAAAGAAATTCCTTCACATCTCTGTTCTAAAGTGCCATCCTTCTATTTTGAGTCTGTAGCCTCTGATCCAAAACTTCCCCAAGATTGTACATCCAGTATTCGGTAGGTTTTAATGAGCTATCCACCCCACCCCCTATTCTGAACTGAACTGAACTGCAGCAAGTACAGGCTCAGAACCAGTAGACGCTCATACATTATCCCTTTCATTCCAGGATCATCCTTGTAAACCTCCTCTGGACCCTCTCTGATGCCAGCACATTTTTTCTTAGATATGGGGCCCAAAACTGTTCACAGTATTCCAAATGTAGACCGATCCATGTGTTATAAAATCTCAGCAATACATCTTTGCTTTTATATTCTAGTCCTTTCAAAATTAATACCAACATCTTATTTGCCTTCCTTACTACTGACTCAACCTGCAAACTCAGTAATTAATGATTCTGTAGTTGATTATCATAAGAAATATTGTTACATTAGAAAACTGATCAATCCATAAACTTAAAGTAAAAGTAAAGAAAGTTTTTTTCAGGAACATTCCTGCTACTGTCAAGTCTGCTTTTCAGTCTTCATAAATTTTATTTTATTAATCTACAGGATCTTGCCGGACATCTCTGGCAAGAGCAGCGAGCGCTGCCTGTCTGGTAGCGGTGAACTGCTGTTTGGAACCACTCCAGCTCGTGTGATAAAAGTGATAGTGACTGAAGAGTGGGGAGATGCTGTCAAAAAAGCCCCAGTGAATCTCTCTGTTGTAAATTATTCCCAGTATTTTATTTTTTATTCAGAGATACAGCACAGTTACAGCCTCTTCTGGCCCAAAGAGTCTGCGCTGTCCAATTATGCCCATGAAACCAATTAACCTACTGACCCATACGTCTTCAAAATGTGTGAGGGACTGGAACACTTGGAGAAAACCCTGCAGTCACTGACAGATTGTGCAAACTCCTTGCAGACAGCAGCGGAATTGAACCCGGATCACTGGTGTTGTAACAGCATTTCACCAACCACCCCAGCCAGTCTACCACCCCAAAGAATGCATCAGAATGCGTCTCTTTTGGAGTTGGACGTAGCCTGCCTCTGTAACGTGTCACATCAGTTCATGCCTGAATGGGGCCTACTAGCTTGCATCTTTATTTGTCGGGGGGCAGACAGAGCTGAATATTGTTCACCAATCACTACTCACTATTCAATCAATAGATGTTTGGATACCAAGGGAATCGAGAGATGTGGAGTGAATGTAGGGATGATGAAAGACCAGACATGATATTAAGTAGTTAAGCAGGCATAAGCGACTGACTGCACAGTCACTTCAGCTCCTGTTTCTGGTCATGGAGTCATACAAGTATGGAAATAGGCCCTCTGGCCCAGCTGGCCCACACCAACCAAGAGCCCCATCTAAGCTAGTCCCATCTGTCAATGTCTGGCCACCTCCCTCTTAAACCTTTCCTACCCATGTACCTGTCCCAGTACCTCTTAGATGCTGTTAATGTACCTGCCTCATCATCTTCCTCAGACAGCTCATTCCATATACAGGCCACCCCCCCCCCAGGGGAAAAAAGTTACCCCTCAGGTTTGTATTAATTTCTTTTCTCTCTCACCTTAAACCTACGCCCTCTGGTTCTTGGTTCCTGAACCCCCGGGAAAAGAAAACTATGCACAATTGCCCTATCTGTGCCCCTCAGAATTTTATATGCCTCCAGAAGATCACCCTTCATTCTTCTATGCTCCAATGGAAACAAATCCTAACCGGTTCAGCCTCTCTCCACAACTCACCCTGCTGAATCTCCTCTGCACTCTTTCCAGCATAATGGCATTTCTCCTATAGCAGGGTGACCAAAACGGAACACGAAATTCCACTGGCAGCTCATCAATGTCTTGTACAATGTGTTCCTGTGTTCTGATCTTAAAACAGCTGCAAATAATGCAGCTGTGAACAATTTCTTTATCAATGTTCCGTAACTGGAATGATTACCATCCAGCAACTATGACTATCTTCCTCTTTACAAGACATGATCCCAGCCAGAAGAGACCTTTACCCTTCATTCCCATTAACCTCAATTCCTGATAGCTTCTCATTGCTAGTTTGACCTTTCTTTCCATAGAGATATGGTATGGGTATTTCTAGCAACGTCAATATACGCATTCCATTCCTAATTGTCCTTCTGACAATAAGAAGTTAATTGCAATTGAGTGGCTTGCTTGGCCAATTTTGAAGGCAGTTAACTGGATCTCAAACTGAGTATGTCAAAGCTTAGGACAGCATTCTTTAATGCATAAATGCATAAGTATCCATCAGAGGCTGGTTCTGAAGATAAATCAGCCTGTTATTTTCTTAATAAGTTATGAGATGAGGACATTACTAGCAGAACCAGCATTATTGTCCATCCTGTATTGACCACAAGAAGACCGTGATTATCATCTTCATAACCACAGTGTGGTGAACATATTCCCACAGTTCTGCAACTCGTACCGTAGATCCAGAGATTTTACTGGGGACAATTAAGGAACGGTGTTTAAATAAGGGTCCTTGACAGGAGGAGAGCGTTACATTGGCAGGGTTGCAATGTGCCCCTTTCCTCCGCCTTTCTGGCTGGTAGAAATCACAGTTCAGATGATGGCTGGTAGGTTCCAACTTAAGTTTTAACAGTTTTTAAACAGATGATAACCAGAATAAAGTTATCCTTATAAATGAGCCTCTTCTTTTCAGCTTTATGAGAATCCAGCGGCATGATACATTGCTTTCTTTGCCAGGTTGAATGACGAACACAGTGAAAGCATTAGGAACAGGAGTGACACCTTGGAGAAGCTCAGCTTCGAAGACAAGGACCTACGTTTGGAGGTAGAGGTTGAGCCAGATAATAAAGGTAATCCTAGATAAGGTCATGTGGCCTTGAGTACTGAATTTCAGCTTATGTGGACTTCTACCTTCACCCCTGTTCGTTGCTGCAATGTACCTAAGTACAGTTGTAAACCCACCCATGTTCCTGACCTGGACTGCTCTGGATTCCAGATGGTCCTAATTACACACTGACCCCCAGGTGAACCTCAGTCCTGGTCACATCTCAGAACCCCTAACGAGACAGACAGGGTTTCCAAACAACTGGATACTGAGTCATCAGCGATTTATACTTGCTTGTGTTATTCTGTACAACATGAAAGAGGACTGTAAGGTAGAATGTAGCAAATGGACTGTTTTTTTTTTGCTTTTCTGTACGAGACCAAAGCAAGCCAGCATTTATTTGCCATCCCTGGATTACTGGTTCATTTCAGAGGACAGTTAGGATTCAAAGTCTTAAGTGGAGTTTATTGTCATGTGTATAAGTACAGGAATACACAGGTGAAATTAAAAAAAAACTTATTTGCAACATGGGCACATTGCATCATAGAAGAGCCATTCACAAGAGAAAAAACATAAATTAAACACAAATCACGCATAATTTTATAATAAAGAATACAATTAGAACAAAAATGTTAATTTTAGTGCAATAACATTGGTAGGTCTGGAATCACAGGCTGGAGACCAGGAAAGGATGTCAGCTCCCTTCTGCTTGATCAGATTTGATGATTACTTGATAGTCTCATGGGCACCATTACTGAGTTGGCCTTAAAATCACATTAACTTCATTACCTGAATTTGCATTCCCCAGCTGCTGTTGTGGGATTAAGCTCATACCTCTGGATCAATATTCTGGGCCTCTGGATACCATTGCAGGAACAGTCTGTACTGTCTAAAGAGAATAGTGGTTGGGTTCTGGCAAAATGATTTTATTCGTCAGTGATTTTTCAACTTTAGGTGTGAGCTGGACACTGGGGTTTACTCTGAATATGGTTCTGAGGATCTTTCCTAAATGGTAACATGAAAGGGGACTGATGAGAGCAGCCATAGACCAAATGGACAAACTGGCTTCCTACAATGCTGTCATAAGTATGTTAAGTGCATTACCTTGGAAGTGTAGGATGTGTTCTGGTGCTATGAGAGGTTGTATGTGATGTGCACTGCCATGAGTTTGAAGCTGCTTGGCATTTCCACTGCTGTTCTGTCAATGTAAAAGGCTGTGTGGGTGATGTAAGTTCTCCTGAAGTTGATAACCATCAGCTTTGTCTTGTTGATATTAAGGAGGAGGTTATTTACCTAGGACCAGGCCTCGAGTGCTTCCATCTCCTCTCTATAGGCTTTCTCATCATTGTTACTGATGACCCCCTCTACTGTTGTGCCATCAGCTAACTTGACAAGGTGATTGCTCAGGTGCAGTCACGTGTGAAGAGCATACTGCGGTGGGCTCAGCACACAGCCCTGGGGGATGATGGGCAAGGAGGAGCGATAGTGAGTCCTGACTATCTGAGTTCTGTTGGTTAGGAAGTCCCAGCACCAGGTTACACTGAGGAGTAGGAGTTTGTTCACAAGATCTGTGGGACAATAGTGTTGAACTGAAATCCAGAAACAGCATTCGGATATAAGGGTCCTTGTTTATAGGTGAGTCAGGGCAAGGTGCATGGCATCTGTCATAGAGCACTCTGTCAGTGAGTATACCAGTGAATGTCCAATGTGGCAAGAATGGATGTTTTGAGATGTGCCATTATCAGCTATTCAAAGCACTTCATAACGACTGGTGTCAGTAATTGCTTCAATCTGAAGGTGTAGAGTTCTTTGGTACAGGGATGATGATGGCTGACTTGAAGCATGTGGGGAAAACAGCGGGGTTGGATGAGTGATGTGTTGAAGGTGTCTGTGAAGATGTCAGTGAGCTGGCGTGCACGCTCCTTGAGTACCCAGCCTGGGCTGTTGTTTTTGGCCCAGTTGCCTCACAGGGGTTGAGTCTCCGCAGAGACCTTCTCATGTCTGCCGCTGTTACAAAGAGTGGCTGCTCGCCTGAGGGGAGAGTAGCTTTTGTGGCTGGTGCATGCCTCCAGGCGTGTATAAAAGTTGTTTAGAATGTCGGAGAGGGAGGCGTCACTGGTACAGTCGAGACTCTTTTTCCTCGTGTGGTCAGTAATGCCCATGATGCCCAGCCACGTATGGCGGAAGTTGTTATCGGACAGGTGTCCCTGAATTTTTTGTGTGTAGGTGGCCTTTTCCCTCTTGAAGCCCTAGGTGAGGTTGCTCAGAGAACTGTTCTGTCACGAGGCTCAAAGACAGTGTACCAGACCTCCTTGAACATCAGCCAGTTGTCTGTTCGGAACAGTCCTGAAGCATAGAGATAGCCTTATTAGGCCACACAATGATGGTCCTCCTGACCAGTTTCTCCATTTTCAGCAGTGGTCAGTGTGCTGGGATTAACAATATGGAGATGTGGTCGGAGAGGCCAAGATGAAGGCATGGGATGGCTTTGTAAGTACCACACTTGTTTGTACGAACATGGTCCAGTCTGTTCAGCTAGTGGCTGTGGTGATGTGTCAGTGGAATTTGGGTAAAATGTCCTGTGGTTAGAAAGGTAGGATAATTGTGTGAGAATGATAGATCCCAAGAAAAAGAAACCAGAAATGAAAAGGTGGGATTGAGACTGCACCAGGAGATCACATAGCAAGTGATTTGGAGGAATTTTGAAGAGCAGTCTTTTTTTTATTAGGTTTTTTTATACATTTTACGAATTAAAAAACCCCAAATCACAATGAGGAACATTAATACAGTGCAAAATTAAGCATACAATGACAATATGATACAAAGAAGGAGAATTTAAGAAAAAAGCACCTAAATTGAAAACAAGTAAACTTAGTATCCTCCCCAAGCCCCACAACACAAAAAAAAAACCCAGACCAACCACAACACAATATAGAGAATATAAATCAGGACAATCAAACTCCCAGACTGTGAATACACTTAGCAACAGAGGATAATAATGCCTTCTACCAGAGAAAAAAGGGAGCTGAAAGCAAGGGAACGAAAAGAAAAAAACCCTAGTCAAGAGGAAGGTTATGAAAGTACTCGATAAAAGGTCCCCAGACCTTATGGAACTTTAGGTCCGAATTAAGAACTGAATAATGAATTTTTTCAAGGTCCAAGCAGGCCATGATGTCGTTAAGCCATTGAGCATGAGTGGGCGGGGCAACATCTCTCCATCTGAGGAGGATCAAGCGTCTAGCCAGGAGAGAGGCAAAGGATAATATTCGGCATTTGGTCAGACTCAGACGTAAATCTGTCTCGCCCCAGAAACCGAACAAGGCAATTAAGGGGTTTGGTTCTAGGTGCTGATTCAGAATATACGATAACGTAGTGAAGACATCTTTCCAAAATTTCTCCAAGCTAGGACGGAACCAGTACATATGAATGAGAGAGGCCACGCCCCTCTTGCATTTATCACAGAGCGGACTAATGTCAGGGTAGAATCGAGATAGTTTAGATTTAGACATATGGGCTCTATGAACAATCTTAAACTGTAAAAGGCAGTGGCGAGCACAAAGAGAGGTTTAGTTAACCGATTTGAGAACTGAATCCCAGCTCTCCTCAGATAAGGAGGTATTTAAATCCTGCTCCTATGCCATTTTAATTTTATCCACAGGGGCCTGTCGTAAGGCTGCTAATTTATCTCGAATAATTGATATTAAACCTTTACCTAGTGGATTAATGGAAAGAAATAAGTCCATAGCATTTTTCGCAGGCATTTCAGGAAAGTTAGGAATTAAAGGAGCAATAAAGTGTCTAATTTGGAGATATCTAAAAAAATGAGCATTGGGCAGATTGAACTTAACAGAGAGCTGCTGAAAAGAAGCGAAGTGATTATCAATGAAAAGATCTTCAAAATGTCTAATGCCCTTCCTATACCAAACATGGAATGCTGAAAAAAAGGTAGGTAAAAAAAGGTGATTATGTACAACAGGGCTGGAAACGGAAAAACCATGGAAACCATAGCATTTCCTAAACTGAGCCCATATACGCAAAGTGTGTCTAACAAGAGGATTAGCTATTGATCTGGACAGACTGCTAGGGAGTGCAGAGCCAAGAAGTGCAGAGATAGATAGTTCTTTAGTGGAGCTCAACTCCATTGCCACCCAATTAGGGCACTCGGGTTGGCCATGGAAGAAAGACCAAAAGGTATATTAGCTGCCCAATAATATAAACGAAAGTTAGGTAAAGCCATGCCACCCTCTTTTTTAGATTTTTGGAGATGGATTTTATTAATTCTAGAGCACTTATTCTTCCACAGATATTGAAGAGCAGTCTTGAGCTTCAAATTTGCAAGGTTCTGAATTGATATTTGACTCCTTCACTGTGGCCTTGGTGCTGTTTTGCCCTTCCTTACCGTCAGGATAGAGATCTGCCTTCTCCAGGTGTCACCAGACTAGAAATATCGCCATTTTGAAGGGAGCTGTGAGTAGCTATGTCCCATGGACAGGTCAACAGGTAAAGAAAGGAATGGCTTTAAATTTGGTTCTGAACACCCAGGAGGAACTGGTGGAGTTCTGCAGGCAGAACCTTGGCTTTGACTTGGAGAGAGCAGCTGCTTCTCGGGCCACAGTTCCTACCCCCAGTGATCTGATCCCAAGTTCAACATTGACTTCCGAAGGAAACACATTATCGACTGGAAATGTGTGTGGCTTTGGAGTGTATCTGAGCTGTTACACTGGGGAGTAGTTGAATAGTAATTTATCTCAGGATGTTGGAGGAAAGAACTGTAGTCCTTGTGCAGACAGATCTGTCCCTGAGACTGTCTTTTCCATAGGGGGGTAGAAGGAGAAGTAAAGGGTTCTTTTCCTAGGGAATGTGAGGAACCTCCTCTCTTTTCCATTGCAGCAAGCCCCTGTCCCTGGAGTATGGTGATTGACAGACTGACCACCCTGTTTCTGAAGTTCCTGGAGCTGGTGAACAAAGCTCAGGTCTTGGTGTGGAGACTACTGGAACTTCACATCATCAAGATCGTCTCGTCCTTTATCATTTGGATCACACTGAGAGAGGTGAGCAGATTAACACAGTGAGAATGTGAGGACTCTGACAACTCAAACACACAAGGAGAACAGCATGGACCTGCCAACCTGCCAAATCTGAGGTCTGAACAGAGAAATGCCATTCTTGTACAGAATTGACCAGCAGTTACAGATATTGACCAATTGGTAACCTTGTTTAGTTTGTTACAAACCCCGTAACTGGGTCAATTACCAGCAAAGATAGAGAGGACCGTTGAAGTCTGATGGTACTATTTTTAAAAGTCTTTATTTATAAAGGGGCACAAAAATAAGATTAATACAGACATTCAGGTAAAATACGTCGTCAATACTCAATCTAAAAACACAGGTATAATAATAATCATCAATTAAGCAATAGCTCTATCGTTTGTCTGGGGGGATATTGTATTGTATTGTCCGATGGAAAGATGCAGCTTCAAGCTGCAGCTCTTTGGGTTTAAGAGAGAGACGGTTTGAAACTTGCCCGAGTCTTTATGAGGCCAATCCGTTGCGTCGGGGGAGTTGGTTCCCTGTTGTTAGTTCCAAGTCGTTTTCCGTGGTACCAGCCACCAGCCCCCAGGCAAGGGAACCGAACGCACGTGGCTTCCTTCAAATGGCTTCCCGCTATTACGGGATTGCTAGCGTTTCCTCTGGTGCGTCTGAGGGGCTGTCCCTACAGCCCCCCCTTTTATCCTAACTCGCCGGGTAGTAGATGTCAATCAGGTTGGGGTGATGCAATCTCTCTCTCAACCAGCCCACTTTGCCCGAGGGCTTGCACGTAGCATAGTCCCCAGTCCACAAACGTTGTCTCCAGGAGACAATGGCCAGGTCTCTCTCTCATTTCCTGGGTCCTCTGACTCAACCCAATAATGCTCTTGCGATTCTCACAAAGGAGGGGGCTACCCCGCACCCTTTGGCCCCTCAGAGCTGTGGTACAGTCTTAACAAGTTCAAATTCCTTATTTGCAATATCAGTCACCATTCACAATACAGCTGTTAGAAGTAAAAAAAACACTACAGGCTAACAACTAATGATACATTGAAATTAAAGTAATAATCCCTTAGTTAGAGTTTGTGCCTTACATCAATTGATTACAACCTAATCTTGTCTCCATATGCCAAGTGGCTGCAGTCCCCTGCTCTGCAAAGGAAAACTTTACTCTTCAAAGACCTTTCTTGCCTGAGCCATCTGCACACTAACTGCAAACTATTGTAGTCTAGAGGACATTATCCTAACACTGCCTTTGCACAACTTTCACAAGAGCAAAATTAATGCTGAACTGGTTTGGCTCAACTCAGGAAGCTCCTGTCACACTGCACCTTCATACTTCGTACTCCTGCACCCGACCTGGTTGCAAAGAAAGTAGAGTGTCTTTTAAATAATAAATAGCATGGATGGCCAGGGTGGGAGACAAGAGAAATTTTGGTTTTCCACATCCTGAAATTGAAGAAAAAATTAACTCAGAATACTGATTTAGATTTCACTTGATTCAAAGCTAGGAAGCATAGGTTCAAAGATGTGAAAATTAATTTAGGACAGCTGAAGCTTCCAGCATCTGGGAGGCAACTTAGCTCCGTCTTCGCATAAGAGGCTGGGGCCAGCAGCTGAATGAGGCCCTACCAATCTTCTGATCCATAGGGACCTCCCGGTCTGGAGATGTAGATGAAGATGCTGGAATTCAGGAGTGCTGTGGTGGGTAGATCTAAGGGAAAGGATTAGATATTAGCCAGAGACTGGCCCAACGGACATGATAGACCCATCCAATTGATTAAGCCATCAATATTTTTACCCACATGGCCAAATCTGGGGACCCTGACAGACAACAACAAACACATTCAGGATGTCTTCATGGTGAATCAGGTAAGGAGTATTTGACTGGGGAAAAAGAAACAGCAGATATGATCACCACCGTGTGGCCCAATCTCTGATGAACTGGCTGCGTGGAAATGTGTGTGCATTTAGATAGCAGGACCTCGGGTTATCTTCATGGTTCCTTGTTAAATCATCTGATGGCCACTGAGTGTCTCTGAATCTTTTGCAGATCTCGTTGATGAATTACGTCTTCCTAATCCTCTGGGTTTTTGCCCTGCCCTATTCCTCATTCCGTCCATTGGCATCCAGCATTTCTACTCTCTGGGCTTGTGTCATGATTATTTGTAAGATGATGTACCAGCTAAAGGCTGTGAAGATATCTAAATACTCTAGGAATTGCACTCTGGTAAGTACGATGTTGTAAGAAATTGGAGTGTAGTCGACCCTATTACCCCTTTCACAAGATGTGATCTGATCTTGGCCCTGCTGCATTTTCCTGAACACCAGTGGTGTTTCATATCTCTCTTTGTCTTCAGTGCTTTCGATGATTCTGCTTCCACAGCCAGCTGGGGATGGAATTGTAAAGGTTCACAGCTCCCTGACAGAGGAACTTCTTCAACTCATGACACCCCCCCTCATTGTAGACTTATCTATTGAGTTCTAGATTCTTCCACTGAGTGAGCTGTCCTCTCAGCATCCACTCTGTCTAGCCCCCAACCCTCGTTCTTATACTCTCCAACAAATATGGGTTTTTGATGGTTAGTCTGGAGGCTAAGAACCCGTCTCTGTACTCGTAGGGCTTATATCTGGGAATGAAATGCTTAATTTTGGAATGATTGATGTGACTGGGCCTGTTCAGAAGGAATAAGGAGTTTCTCAATGAAACCTAATAAGTACTAAAAGGACTGGACAGAGTGGACTTGAAGTGGATGCCTGGAGACCCAGTGGAAGGAGAGTCTAAGATCCGAGGGTACAGCTCAGAATAAGGGACATCCCTTCAGAACTGAGGTGTGGAGGAATTTCTTTAGCCAGATGTTGGCAAATTTGTTGCAACAGAAGGCTGAGGAGATCAAGTCTTTGAGATGTACTTAAAGCAGAAATTGGTAGGTACTTGATTGGTAAGGGAGAATGGGGTTGGAAAAAATTAGCCATGACTGAAAGACAGAGCAGACTCGACATGCCGAATGCTCCCATATCTAACAGTCTTTCCTATTTGATTCTGTGATTTGCTGAGCAGCTGATGTGCTTGACAGAGAATCCAGGGCCAATAGGATGGTTGCAGATGATTGGCAGCTCACTTAACCAATCACTTACATTGTTTTTTTTGCAAGGCTCAGGGTCATCATTGGGATGGAAAATTCAAAGTAACGAGGAGTTTTCTTCCAGAGTTTAGTAAATATTTTTAAGTGAAGTCAGACTTGTGTCAGATGCAGATTTTGACAAATTAATTATTTTGAAATTGATGAGAAGCAGCTGAAAGCATTGGAAGATGGGTCATGGTGGGGACAGGAAGGAAAGCTGCTGCAGGTAATGTGCCTCAGCTGGGCAGGCTGATTGAGGAACTTCATTCTCAACTCTTCCTTCCCTCTCTTCCTCTCTCACCCATTTCTCCCAATACCTCACACCCTCCCTCATATATTATTCTCTCAGAGCCTCTTGTCTTCGTACGTTAAAGTTCAAAGTATGTCTGTTATCAAAGTACCTGTATGTTACCATATACTGTAGCAAGACATTTGACAAGGTCCCACATGGGAGGTTGGTCAGGAAGGTTCAGTCACTTGACTAATGGAGTGCTGGGTCCGTTGTTTTTGTCATATATATCAATGATCTGGATGGAGATGTTGTTTAACTGGATCAGAGAATTTGAGAGTGACATCAAAACTGGGGCTGTAGTAGACAGTGGAGAAGACTATCAGAGCCTGCAGTGGGATCCAGGCCAACTGGAAAAAAGGCAGGTGGAATTTAATGCAGGCAAGTGCAAGGTGTTGCACTTTGTTACAACCATCCAGGGAAGGTCTTACACAGTGAGCAGTGGGGCACTGAGGAGTGCGGTAGAACGGAGGGATCTGGGCATACAGGTCCATAATTCACTGAAAGTGGCGGCACAGGTAGACAGGCTCATAAAGAAAGCTTTTGACATGTTGACCTTCATAAATCAAAATATTGAGTATAGGAGATTGGATGTTATGTTGACGTCTTATAACACCTAATATGTGAGTATTGTGGGAAGTCAGACGTAATTTGGACAATTATTTGCGGGTTTGGTCACCTACCTACAGGAGAGTTGTAAATAAGACTGAAAGAGTGCAGGGAAAATTACAAGAATGTTGCTGGGTCTGGAGAACCTGAGTTATAAGGAAAGATTGAATAGGTTAGGACTTTATTCCTTGGGTCATAGAAGATTGAGGGTATGATATGATAGAGGTATACAAAATTGTGAAGGATATATGTAACTCTCGATTTGGCTAGCGGCTTCACCTAGCTCCCAGCCTGGCCAAACTTGAGAAATCTTGTTTGGGTGGATGCTGTGTGATGATTTCCCCTGTAACAAACAGTGCACAATATGTGATTAAACGATTCAGCTTCATAATGACTATATGGTTAGTAAAGAAACAAAAAAAGAAAAAGGCCCATTCTCATGAAACAGTCTAATGCGCAGTTTTGGAGCTTGTGGGTCTGTCCACTTGTTCCCCGTTGACCTCCTCGGAGCATAGCCGACCCTCGGACCCTCACTCCAGGTTCACTCCGTCCAGCAGTCTACCAACTCTCTCCGTTCACATCTTCTCTCCTTATCTCTCCCCGACAAAAGATGTGAAATCCCTGTTCCCAGACCCACAAGAAAGAACAACATCCCTCTCATTGGATGGCACCCATTCCAAAGCCCCATTATCTCTAGTCATAACCCAAACGTTGCTGCTACAGAGAAACCATTACCTTAGCAGTGAGACCTTACAGAGAGGCCATTACAGTGCTTTACGCTCTCCCCTCCACTAAATTTAGTCATGTCCTCATGGCGTTGAGATAATTTGCTAACCCTTCCTGCAAAGAACAAAGCCCAACACAGATGTAAAAGGCGGTGACATAGCTCCCCAAAATGGTAAGGGTCACGTTCCCCTGGTGCAACATAGGCCAGCCTATCTGGTGATCCCCTCATTCTCTGAGACCCCCATACCCACTCACCTAACTCTTCAGGTTCAGACAGGACTATGGATACTCCTAGTCTTCCTGGCAAGGCTTCCCCAGACTTATACCCACCTGCAACTTGGACCCCTCTGTCCTGTGGCCAAGTCCCACTTCATCCCTTGCAGGGTCCTGCTGCAATTCAAGCTGTCCACTGATAGCCCTGCCCCACTTCCCCTGACTCAGCGGGAGAAGGGCTGGAAGTCTCTTCCTCAATCAATGGGGAGTTAGCAAAGGGCAGCATATACCACACATCCAGGTCCTCATCCTCCGAATCAGCATCCCTCTCAGGGGTGGGGGCTGGCCTAACCTCTCCTGCTGTGAGCCCTGCAGTCGCCCCACATTTCTGCAGAGTCCTCTTACCAGGTGTAGGCTCCAAGTCGGGCTTTGGGTCTACCTGCACATCTTGGCCCAGGGGCAACAGGTGGTTCTAATGGAGACTTTTGACGGGCCCATTTCTATCATCTGGTTTCACCCAGAAAACTGGTAAGTTTGACATTTGACTCACCATCACTTAAGGCTTAGCCATCCAGCGGTCCACCAACTTATGAGGACTCTGTCTCCTACCTCAACTTTTGATCATGCCTCCTCTTACTTTCTTCATTCTGCTTGGCAGCAGCAACCCCAGCTAATTAATAAGCCCTTTACAGCTCTCTTCCCATGTCAGACACACACTTCAAGTAAGTCTTCGGTGGTAAGTCAGCCTTGATAGTAACAAAACAATGGACAACCTTGCCTCACTCCCAAACATCAGATAGAATGGTGAGTACCCAGTAGCCTCATTTCGATTACAGTTGTAACTGTGAACCAGATGTCCAATATGTTGACTCCACCTGCTCTTCTTGGTGATCTCTAAGGTCCCAAGCATGTCCAGCAAGGTCTGATTAAACCTCTCAGGCTGGGAATCAACCTATGGATGATAGGGTGGGGTCCTCTGCTCCTCAACTTCAAGCACACCTAGTAACTTGTGGATGAGCCTGCTATCTATTCCTGTCCCTGGTCACTATGTATCCACCTGGGAAGACCATAATAAATGAAATACTTCTCCCCATAGCACTTTGGCCACTATGGATACCCTCTGGTCCTTGGTAGGAAAAGCCTGGGCATATCTGGTGTCGTGGTCCATGATAACGAAGACATTCGCCATGTTGCTAGCATCGGGTTCTACGGATAGGAAGTCCCTACACACCAGGTCCAGGGGCCCTGCAGTCTGCAAGCGGATCAAGGAAGTTGCCCGTGTAGGCAGCGTCTTCCGCCATATGCATCGAATGTACGACTTGCAGTATTTTTCAACCTCTGACTTCATCCGGGGCAGTGAAACCAGTCTCTGAGCAATCCATAGGTCTTTTCCACCACAAATGTCCAGAAACACCATGAAGTGACTTCAACACTATCCTCTGATACTTCTTGGGTGGAACCAGCTGGCAACGCTTGGGTTGGTCTGGGGATGACGTGATCTGGTATAAGATCTGGTTCTTCAACTCCAAGGCGATTCTCGCAGTAATGGAGACACTGAGGCATGTTTAATTTTTTCTGCCTGAGCCATGTCTCCCTATTCGACCGCTGACCAAATGGTACCGATGCCTGGGTCATCTCACTGAGCAGCTGCCGCTTCCCCAGCACTCAATTTCGGCAGCTGATTTGTCTTCAGAGCAGTCAGGTTACAGTAAACTTGGGGTATCGTGTCTTCTGAAGCTCCCAATTGATTCATGCTTGATCCTGCCTCTCCTTTTCCTCTGCCTTCACAGTGATGGCAAACTAACACATGGCCTTCACCCCCGGGGCAGGAACGCTTTCCCACTCCTCGTTCCTGTCCAATCCCTCATGCACCCATCGGGACAAAGCATCAGCATCAATGTTCCTGCTTCCCGGCCAGCACTCCAGGCTGAAATCACAGGTAGACAACGCTGCCAACTGCCGATGGCCTGTGGCATTCAGTTTCGCCGAGGACAGGATATAAGTTAGGGGTTGTTGTCCGTCCTCGCCTCAAACTTGGCCCCATCAAAGTAGTCACTCAGCTTATCCACCACCGCCCATTTCAACGCCAGAAATTCCAACTTGTGTGAGGGATAGTTTTTCTCAGAGGACGACAGACACCAGCTGACAAACACTATGGGTCTCAACCCGGTGCCCTGATTCTGATACAGGACGCCCCGAAGCCCTCTCGGCTGGCATCTGTGTTCAGTTCATATGGCAATCAGGAGTCCACAAAAGCCAGCACCGGTGCCTGGGTCAACAGCTCCTTCAGCAACTGAAAGGTCTCCTCACATTTTGCATCCCACCTCAGTCCAAAGGGCTCTGACAGGCTAAGATACTCTCCACACTCCTGTCCTTTTCTCCCCCTCCTAAGGGATGGTAACCACACAGAATCTGATTCAACAGGTGACTCACATTCGCGTAGCCTTTCACAAACCTCTGATAGTAACTACAGAACCCGAGGAATGAGCACAGAGTCCGGGTTCTTGGCCAAGTGGTCACCACCCCTATCTTAGCCAGATCTGTAGCTACTCCATCTCATGAGACTATGTGCCCAATGTAGCTAATAGACATTTGACAGAACTGGCACTTGCCCAGGGTAAGTTTTAACCCTTCAGCTTTCAGGAGGCCCAGCACCTTCAGCAGCCTCGCTTCATGTTCTTCCAAGGTGGGTCCAAACACTGAGGTCATCCAGAGACACCAATACTTCATGCAAGTTCATATCCCCCACCATCTTCTCCATGACCCACTAGAAGGTTGCAGGCTCCTGATATGCCCTGGGACATCCTTTTGAACTGGGAAAATCCGTCTTCTCTTTGTCAGCCTCACTGACAGGGATCTGGTAATATCCACTTCTAAAGTCCAGCACACTGAACCACTTCGCACCACTCACAGGCCAGCGTGTCTTCAATCCTCGGGACGGTATACTGGTCACAGACGGTGTGCCTATTCAGAGTCCTATAGTCCACACACATCCATACCTTCCCATTCTTCTTCCTAGCCATTACTATTGGGGGACGCATAGGGGGTTCAGAACTCGGGGGCTCCCAGCTTTCTTCAACTTACACAAATGCTGCCAAACATCTTCCATGTCTGCAGGGGCCAGCAACCACGATCACTCTCTAATCGGGGTGTCCTTGGTCACCCGGATAGCGTGTTGAGTGCTCTTGGAACAACCAACATCAAACTCATTAGTGAAAAGACAGCTTCCAGCTTCAATATCTTCTCAACCAACCTTCTCTTCCAACCCACAGAAACCTGAGAGTCCCTGAAGTTGTATAACTCAGCGGTCAACTTTCTCCCTTTTTCCAATAGTTTCTCCCTGGCTTGTCTCACAGGGACACTAGACATTACCGTCACCAGGAACAGATGTGCTAGGGGCATCTCATGCTTGAAGGTGACCTCCCTCTTCGCAGTGTTCCTGACAATCACTGCCACCCTGCTCACCTGTACAACCGAGGGCTTCTGCTATTCGAACCTCACCAGTAAATCCCAACTCCCCTTTGTAGTCTTCCAGAGTGCCTTGCCCTCAGGTACTCTGGGAAATTTGAGGGTCCCCTTCACTCTTCCCTGGGCCGGACCACCAGTGGCTTTGACTGGGTGAACCATACAGTCCCTCGTCTAAATTCAGTATCTGGCCCAATGCAGCCACGCACTTCCTCAAAAGCAACTCGAAACACTTGATGCACAGACAATGTTCCCAGAAAGCTCTCACCAGCCTTCCCTTGCAGGCCCCCATGAGCCTCTTCACAAGAGGAGTGTTGGTCTGTACCAGAATTGAAATGCCACCCTTGTCAACCGGGTCCAGACAAACCAGCACTCCCACATCGGCCTGCGAGAACTCCAACTTCACTGACAACCATCGTATGGATAATCACCAGCACTAAGCCCCCAGATCTCCAGTGCCCTGAATGGTGTCAATGGTAAATGCTTTGGATACTGGTTGTAAAATGAACAGTGCAATAACGTGATCGGTGACCTGGTGTCAAGCATTGGCTTTGGCATAAATACCCTCTATCCATAGTGACTCACTGGAGCATGGTCCCACTAAGCCTTCAGGAATTGGGCCTTTTGATTTTGGGGATTCCTTGGTACCTTGCTGGGAACATGTTCCCCCAGAGACACCAGGCCGCTACCTCACTGGGTCCCCTCTAAGTTCTCCCAACGACTCTCCCTGCTGAGGTACCCGAGGGCTCACTCTCCTTCTGGTGTGACACCTGCTGCCAACAGCCCTCCGCATTGTTCGTCCCCTTGGGGAATCCACCCCACTCCATCAGCTCCATCATATGAGGGGGTCACACCCGTTGATAACAACCGAGACATGTCAGTTATCAACTCTGCCACAATCTCCTGTATCGCTCCCCGGAGTAGGCTATCCGTGGCCACTCCATCGCAGGGGACCACTTCCGAGAACTGTACCCCGCTGATGGAGGCCTCCCTCACCTCCGATGTGTCCTCCTCTTCCCGCACCCCTCTGATCAGCTCAACAAAAGATGGAGGGGGGCACGTCTTACGAGACTGTCGAAGACCGCATGCAATCCGGTCATGGGACTGGGCTCCCCTGGCTATCTAATCCATTCTTAACTGATTCACCTCAGCCGCCTGAATGACCCTCTGCGCTGCAAGCAATTTAGCTGCCTCTAGCTGAAAATAAAAACAGAGAGCTTCTCCCCCTTCTCCTGACACACGTTCTGAAACCCCGCCATGAGTTCCATTGGGCTTCCAATCAGGCCAAAAGCATTGTCCAGTGCTTGCATGTCACTACGGGGTGCTTTATCCTGACAGCTTTCATAACGTCAGCGACCCGCCTATTCAAACTCTCAACCAATCTCTGTTGCTTTACGTCATCAGAGCACTGCCTCTCACGTGTTACATATTGATAGGGTAAATGTAAGCAGGCTTTTTCCACTGAGGTTGGGTGGGACTACAGCTAGAGGTCATGAGTTAAGGGTGAAAGGGGAAATGTTTAAGGAGAACATGAGGGAGAAACTTCACTCAGAGAATCGTGAGAGTGTGGAATGAGCTGCTAGTGAAAGTTATGCATGCAAGCTCAATTTCAAAGTTTAACAGAAGTTTGGATAGATATGTGAATGGGAGTGGTATGGAGGGTTATGGTCATGATACAGATTAATAGGGGTTGGCAGTTTAAGTAGTTTAGCATGGACTAGATGGGCCAAAGGGCCTGTTTCTGTGCCGTACATTTCTTTGATTCTATGACTATATCCTTCCAGGAAATTCATTGTCTTCCAGGCCTTGACAGGAAGAAAGAAATACAGTCGAATTTTACAAAAAAACTACATAAACAGTTGAAGACTGACAAACACCAATTTACAAAATATGACAAATTGAGCAAATAAAAATAATCTGAGAACATGAGTTGTAAAGAGTCCTTGAAAGTGAGTCTGTAGGTCATAGAATCGGTTCAGAGCAGCGGTGAGTGAAGTTATCCACACTGATTCAGGAGCCTGATGGTCATAGGGAGAAGGGAGCATAGCCTTTTCTCCATTCCTCTCTCCACACCTCACTCTACCTCCCTTTGTAGATCGTTCTCTCCGCACATCACTCCCTTTACCATAATTCATTCTTTCTATGCCTCCCTCCCTCATATCATTCTCTTCAGACTTCACTCTCTCTCTTGTACATCATTCCTTTCTTTAGCAAGTTCTGAGTTATTAAGCCTTGCTGCTGTTAATAGTGCAGGACACCATTTCAGTTGTATGTATTACAAAATGGGATAATACATTGAACCTGCTGTGTTTGAAGGGATCATGGGAAACAGATTCCAATGAGCCGCATGCCAAACTATTGGAATTTCAAAACCGGCGGATACCATATTATTGGAGTACTACTACTTTCTGTTTCTTCTTCTGTCCCGTACGCAGTCACATTAACATTTTACCTTGTACTCCTCAGAATGGAAGCCAGGAGCTGCAGTCCACATCCACTCTGTACGCAGGACCCATTGACCCTGTGTATTGGTATGGAGCACTGAGGAAGTGTGAAGATGATGTCCTGCCCTGTCTGCAGGTACATGTTTAAAACACTGGGACTCTACCTCGAAAGACTGTGCTCTCACTGGAAATCAATATCATCATTCTCACCCTCTTTGTTTGGCTCTTTTGAGTTACTGTTGGGAAGACTATAGGATTGACCCAAGTGTACAATTTAGACTATGGTTAGCTCTTTGCTGCCAGTCTCCAGTAGACATCATCTCTGATAAGTGTGTCAATTATTCACTTGGAGAAATCTGCTTGAGTTTTTATCACTATTGCTACCAGGAGGAAGTGTTCAAAATTTGCTATAATTCTTATTTCCAAAGTGAAATGAAGTTACTGAGAAAATCAAGGCATATGTGCCAAGAGTTTGTAAAAGGGCCTATTTCAGTGTTGTATGAGTGCGTGGCTATGAAAGTTGCTAGCTCAAACCAACATCCCTACCTTACAACCTACAGAGTGATTATTATAATCCCCTGGAGGGAAGGGAAGAGTCAACATTTGGGGTCAGGACCCTTAACCAGGGCTGGAAAGGAAAGGAGCAGAACCCAAAATGAAAAGGTAGAGGAAGTGAGACAAGCACAGACTAGCAGGTGAGAGGTGAGACCAGGTGACAGCATTGGGGGGGGGGTGGGGGGAGAATGTCAAATGGAATGATGTGAGAAGCTGGGAGGTGAGAGGTGGAAGAGGTAAAGGTCTGTAAAAGAAGGAACCTGACAGGAGAAGACAGTAGACCACAGGATAAAGGGAAGGAGGTGGGGAACCAGAGGGAGGTGATGAACAGGTCATAAGGGTGGAGAAAGGGAAGAGAAGGGGTGAGGGGCCAGCTGGTTGAGAGAAAACAGAGATTGTCACTGGATTTTAAAGAAATTGATGTTGTCACTATCAGGTTGGAGACTACCAAGACAGAATACGACGTGTTGTTCCTCTAACCTGTGCCTGGCCTCATTAAGGCAGTAGAGGAGGCTGTGGATAGACATGTTGGTGTGGGTATGAGAAGTGGAATTGAAATAGATGGCCACTGGGAAATCCTGACCCCAGCTAAGGACAGTTAGTGTCACTCACCCTCCTGTGGGTTCAGATCTCACTTCAATGTCGTGATGAAGTCCCTCGGCCAGAAATGTCAAATATACTCTTTTCCATAGATGCTGTCTGGCCCACTGAGTTCCTCCAGCATTTTGTGTGTGTTGCTCGGATTTCCAGCATCTGCAGATTTTCTGTTGTTCAAATTTCACTCCAGAGACTTTTGGACAGAAATCTAGGCTGATGCACAAGTGTGTGATTGGAGGAGTGGTATGATATCTGAGATGTCGCTTTTTTGCATATGGTGTAAAAACCACAACCTCATCTGTTCTCTCAGATAAAATCCAGGAACCATTATGAAGAAATCCTAGGGAGTTAACCCAAGGGACTAAAGCAATGTTAATCTATTAATTGGTGTCATGTTCCTGTTGGGGAAACTGTCTGCAGATTGATTGGGGTATTTTGAATCTTACAGCAATAGCCATACTTGCAATCATCCTTCCTTTACAGTAAGGCACTTTGAGATACCTAATAAAGACATGAAAATGCCAGGCTTTCATTGCCTAGCACATTTCCGTCTATGCTGGTTTTTGTACTGGCTTATGTACCGAGATAAAGTGAAAAGTTTTTCTGTGCCATCCAATGAGATCATGCCATACATAATTATATCGAGTTAGTAAAAAGAACACACAATGCACCATGAGGTGTTGCAGTTAAAGAGAAAGTGCAGTGCAGGTCGACAAATAAAGTTCAAGTGCCATAAAGATGTCGACTGGGAGATCAAGTATTCATCTTTTACAGTGTGCGAAGTCCACTCGAGAGTCTGATAGCAACAGGATAGAAGCTGGCCCATGGGAGAGTGGGGAAGAGAGAACGAGGCATCTACTCTTCAGAAGTGCCCTGGCTCCCACAATCGTTCTGTTTGGACATTCTGTATTAACAATTTCAGTTGTATTCCTTATAGACTTCCTCATTCCTCCACCATCCCATGTTACTTCACTCCTGATGAAGGGTTTCAGCCCGAAATGTCGTCACTACCTCCTCCCATAGATGCTGTCTGGCCTGCTGAGTTCTGCCAGCATTGTGTGATTTTATTTATAGACTTCCTCATTCTTTGCTTCTGAGATACTTCCAGTACTTTACAGAATCAAATCATCTGCACTGTTGGTGTTGTCAGTATCAATTTCATATCACTAACATATATTGTAAAATTTGTTGTTTTGTATATAGAGTAAGACATCAAAAGTTACTGGAGGTTACAGTAGAAAAGCAAATTGTACAAAAAAGGAATACTGAGGTAGTTTTCATGGGTTCATGGATTGTTCAGATACTTGTTGGCAAAGGGGAAGAGCTGTTCCTAAAGCATGAAATGTGGGTGTCATGTTACCATACCACCTCCCTGATGGTAGTAATGAGAAGACAGCACATCACAGGTAGTGAGGATGATGACGCTGCCTTCTTGAGGCACCACTTTTTGAAGATATCCTCGATAGTTTAATTGATTTAGCTAGTTGAAAATAGATTTGCAATCAATGCTATGTACCAGTGATAATGTGATATATTGGCCTGTATCAGGATACCACAACAGATCATCATCCAGTCCTTTATGTTGTAATTAAACCTGCTGCAACTTGTTTGTTTAGAGCCACCTGATTATCCTGGGTTTGCTGGCATTCGAAGTGACTGTTTATCGCCATCAGCAGTACTACAGGCTCCAGAAGGGGTTAAAGACACCCTTGACAGGGACCCTGCTAGACAACATCACTCGGCTACATTTGGACGATGGATTATGGAACTGCATCAAATACTTCATAAACTATTTCTTCTACAAGTTTGGGCTAGAGGTACAGTTTGCCTACAGGCTTCCATTCCTCTTTGAAAATTTCAAGAGAATGAATTACTGTGGATTTCATTGTCAACTTGATGTATCCGTGACACTGACGCAAGGGTAGAAAACTTGGCACAATGGTTTACAATTCAGACTGTGAGCTCCAGTCCAAAGGTTAAAAAAAGTTTCAAATTTTCATTTATTATGAACAACTCGGAAATTTGTATCTCTCCAGATAGCCACAAAACAAAGAAAGAAGATGAAAGTTGTTCAGGGAGAAACATCAGACCCACCCCCTGTACAAAAAAAAAAACGGCATCAACCACCAAAACCCCCTCCCTCGCACAAAAACTAACAGAACATAAACACCTCCCTTCAGACAACAAAACAGAAAAGGGACGGGTGATTTAAAAAAAAACCTTCAGTTAACACAATAAAACTCCATTAATCTGCCACACTGGGTACATCGATACCAGACTGGCAGATTTCTCAGACCATTAGATGTTATCTCATTAATACTATAATGCACTCTGAATTCATGACTTTTTTTGATGTTTCACAGTGGTGTAACCCAGTAAATTTGAAGAGATTGCAGGGTCCCTGGGAGCTGAAAGAGTGTACAGAAACGGGTCTCAGCGAGCTTCAAGGGGATGGACTCTAAAGTCAGTGACCAGACCACTGGGATTACTGAACCATCCAAGATCTGTGCATGACAATCCAAATCCTGCTCTTAGAAACAAAATCTAAAGGTTGTCTCAGTCAAAGTGAGCATGCGTCTGTCTGTCAGATCATTGAGGAAACTAATTCAGGACCTTCAGGGAGGAAAGCTCCCCACCCTTTCTCATGTGGGCTTCCAGTTCTGCACAATAGGGCTGGGTCTGACTGGATAGACAGTCAGGTTCACAAGCCATTACTAGGAGCTCAAGGATGACTCTTAGTGACTTACAACAGCTTGGACTGGAGATGGCAGCCTTACCAGTACACACCCCTGGCATGAATAGTGGAAATATGTGATCATTTGGTAGAAGTTGTTGACGGGGACTGTTGAGATTCCAGCACATAATTCTCCGTAACTTCTGCCACCACCAGCAGGATTCCACCATGAAGCACATCTTTCCCTCCCCCTCCCCCTTTCTGCTTTCCACAGGGATCGCTCCTTATGCAACTCCCTTGTCCATTCGTCCCTCCCCACTGATCTCCCTCCTGGCACTCATCTTTGCAAGCGGAACAAGAGCCCCTACACCTCCTCCCTCACCACCATTCAGGGCCCTAACCAGTCCTTCCAGGTGAGGTGAGTCTGTTGGGGTCATTAACTGCATTTGGTGCTCCCGGTGTGGCCTCCTGTATATCGGTGAGACCCGATGTAGATTGGGAGACCGTTTTGCCAAGAATCTACGCTCTGTCCGCCAGAACAAATGGGATCTTCCAGTGGCCACCCATTTTAATTCCACTTCCCATTCCATTCCGATATGTTCATCCATGGTCTCCTCCACTGTCGTGACGAGGCCGCATTTGGATTGGAGGAACAACACCCTATATCCCATTCGGGTAGCTTCCAACCTGATGGCATGAACGTCGATTTTTCCATCTTCTGGTATTGATCCCCCCCCCTTCACCATTTTCCATCCTCTTTTCCCTCCCTCACCTTATCTCCTTGCTTCCTATTGCCTCACCCTGCTCCTTCTCCCCCCCACCACACCCTTTTTTTTCTTCCACGACCTTCTGCCTCTTTCATCAAACAACTTCCCAGCTCTTTACTTCGTCCCTCCCCTCCAGGTTTCACCTATCTCCCCTCCCCCCTCCTTTTAAAACTACACAGCTTTTTTCTCCAGTCTTGCCAAAGGGTCTCGACCCGAAACATTACCTGTACTTATTTCCCTGGATGCTGCCTGGCCTGCTGAGTTCCTCCAGCATTTTGTGTGCGTTGCTCGGATTTCCAGCATCTGCAGACTTTCTCTTGTTTGAAATTCTATAACCCTTGATTTCCTCCGTCCCTTACAGCCTTGCTTTCTCATTCCCAATGGTATAATGTGTAGAAGTTGTTTGGTTTATTCACCATTATTTGCTGTGTCTGAACGTATATTAATACCCACACGTAATTGAATACATTAACAGCCCACTCATTTACATTTCCTATGCTGCTTGCCCCTTTTAAAGAAAAGAGTGAAACCGGTTCCCAATGTTTCCAAATTTGCAAAGTTAACCCTAGAACTGGGTACATCATCCATCTCTAGATCCACACACATGGGGACTTCCTGTTCCCATTGGACGCATTTTAAACATATCCGCATATTTCATTGTAAGCTTATCTACAGTAGATGTAGTTGTTTACACCAATTACGTTCTTCCAACCCCATTTTGGTTCTTTGAGCTAATCTCTACCCAATAGAAGTGATCTGACTGTGTGATCATCTTTCTTTTCTACCCATTTTCAGAAACTACATTTCACATCTGGCCTAGGGAGCTACTGTGGGCACAGCTAGCTGGTCATTAACATCCTTAGCAAACCCGTTTAGCTGTGCTAGAATGTTCGATCAGAGCTGCTTTAACTGCTGAATTCAGACCTTAACATTTGTTGCACGTTTGTTGGTTAAACATTAAAATCAGGAAGCTGAGTTTGGGAATGTATTGTGACTGATAATTAAGCATAAATGTGACTATATTTCAAAGCTTTTAATTGCAAATGAGTAAATCAGTTTTTTATTGTTTTTATGTGTACAGTGAAAAACTTTGCATGCCGTCCATAAAGAACAATATTGATGTTGGTTTAATATTGTCATATGTACCAAGATACAGTGAAAAGCTTGTCTTACTGTTCATGCAGATCAGATCACTACACAGTGCATTGAGATAGAGTAAGGTAAACAATAACAATGCAGATTGAAGTGTAAACACTACCAAAATAGTTCATTGCAGGTAAACAACAATGTGCAAGATCAGAGCATGGTAGATTGCAAGGCCAAGAGTCCATCTTATCAAACAAGAGGTCTGTTCAATCGTCTGATAACAGTGGGATAGAAGCTGTCCTTGAGCCTGGTGATACATGCTTTCAGACTTTTGTATCTCTTGCCCGATGAGAGAGGAGAGAAGAGAAATTGTCTATGGTGGGTAGGATCTTTGATTATGCTGGCTGCTTTACTGCGGCATTGGGATGTATAGGCAGGGTCTATAAAAAGGAGGCTAGTTCTTGTGGTGTGCTGAGCTGTGTCCAGTACATTCTCTTTGTTATTATGTATAAACTGGTTGCTATCAAGTTTAATTCATAAAGCTAGAGCCAGGTTACTGCAGACACAGCTCTGGCAAGTTAATGGTTTATGTTCAGATTGGTTGGTCAGGTAGGATTATATGAGATGAGCGTATCATGGAATATGTAGATATATATACAAGTGTTTTGGAATTGGCTAAATACAGGAGTAGACTGCATGAATGTAATAATGTAGATTATGGTGAGATAAATTAGACAAGGTTCAGAGAGTGCTGGTGCTATGGTTTAAGTTATATGGGAATTGATGCACAGATTTAAGAAGTGTTGTGAAGGACTATGTAGAGATGGGTAGATATTGAATATAGAATCATAGAATATAGAAACTGTTGAGAGTGGGGCTTGTATAGGCTGCTTTAGAGGACCAATAGAGGGAGATGAGATTAATGTAGGTGGGAAAGGTTGGCATAGGGTGGTGGGCTGAGGACCTGTTTATGTACTGTAGAGCTCCAAAATCTGCGTAGAGAAGTGTGAGGTAAGTAGGTGGAAAGCATGCCAACATTGTGGGCTAGTTACATAATTTACGTGGCAGGAAAACCTTTGAGGTCAAAAGTAAATTTGAATTGGTGCATGCCCTGGAATTGGAGGTCCAGTGGACCCTTTGCTCACCACAGGAGGTGAAAGATGATAATAACAATGGCTTGGACCCAAGCTTCTTGAAGAGCTCTGGGAAATCTGCATCAATGAGATGAGCACAGGCCAGTGCTAAATCGAACGATAGGGTTAAAAACTGGGCACAGGCCAGTTCTAAACCGAGCAACAGGGTTAAAAACTGGGCACAGGCCAGTGCTAATTCAAGCGACAGGGTTAAAAACTGGACACAGGCCAGTGCTGAACCAAAGGACAGGGTTAAAAACTGGGCACAGGCCAGTGCTGAACCAAACGACAGGGTTAAAAACTGGGCACAGGCCAGTGCTGAACCAAAGGACAGGGTTAAAAACTGGGCACAGGCCAGTGCTGAACCAAAGGACAGGGTTAAAAACTGGGCACAGGCCAGTGCTAAACCAAACGACAGGGTGAAAACTGGGCACAGGCCAGTGCTAAACCAAACGACAGGGTGAAAACTGGGCACAGGCCAGTGCTAAACCAAAGGACAGGGTAGAAAACTGGGCACAGGCCAGTGCTAAACCAAAGGACAGGGTAGAAAACTGGGCACAGGCCAGTGCTAAACCAAAGGACAGGGTAGAAAACTGGGCACAGGCCAGTGCTAAACCAAACGACAGGGTGAAAACTGGGCACAGGCCAGTGCTAATTCAAACGACAGGGTTAAAAACTGGGTACAGGCCGGTGCTAAACCGAACGACAGGGTTAAAAACGGGGCACAGGCCAGTGCTAAACCAAACGACAGGGTTAAAAACTGGGCACAGGCCAGTGCTGAACCAAGTGACAGGGTTAAAAACTGGGCACAGGCCAGTGCTAAACCGAGCGACAGGGTTAAAAACTGGGCACAGGCCAGTGCTAAACCAAACGACAGGGTTTAAAAACTGGGCACAGGCCAGTGCTGGACCAAGCGACAGGGTTAAAAACTGGGCACAGGCCAGTGCTAAACCGAACGACAGGGTTAAAAACTGGGCACAGGCCAGTGCTAAACCGAACGACAGGGTTAAAAACTGGGCGCAGGCCAGTGCTAAACCGAACGACAGGGTTAAAAACTGGGCACAGGCCAGTGCTAATTCAAACGACAGGGTGAAAACTGGGCACAGGTCAGTGCTAATTCAAACGACAGGGTAGAAAACTGGGCACAGGCCAGTGCTGAACCAAAGGACAGGGTTAAAAACTGGGCACAGGCCAGTGCTAAACCAAACGACAGGGTGAAAACTGGGCACAGGCCAGTGCTAAACCAAAGGACAGGGTGAAAACTGGGCACAGGCCAGTGCTAAACCAAACGACAGGGTGAAAACTGGGAACAGGCCAGTGCTAAACCAAACGACGGGGTTAAAAACTGGGCACAGGCCAGTGCTAAACCAAACGACAGGGTGAAAACTGGGCACAGGCCAGTGCTAAACCAAACGACGGGGTTAAAAACTGGGCACAGGCCAGTGCTAAACCAAACGACAGGGTGAAAACTGGGAACAGGCCAGTGCTAAACCAAACGACGGGGTTAAAAACTGGGCACAGGCCAGTGCTAAACCAAACGACAGGGTGAAAACTGGGCACAGGCCAGTGCTAATTCAAACGACAGGGTTAAAAACTGGGCACAGGCCAGTGCTAAACCAAAGGACAGGGTTAAAAACTGGGCACAGGCCAGTGCTAAACCAAACGACAGGGTGAAAACTCGGCACAGGCCAGTGCTAATTCAAACGACAGGGTGAAAACTGGGCACAGGCCAGTGCTAATTCAAACGACAGGGTTAAAAACTGGGCACAGGCCAGTGCTAAACCAAACGACAGGGTTAAAAACGGGGCACAGGCCTGTGCTAAACCAAATGACAGGGTGAAAACTGGGCACAGGCCAGTGCTAATTCAAACGACAGGGTTAAAAACTGGGCACAGGCCAGTGCTAAACCAAACGACAGGGTTAAAAACTGGGCACAGGCCAGTGCTAAACCAAACGACAGGGTGAAAACTGGGCACAGGCCAGTGCTGAACCAAACGACAGGGTGAAAACTGGGCACAGGCCAGTGCTAAACCAAACGACAGGGTGAAAACTGGGCACAGGCCAGTGCTGAACCAAAGGACAGGGTTAAAAACTGGGCACAGGTCAGTGCTGAACCAAAGGACAGGGTTAAAAACTGGGCACAGGCCAGTGCTGAACCAAAGGATAGGGTTAAAAACTGGGCACAGGCCAGTGCTGAACCAAAGGACAGGGTTAAAAACTGGGCACAGGCCAGTGCTGAACCAAACGACAGGGTTAAAAACTGGGCACAGGCCAGTGCTGAACCAAACGACAGGGTTAAAAACTGGGCACAGGCCAGTGCTGAACCAAACGACAGGGTTAAAAACTGGGCACAGGCCAGTGCTGAACCAAAGGACAGGGTTACAAACTGGGCACAGGCCAGTGCTGAACCAAACGACAGGGTTAAAAACCGGGCACAGGCCAGTGCTAAACCAAAGGACAGGGTTAAAAACTGGGCACAGGCCAGTGCTGAACCAAAGGACAGGGTTACAAACTGGGCACAGGCCAGTGCTGAACCAAACGACAGGGTTAAAAACCGGGCACAGGCCAGTGCTAAACCAAACGACAGGGTTAAAAACTGGGCACAGGCCAGTGCTGAACCAAAGGACTGGATTACAAACTGGGCACAGGCCAGTGCTGAACCAAAGGACTGGGTTACAAACTGGGCACAGGCCAGTGCTGAACCAAAGGACTGGGTTACAAACTGGGCACAGGCCAGTGCTGAACCAAAGGACTGGGTTAAAAACTGGGCACAGGCCAGTGCTGAACCAAAGGACTGGGTTACAAACTGGGCACAGGCCAGTGCTGAACCAAAGGACTGGGTTAAAAACTGGGCACAGGCCAGTGCTGAACCAAAGGACAGGGTTAAAAACCGGGCACAGGCCAGTGCTAAACCAAAGGACAGGGTTAAAAACCGGGCACAGGCCAGTGCTAAACCAAACGACAGGGTTAAAAACTGGGCACAGGCCAGTGCTGAACCAAAGGACAGGGTTAAAATCTGGGCACAGGCCAGTGCTAAACCAAACGACAGGGTGAAAACTGGGCACAGGCCAGTGCTGAACCAAAGGACAGGGTTAAAAACTGGGCACAGGCCAGTGCTGAACCAAACGACAGGGTGAAAACTGGGCACAGGCCAGTGCTAAACCGAGCGACAGGGTTAAAAACCGGGCACAGGCCAGTGCTGAACCAAAGGACAGGGTTAAAAACTGGGCACAGGCCAGTGCTAAACCGAGCGACAGGGTTAAAAACTGGGCACAGGCCAGTGCTGAACCAAAGGACAGGGTGAAAACTGGGCACAGGCCAGTGCTGAACCAAACGACAGGGTTAAAAACTGGGCACAGGCCAGTGCTGAACCAAACGACAGGGTGAAAACTGGGCACAGGCCAGTGCTGAACCAAAGGACAGGGTTAAAAACTGGGCACAGGCCAGTGCTGAACCAAACGACAAGGTGAAAACTGGGTACAGGCCAGTGCTAATTCAAACGACAGGGTGAAATCAGGAGCATGACCGGCATCATATTGTTTGTTTTCCAGGTTTGTTTCATGATGGCCATCAACTTGGTTGGGCAGCGAATGGACTTGTACTCTGCAATTCATGCCTTGTGCCTGACCGCCATTGTCCAGCGGCGTCGCAGGAAAGCCATTGCTGAGATATGGCCCAAGTATTGTTGTTTCATCGCCTGCATCATTTCATTCCAGTACCTGCTGTGTCTCGGGATCCCTCCCTCGTTTTGCAAAGGTGCCTCCTCAAACCAACTGGGTAACATAAATCAACAAAGCATTTAGCTAGACGTTTAGGGAGAGATTAACCTTGAGGAAGTGTCAATGGTAACTCGTGCCACTGTGCATTCTGGTGATGTCAACACATGGTCCGTAAACTGCTCCTTAGGTGTTACAGAATAAGAGAGACAGAGAGATAGCCTACCAGCCTGTGCTGCCGATCAACCATCCAGTTCAGCACAAATCTTACACAGACCCCCTTACTCCCCCTCCACTCTCATTAGCCTCCCCTTCACCCCACCACCTCCATGGATTCTCCTACTCACTTACACACAGGGACTAGTTTAAGTGGCCAGTTAACCCACCGGCCAACTATTAACCTGAGGGGAAGTGGCAAACTCCACCCTCAATGGTGGTTGTTATCAATGTCCGCTTGTTATTGGATACAGAGACTTGGAAGCATCAAGATATTTCACCCTGAACATCCACCTATGCTTGTGGCCTTGATGTGGTTCCTACACTTGCATTAACTCTGGATAAAGTCCACCCTAACCTATAGCCAAAACTCAAAATGAAGCTAAATGAGTTGAATCTATTCACAAGTAACCCAATTCCAGTCAATAATAGCTCTCTATGTCCCGACCAATCTGCCCCATTCCCGTGCTTCTCTGCTTCTAACAGGCTTGCCCACCCTCCCTAGAGCAATGCTTCATATGGGTGCAGCTGGCTGCAATCCCTAAATACTCCCTGTCATCCCATCATTCAACATACCAATAACAGAAGCAAAGGGTGGAGTGGGAATTACTCCCAGTGTAGTCTCACAATGATGAATAGCTTGTTTGCATCAGCAAGCAGGACAGAATCCTTCCTTCATGTATGGTACTCCTTACAGATTATCCTTGGAGATCCAGCCTTGGCCTGAGTTCCAATCTGATTAAGTGGCTGTATCTGCCAGACTTCATAAGGAGACCCAATCCTATGTTCCTTGTCTGTGAGTATCGAGTGTGTAAGATATTGAAATTCCAGTGAGCAAATGTATTTGTCTTTACATCTTCATATCCGAGATATGATAGATTAAAAGTCTGATCGTAGTTAAGATTCAAGATTACAATTGTAAGTAAGTGTCCTGGCTAAGAACATTTTTTATTGTATTCCAACTGCTATGCTGTTAGGCACTTTATTTCAGCAGCTTTTTTGCAAAACACAGTGTGTTCTGTTAACTAAGCTTCATAGACTAGTATTTTGGTTTCTGCTAAGATAAGGAGCCGTTTGCTTGGTTTAAGAATGTTCTGTCACCCAATCAGGTTTGTCTTGGTAACGTTCTGTCCAGGGGGATGCGTGGAACAGTCAAGAGAGCTGGGTGGGATAAGATTTCTGATGGACAGTGGGTTGGTTTTGGGTCTTTGCAGGCAGGGGTTGGAAGAGGAAGGAGGTGTGGAGAAGAGCTCAAGGGAAGACACCCACAGACTCTCGCCTGAAAGGGAGATGCTATTGCTCAGAGTGCTTTGTGCAGGTGAATGGTTCCAGGGAGGAAGTGCAAATATACTCCTGAGTTAGACAATTTATTTATAACGGTCTTCATGGGAAGTTTGAATTGAGGCTGGTTACTTGGGTTCAGTGGCATGAGTAATTAAAGTGATAAACCCAACTACAAACCCCATTTCCAGAAAAGTTGGGATATTTTCCAAAATGCAATAAAAACAAAAATCTATGATATGTTAACTCACGTGAACCTTTATTTAACTGACAAAAGTACAAAGAAAAGATTTTCAATAGTTTTACTGACCAACTTCATTGTATTTTGTAAATATACACAAATTTAGAATTTGATGGCTGCAACACACTCAACAAAAGTTGGTACAGAGTTAAAATAAGATTGAAAAATGCACAGAATATTCAAGTAACACCGGTTTGGAAGACTCCACATTAAGCAGGCTAATTGGTAGCAGGTGAGGTATCATGACTGGGTATAAAAGTAGCGTCCATCAAAGGCTCAGTCTTTCCAAGCAAGGATGGGTTGTGGCTCACTCCTTTGTGCCAAAATTCATGAGAGAATTGTTAGTCACTTCAAAAGGAACATTTCACAATGCAAGATTGCAGAGAATTTAGGTCTTTCAACATCTACAGTACATAATATTGTGAAAAGAATCAGAGAATTCAGAGACATGTCAATGTGTAAAGGGCAAGGTCGGAAACCACTGTTGAACACGCGTGATCTTCGAGCCCTCAGGCGGCACTGCCTAAGAAACCGTCATGCTACTGTGACAATTATAGCCAGCTGGGCTTGGGAGTACTTCGGAAAACCATTGTCACTTAATACAGTCCGTTGCTGCATCCAGAAATGCAACTTGAAACTGTATTACGCAAGGAGGAAGCCATACATCAACTCTATGCAGAAACACCGACGAGTTCTCTGAGCCCGAGCTCATCTCAGATGGACCGAAAGACTGTGGAACCGTGTGCTGTGGTCAGATGAGTCCACATTTCAGCTAGTTTTCGGAAAAAACAGGCGTCGAGTTCTCCGTGCCAAAGATGAAAACCACCATCCTGATTGTTATCAGCGAAAGGTGCAAAAGCCAGCATCTGTGATGGTATGGGGGTGCATCAGTGCCCACGGCATGGGTGAGTTGCATGTATATGAAGGTACCATTGACTCTGATGTGTATATTAGGATTTTAGAGAGACATATGTTGCCATCAAGGCAACGTCTCTTCCCGGGACGTCCATGCTTATTTCAGCAGGACAATACCAGACCACATTCTGCACGGGCTACAACAGCGTGGCTTTGTAGACACAGAGTCCGTGTGCTTGACTGGCCTGCTGCCTGTCCAGATCCATCTCCTATTGAAAATGTATGGTGCAACATGAAGAGGAGAATCAGACAACGGAGACCACGGACTGTTGAGCAGCTGAAGTCTTATATCAAGCAAGAATGGACAAAATTCCCAATTGCAAATCTACTACAATTAGTATCCTCAGTTCCAAAACAATTAAAAAGTGTTATTAAAAGGAAAGGTGATGTACACAATGGTAAACATGCCTCTGTCCCAACTTTTGTTGAGTGTGTTGCAGCCATCAAATTCTAAATTTGTGTATATTTACAATTAAGTTGGTCAGTAAAACGATTGAAAATCTTTTCGTTGTACTTTTGTCAGTTAAATAAAGGTTCACGTGAATTAACATATCACAGATTTTTGTTTTTGCATTTTGGAAAATATCCCAACTTTTCTGGAAATGGGGGTTTGTACTTCAGAAACGAGCCCCAATGTTTATGTGCACATTTAGACTAGGTTAACGGTAATGGACCTTTTTTCTTTTCTTTTTTTCTATTAACTGTTTGTTAAAGTTGAAATATCTGTAAATATACTTCCACTGTAATTTTATTATGGTGTAAGGTCTGTTACTTCCTGGGGAATGAATGCAGGGGGCAGTATTGATGGAGCATTCACCACAATGTTTGTTCCCTCAGTGGAACATTCCTGTTTGGTTGACGTGTATGGTTTATTGAAGATGACCTTCTCACTGTTACTCATGCAATGCTAAGACACATGACTGTTAGCCAGAGTTAGCTAATGAGCCTCAGTGAGAGGGCTACATAAGTGTGAGTGAAAGCCAGGTTTCTATTAGGAAAAATAATAGAAATATCTCTGTTTACTGGGGCGGGGGGGAGTCCAGCACAAGTAGGATAATCTAGAATGAGGCCATAGTCACACAGGATTAGAAAGAGGTTGTTTAAAACTGAGGTGTATGGAATGGTTAATCCCTGAAATTCTCTTTCCAGAGGGTTGTGGAGGCTAGATCATTGGAGGGATTTAAAGAAGAAGAAGGGGATAAATTTGAGAGCGAAGTGGCTCATTTATGCTGCTAACTTACATAATGGTATGAATATTGAAACCGGAGCATTCTTTAGCAGTTATAACAGGATGTCGGTGAGCAATGCAATGCCATCTAGTGGCATCCTATGTAATACAGTCAAATCAAGTCAAGTTTATCGTCTTTAACTATATGCATGTATTAGAGTATATGACCGTATAATGTATATAGAAACAAAACAATGTTTCTACGAACCAGGGTGTAAAGCACTTAACACATACAGCATACAATAACTTATGAAGGTAAGGAGAAAATCTACAGATGAATTTCACATAAATAATGAACTAAAGTGAATTAATATTAAATATTGTAAGATACAGAAGAGATTAACCAGTGACCCTTCAAATACATTGTTAATGGCAGATCTTTTGAGGTCAGGGAATGTTATCGACCTGGTGAATGATCACATTGTAGGCTCTTCCAACAGCATTAGTGTATCATGTTACATTGCTTTATCACGCCAGGGGAGTATAAAAGCAACTTCTGAATAATCTCCAGCTCACCACGTATCCAGGTGGGAAAATGGCGTGAGCCGCACCTTTAAAGGAAAATAATTTTCAGGGCTTTGAGCAGAGCTTTGGAAGAGGGGAGGAAAGAGATTGAATCAATTCCACGATGTAGACCACCATAGACTCCTGGGCTGAACGATCTTTTGGTCTAGTGGTGGCCATTGCTCCGTATCCTGTGTATTATAGTTAAGACTCTGTTGTTTCCTTTATAAGTAAAGAATGATTTTTACCTGATTTGCTCCCAGATGACTTCATGTTGCTGTTGTACGCGTCCAACCAGTGGCAGGTGTTTGAGGATGAGAACAAAGGAGCAGTACGGCTTCTGGCCGGGGAGAACACAGAGATCGGCCGTAGTCTGGATACAGCCACAGTCAATCAGTACATCCCCGTTGCCAACTTCCTACACTGCAGGTATGCCACCCCTGGAACACCCAGTCACCGTTATCTCAGTGTTTTGTTTTCCCAACTTTGGATGCTGGTTGACAAACCAAAGTTTGAGAGGTTCTTATGTGCAGATCCCTCGTTCTCAGATGGACACAGGTCACTCAGCTGAGTTGTCTGGAGGTGGAAGAATGAGAACGAGACAGAGCGAGGACAAGTTGCAAGGCTGCAGGGATATAAGGAGTGGGAAATGGAATTGATGGGATTCCTCCTCTGGAAGCTGACATGGACTTGATGGACAGAATGGTAACTTCCTGTGTCATGAGAAGTAAGAAAAGCATATTGGGCAAACCAAAATTATGCAATAGCTTCATCTGAAAACTCTTAAAAGGTGATTGTGGTTTATAGTCAACCAGTTAACTGGCCAAAAATACAAAATATATGGATGAGAAGTTAGGGGGCTAAATAAATTAGTCATTTATCATATTTGTTAAGAGACTGAACAGGCACCATAACATCTGAAAATAATTCACATTGACAAAGAAACAGCTGCAACTTCCAGAACTTGTGACTTTATCTGTACACCCATTTTTACCACATGTAAATAAGGTAAATGTTCTAACAGTAAGTACACAAGAGAGAAGTCTCAACAGATACTAAAGTTCTGCAGATAGTAAAGAACTTCAGAAGATCCTTCCCAGTTTGTAGCTGCAAAATAATCAGGCCAGATGACCATGGGAGGAAGTTAATCTACATTATCTCTAATGAGAAATGGATGCATGCCAGTAGTGAATTCTTACTTAAAAGTGCTAATTCCTTGCCAATTTAAGAAGTGTATACAGTGGATTCCGGTTAATTGGGCCATCAGTTAGTTGGGGCATGGCCTATTTCAAAGGTACGAAGGTTCAATTTAATGTCAGAGAAATGTATACAACATACATCCTGAAATGCTCTTTCTTTGCAAAACATCCACGAAAATGGAGAGGTACCCCAAAGAAAGAACGACGGTTAAATGTGAGAACCCCAAGGTCCTCTCCCAGCTTTCCCCTCCCGCCCGTAAACAGCAGCAAGGCAAAGATTCCCCCCTCCCCCAGCAAAAAAAAGCATACCTGCTACTGAGCACAAGCGTGAGTTAAGTGATAGCAAAGACACAGACCTTGCAGTTACCCCAAAGACTATCGCAATTCATTTGGCATTCGACAAACCACAGGTTCTCTCTCTCCCTGGCAAGGGAGAGGGAGGTGTCCCCCATTTTCACAGCGAGCAGGAAACATAACAACAACCCGCTGGTTTACGATGGTAAAAAGTCTGTTTGATCGCTTTTTACAAGCTCTGTGCCTGAAGATCGCAAAGACCTCGGGTCTTCGGGTCCACAGCAAAAAATTTTCTGGCCTCCCCGATGACACGAGTCTCCGGCCATGACACCGACCCTCGATCTGCCCATCTCTAGAGCCCCAAGACCTTAAGCTTCCAAACACTAGGTCACCTCTCTGCCCAAATCCTTGTAATGCGGAACAACGGCTGGTCCTGAAACCCCGAGAACGGGTCCCATTCCCGCAAAGAACCGAAGTCAGCATGTAACTCCAGTTCAGGGTCTTCAAAAGAACCCTGAAAGGGAAAAATAAAGATGGAAATAGAGCTGTTTCTGAAAATGCAAGCAAAGGAGTCGCCATTTAGCACCATCTTAATTGAGCAAATAGCCAAGATTCCTTTCATTCATTTGGGATACTATGCTGCTTAACTGGGACAGGAGGTGGTCAGTAATGTGTACTTGTGCAGCCATCAGACACTATACCAGGCTAAGAGTGAACTGTTGTGTTAGTGGCGTGTGCTTGTTATGTTATCCATGTGGGTCGATGGACCATCGTCATTATCTTTATGTGCCGTGTCGTATAACGTGGACGACCATGGTCCCATAACCACGATTGCTCTTTGCAAATCTTCCTACAGAAGTGAATTCCTATTGCCTTCTTCTGGGCTATGTCCTTACAAGACGGGCGACCCCAGCCATTATCAGTACTCTTCAGAGATTGTCTGATTGTCTGCCTGGCATCTGTGGTTGCATAAGTAAGACCAGTAATACACTCATATGACCATCCATCACCTGCTCCCATGACTTCACGTGACCCCCTGATCGAGGGTGGGGGGGGGGGGAAGAGGGGCTAAGGAGGTGCTACACCTTACCCAGGGGTGACCTGCAAGCTAGCGGTGGGAAGGAGCTCCTTACACTTCCTTTGGTAGAGACATAGCTCCACCCCACCACCTGGGAGCTGATGGATGCTGATTCAAAAAGCGGTGATTTTTGATAATTTTGTTGGTTTATTTTGACTTTTAAAACAAAAAAAAAATTGAGACCCTTGTCAAGATGCCATGACAAAATTTGACTCTGGCCAAAAAAGTTACCTTCCTGGACTAAATTAAAAGCCATCTGCCTAAAACCACTCGTCAGCTGGCAGAGATATCTAGAGTGCCGAAATTTACAATTGCGCACTTGATACGTCAGCAAAATAAACTGTGAGAAGAATGGGCATCATGTGAGGGACAGCGGGGAATTTCCCAAAAACAGAAGTGTGAATGTAAGTGTCCAGATGCTGAAGTGGCCCTCAGTCAGTGGTTTTCCATTGTAACTGGACATGACAATGGATCAATGATCAATACTTTAAAAAAAAATCAGAGGAGCTAGCTAAGAAGCTGGGTCATGAACAGATGGTTGGTTGTCATGATGGAAATGTAAACTCCACATTAAATTCAAGAAGCACCCAGCAAGAAAGGTAGTGCTGATGCTGTAAGTGCAGAAACATGGAAACCTACAAAACTCCTCAACTTGTCCCCTGAACTTTGTGCAGATGTTATCTACGCTGCTGATGAAACAGGCCTTTTTCATCATGCCGTGCCAGACAGTTCCCTTTGCTACAGATACACAACACTATTAGCTACGAAGAAAGCAATGGATTGCATAACTGTGTTGTCTTGTTCAAATATTTCAGGAACTGATTAAAAAAAAGTATTGGTTATTGGGAAAAACATTAAACCTCGATACTTTAAAGGGCTAAGAATGAATAGTTTACCAATCGAGTAGTGTTAATAATGCATGGATGACTTCAGAAATTTTTAAGAAATGGCTAAAGACTTGACATATGGAGCTACAGGGAAATCAAGCAAAATTCTGCTTGTTGACAATTGTGCAATACACCCTAATGTAGAATGTTTGAGAACTATCAAACATAGTTTTGCCTGCCAATACAACATCGTTGGTGCACCTAATGGAAATGGGTAAGCATAAAAGCTCCTCTCTGTGCCTTGTTTGGCACATCAAGCAGCAACCTTTCCATTTCTTTAGTGCTTGTGTGTGTTTATGAGGTCAAGCTGCTAGCTCGACACTCAACCCAGCATGGATGGAAAGTGTACAAGGAGCTGGCCAAATTTGAAACCAGGACCTCTTGTTCCGAAGTCTGGGTATGGATGCCACTACACCACCAGCACAGACAAGAAACATGGGATATGGGAATCATAAAAGAAAATTTAAAGAGCTTCTATCACGGAAAGTTGGTCAACCACAGTCTCAAAGCAATTGAAGAAAATCTGCTGGCATCTTCCATGGCCAAGGAAGTGAGTGCAAGCATTAACCTTTTACAGGCAGTCCAGTTTGTCTGTGATAGTTGGTGATAATTCAGAACTGTTTTGCTCACAGTGGTTTCAAGCATTTAGACTTGAAGATGTCGGAAACGGTCAGGAGTGAAAATAGAACAATTTCACTAACTCAACAAGTTAGGAACTATGAAGAATTTGAAGGTGTCAACAATTACCTTGAATGTTACATTGAAAATGAATATTTGGGTGATGCAGTCGCGCAAAAGTATTGTACGAAAGCACCAAGGCAGGGAATATGAAGACGAGAAAAGTGATGAGGATGACACAACTGAGGCTGAGTAAATGACCAATAGGATGCCAGGGAACTTATTGTTGAATTAAGGCACTGTTTCGTGCAGGAAGGCAATGAAGGCAGTCCATTATCTGCACTGACTCTGTTTATATAGTCAATCGAAAGAACACGCTAGCATGTTCCTCCGTTGATAACCATTGCAAACTAATAGTTTTATAGTACTGTAGTAAATTGGTAGTGTTCTAATTTGTTCTGTATTTCATTTAAATACATAATTTGTTAATCTGTTAAATGGTAGCTTGTCTTTTAACTATTTCCATGAAACTTTGGCTGATTGGGGTAGCCGCTTAACTGGGCCAAAACATACTGATCCTGATGTGTCCTAATCAACCGGAATCAAACGTATTGCAGCGGTGGATTGAAAAGGTAGTGAATACCTTAAAATTCAGAAATAGATATTAGTGGGACCAAAGTTCAGACTATTTCAAGATTTAAAAATAATTTCAAGCAAATAATACTGTTGCATACATAATTTGTAGCTGAAATTAACAATTCATTGCATTTTAAGTAATGAAATTAATACCTGGTTATTTGATAGAAATCTGATCATAACCTTACAACTTGTAACTTCATATACATGACTAAAATATCAGTATTTGCCATTGTGAGTGAAAATAAAGTGTGTTTTGCACGAGTGTCTTTCAGCAGGGATTATACGACTGTTATGGTCAAACAGTTAACTG
This sequence comes from Hypanus sabinus, assembly GCF_030144855.1. Lineage (NCBI taxonomy): Eukaryota > Metazoa > Chordata > Chondrichthyes > Myliobatiformes > Dasyatidae > Hypanus > Hypanus sabinus. The sequence goes on along the minus strand of NC_082714.1, from coordinate 107,588,907 downwards.
GCCAAAAAAAAAATTAACATTGAACTCTGGGGATGAGGAAGTTTGGGGGACAAATTAATTAGTAATACAGCATTTTCTTTCAGTCTTTTCTGTCTGAACGGGAACCATAACATGTAAAACATTCACATTGACAAATATATAAACTATTAATCTCATCCCCACTCTGAAAAGAAAATATTGTATACCATTTTTAAACAGGCTGTGAAAACAATTTCCACCATCCACCCCACCCCCACCCAATTCTGATTTTTTTTAAATAGTTTATCTAATGCAACTGTGTAGTTACTGAATGGCACAGTAGTGCAGTGGCTAACAATGATTTACTGCCCCAGCAGTCAGGGTTCAATTCCTGTCAATGTCGTTAAGGAGTGTGTACGTTCTCCCTAAGACTGCTCGGGCTTCCTCCCACATTCTAAAAAGATGTATGGGTTAGTAAGTTCTGGGCATCTATGTTGTCATTGGAATCTTGGTAACACTTGCGGGCTGTCCCCTGCTTATCCTCAAACTGTTGGTCATCGATGCAAATTATGCATCTCACTGCACATTTCGGTGCATACGTGACAAATAACGCTAACCTTTTGGAATTTTTGATGAGCGCTTCCGGAAGTGAAAGTCGGTCAAGTGAGTGTTTTCCTGCTGAAGTTACTGCACTAATTGTAATTGCTTCATGTGGATTGTTTTTCTGTCAGGTGTTACTTAGACATGTTGAAAGTGGTGGTCTTCAGCTACCTGTTCTGGTTTGTACTCTGCCTCATCTTTATCACTGGCACAAGCAGGATCAGCATCTTCTGCATGGGTTACCTGGTGGCCTGCTTCTACTTCCTGCTCTCCGGAGGACAGCTGCTGCTGAAACCTGTCAGGGTTATAGTCGACCACTGGGACTACTTGATTGGCTACACTATCCTGGTGATTGTGACAAAGAATGTCTTCTCTGTACGTGCTCGTCTCATTCTCTGGCATGGCCAACCCCCCCTCAGTCCAAAGACTCTGGTCCTGAAATCCCATTGGCTGGCTCAGTGTGTAATTCTGCTGCTTGGTAGGATTTCTGTGGAGAAAAATGTTGGAAAAGGAAAATAGGATTCTCTTACTGCATGATTGGTTCCTCCACTAATATGGGTGGGTTGCAAACCACAGCTGAGAGCCTATCCTGTGTATGTTTTGTTCACCCCATGCATGGCCTGCAGACGATACCAGACCCCTACCTGCATTAATCCCCAGATTAATGTACTGTAGATTAGAGTAGATAGCTAGTTAATAGTTGCACAGACTCAGTGGGTCAGAGGGTCTCTGCTGCTCTGTGAGCCATGCAGAAGCAAGCCTCCTCAGCAAGTGTGAGGTCTGCTTCTGCAACCCACAACATAGGCAATCAGAGCAGGAGACCACTTCTCCGGATTGCCACACCATTCATCAAGAGCTTAGCTGATCTTGCTCAGTGCCATTTCCCTCTTCCCATTGATTTGGATGACTACCTTTTTACCTTTCACTTTCGCTTTGATTCTCTCCTGCTGGACAGCCCAAAGTGTTCCATCCTGCTGTAAAGCTAGTTTAAACCCCCTCCGACAGCTCCAGCAAACCTTGCCAGCCACTAGGATATTACTCTTATACGGGCTAAGCTGTAACCTGCCTGGTACTCACAAGCTCCATCTATTCCAGAGATACTTCCAACGGATCAGAAGTCCAAAGACCACCCCCCCGCAATTAAGTTACAGAGAAAGGTTGAACAAGTTAGGTCTCTATTCATTGGAGCGTAGAAGGTTGAGGGGGGATTTGATCGAGGTATTTAAAATTTTGAGAGGGATAGATAGAGTTGACGTGAATAGGCTGTTTCCATTGAGAGTAGGGGAGATTCAAACTAGAGGACATGATTTGAGAGTTAGGGGGCAGAAGTTTAAGGGAAACACGAGGGGGTATTTCTTTACTCAAAGAGTGATAGCTGTGTGGAATGAGCTTCCTGTAGAAGTAGTAGAGGCCAGTTCAGTTGTGTCATTTAAGGTAAAATTGGATAGGTATATGGACAGGAAAGGAGTGGAGGGTTATGGGCTGAGTGTGGGTAGGTGGGACTAGGTGAGATTAAGGGTTCGGCACGGACTAGGAGGGCCAAGATGGCCTGTTTCCGTGCTGTGATTGTTATATGGTTATATGGTTAAATTTAGTCAAGAAGTAAAGAAGAGCTTACAAAAGGTTCAAAAAACTAGGTAATGATATAAAGATCTAGAAGATTATAAGGCTAGCAGGAAGGAGCTTAAGAAAGAAATTAGGTGAGCCAGAAGGGGCCATGAGATGGCCTTGGCAGAGAGGATTAAAGAAAACCCCAGGGCATTCTACAAGTGTGTGAAGAGCAAGAGGATAAGACGTGAGAGAATAGGACCAATCAAGTGTGACAGTGGAAAAGTGTGTATGGAACTGGAGGAAATAGCAGAGGCGATTGTAGAGATGGCTTGCAGCAGACTGAAAAGCTTGAGCATGTAGATATTAAGAAAGAGGATGTGCTGGAGCTTTTGGAAGACATCAAGTTGGATAAGTCACCAGGACCGGGTGAGATGTACCTCAGGCTACTGTGGGTGGCAAGAGAGGAGATTGCTGAGCATTTGGCGATGATCTTTGCATCATCATTGGGGACTGGAGAATTGGAGGGTTGCGGATGTTGTTCCAGTATTCAATAAAGGGAGTAGAGATAGCCCAGGAAATTATAGACCACTGAGTCTTACTTCAGTGGTTGGTAAGTTGATGGAGAAGATCCTGAGAGGTAGAATTTATGAACATTTGGAGAGGCATAATATGATTATGAATAGTCTGCATGGCTTTGTGAAAGGCAGATCGTGCCTTACGAGCCTGACTGAATTTTTTGAGGATGTGACTAAACACATTGATAAAGGTAGAGCAGTCGATGTAGTGTTATATGAATTTCAGCAAGGCATTTGATAAGGTACCCCATGCAAGGCTTATTAAAGTAAGGAGGCACGGAATCCAAGGAGACATTGTTTTGTGGATCCAGAACTGGCTTGCCCACAAAAGGCAAATAGTGGTTGTAGATGGGTTATATTCTGCATGGAGGTCGGTCACCAGTTGAGTGCCTCAGGGATCTGTTCTGGGACCCCTACTCTTCGTGATTTTTATAAATGACCTGGATGAGGAAGTGGAGGGATGGGTTAGTAGATTTGCTGATGACACATAGGTTGGAGTTGTTGTGGATAGTGTGGAGGGTTGTCAGAGGTTACAGTGGGACATTGTTAGGATGCAAAACTGGGCTGAGAAGTGGCAGATGGAGTTCAATCCAGATAAGTGTGAAATGTTTCATTTTGGTAGGTCAAATATGATGACAGAATATAGTATTAATAGTAAGGCTCTTGGCAGTGTGGAAGATCAGAGGGATCTTGTGGTCCGAGTCCATCGGACACACAAAGCTGCTACGTAGTTTGACTCTGTGGTTAAGATAGCATACAGTGCATTGGCCTTCATCAAACGTGGGATTGAGTTTAGGAGCCGAGAGGTAATGTTGCAATAGGGCCCTGGTCAGACCCCACTTGGAATACTGTGCTCAGTTCTGGTTGCCTCACCATAGGAAGGATATGGAAACCATAGAATGGATGCAAAGGAGATTTACAAGGATGTTCCCTGGATTGGAATATGAGAATAGGTTGAGTGAACTCGGCCTTTTTTCCTTGGAGTGATGGAAGATGAGAGGTGACCTGATAGAGGTGTATAAGATGATGAGAGGCATTGATCGTGCGGATAGTCAGAGGCTTTTCCCCAGGACTGAAATGGCTAGTGTGCGAGGACCCAGTTTTAAGGTGCTTGGAAGTACGTACAGAGGAGATGACAGGGGTAAGTTTCTTATGCGGAGAGTGGTGAGTGTGTGGAATGGGCTGCCGGCGACAATGGTGGAGGCAGATACATAGAACCGGCACAGTACAGGCCCTTCGGCCCACAGTGTTGTGCTGATCCTTAAACCCTGCCTCCCATATAACCCCCCACCTTAAATTCCTCCATATACCTGTCCAGTAGTATAGAACATAGAATAGGGTCTTTTACGAGACTCCTGGACAGGTACATGGAGCTCATTAAAATATGGGTAACTCTAGGTAATTTCTAAAGTAAGGGCATATTTGGCACAGCTTTGTTGGCCAAAGGGCCTGTATTGTGCTGTAGGTTTTCTGTGGTTCTGTGTTTCTATATTTCTCTGATTAGAGGGAGCACTTTGGGCACCTTATAATAAAACTCCAGTAATCCACGCTCCAATAGCTTGACTCTGGCTCACTGTGTAATTTTTGCCACGTTCCTCGCTCGCTCACCAGAAGCCCTATTTTCCCCTCCACTCACTGGAGTCTGCTTCCCACACCCTCCTCCCACTCGCTCGGGACCCTGTTTCAATGCTGCCCATCCATTCACACATCCTGCGCTGCTCCAAAATCCTGGTTCTGTTGGCCTTGTTCACTTGAGCCTTCCTGGTGAAATGAAATGTTACTGTATTATATATTTTCAAAAAAAGTAATAAAGAGTTATTTGAGCATTAACAAAATACTATTCTGGAAAACCTGCTGCTATTAACAAAGTACATCTTCTAATGCCGAAAATTTGCCAGTCCAGCATCAGTGAAGTCCTACATGTGCAGGGTTAACAGAGTTTTACAGTAGTGAAATGATATTTGATTTGTACAACTTATAGATGGATCCAGGAGAGTTAAAAGTATAAGATTTAGCAGGAGGGATGATAATCACAGGGAAGATTTAATGAACAGGGTGAATTTTGCTTCAAGAAGTGATTTCACATGAGATACAAGTAGTGAGGTCTGTGATAAATGTAGCAAGTGCTGAGACTCAAGTTCTCACATATGGAGCAGGTTCCAATCATGTGGGAGAAGTGGCTCCTGACTACTCTAACGTTAATATACTGGGAAGCCACTTTCATGCCTTGGGCTGCATAATTAAGCAGGAGCATTAGGTGAAGCAAGAAAATTTGTTAAATCAACCTGAGCAGCAATGTTAAACAAAAAATGTGTAATTGGACTAAATTACATGCTGAGCCTAGAAATCAGGCAAAATTAACTCTAATCTACAAATCGGTTGGGCTGACCAAATGAGTTACAATACTGTGGAAGAGGGTTTCCTAGACATCCTTGCACTGGTTTTGTGTAATGAGAAGGAAGCAATGAGAAATCTTGCTGTAAGCACTACAGTATCTTAGGAGAGAGGGGTGACCATAATATAATAAAATGCATCAAACTATAGTGTGAAGGAGTTAGTTCCAAGACCAGTGTCCTGAACTGAAATAAAGGAACATGGGACAATACAGCAAAGGAACAAGTTTGGGCCTCTGACAAACTGACTAGAATTTAGTGATGATTTGAATAGTAAAGCGGATGGGAGAGGCTGATAGATGTGGTGTATCGGAACTTTCAAAGACTGATAAGACTGGAGATAGTTTAATGTTATTTCCAGTACACAAGTGTAAAGGAGAATGAAAAAAGAGATCAGTGTGCAAAGCTAAAACAAATGTACTGATCTAGACAAGGACCAGTTGGCAGACAGGTATAGGTAAGATGGAGCTGGTGAGACATGGGAATGATTTACAGGCAGCAGACAAAACTACTAACTATTCCAGTAATTACACATTTTCTGGACTAAAATCACTGTAATCCACAGTCTGTAATACTTCTTTTGGAATTGTGTTTTTGAACCGTCAGTATGACCTGACATTTTTACGAGATCCTGTAGGATTCAGCGAACTAGATTTTAGAGAAACGCACACAGAATGCCAGAGGAACTCAGCAGGCCAGGTAACGTCCATGAAAAAGAATACAGTTGAAGTTATAGTTCAAAACCATTCATCAGGACGGCTCCTGATCAATAGTCTTGGCCTGAAACATTGACTGTACTCTTTTCCACAGATGCTGCCTGGCCTGCTGAGTTCCTCCAGAATTTTGTGTGTGTTGCTTGGATTTCCAGCATCTGCAGACTTTCTCTTGCTTGTGATCGGATTTTTGAGAATGCAGGCATGGCCACAGCAGTCACTGCTACAGCAGACTTGGGCCCAGGCACAAGAGCGAAAAATGAACTGATGTTTGGCATGTTTAAGTGCCAAGCCAGATTAAGAAGGTCAGGGTATCAAGGCCGAGGGCAAAGGATGAACCATGTTCAGCTCACTACTCTGAGGTTTACCTGTCTCATGCTGAACTTGCTGGATTCACTTTCAGGGACTTTGTGGTTCATGTTCTGGGTGTTATTTGTTTACATTTTTATCATTTGCATGATTTTTACACTTTGTTGTGTGGGGTTTTTAATGGGTTCTATTGTGCTGTTTCATTTAGTATCTGCCTGCAACAAGACGAATCTCAAGGTTGTACAGTATATAGTACACAAACTTTGATGATAGATGCACTTTGAACAAAGAGTGGGACTACGCAGGTTATTTTCCAAGTGGCGGTCATTTTGTTAATTGGAACCCAGCTTATTTATGATACATAATAATGACTTAAATGTAGGAATTAAATGGAAATATCTCCAAGTTTGTGGAGGAAGGATGCTCGGTTGGATAGAGTTGTGGAGGATCCAGTGATTTGGACAGGTTGAGTGAGTTGGCAGATATGTAGTAGATAGAGTAATGTGTGGTTATCCACTTTGGTGATAAAGACAGGAAGGCAGATCATTATCTGAACAGCAATAAAATGAGAAAGAATGGGGTGCAATGAGTTTTGGGTGTCTTAGATAGTTAAGAAGACAAACAGAATGAGGGCTTTCATAGTCAGAAGGTTTGAGTACAGGAGTAGCGTCGTGTACTCTTCACCTAGGTCTTCTCATATACAGCAACAGACTACAACAAACTCAGAGTGGGTCAAATGATGAACATATTTACTACTTGCACAGGGAAGTCTACCTCCATATGTTAAGTTGTCAGTAGGTAGCTCAAAGCAGATCATTTTTATATGTTTACAGACTTCAGTAATTCTATGTAATTCAATAAGTTGCATTTACATTGTCTTCAATAAAGACAATTTCATGTCTTTGAAATCATTTGATCCCATAACTGCATTCCTTACTTACCTGCATCCATATCACCACCCCAATGTCCTGTTTTTCTCTGCTGTCAAAACACTCCCTGCCACAAAACACAGACACACACAATCAGCAAACCAACAAAGCACTCTGGGATCACACAGATTCCATTTTGTCACATTGCATTTAACAAAAGTTTTAAATTCGTAAAAACTTCAGGATTACAGATATATTTCCACTGCAGGGTTGTTTTGTTGCATTTCTATAAAGTCAGGGTGGGAATGCACCATAAGTATTGTGTTCAGTTTTGGTCCCCTTATCTGAGAAAGAATGTTATTAACATGGGGTGACAGCAGTAGAGATTCATCAGACTAATTCATAGTATGATGGGATGCACATAAGAAGAGGAATTGGACTTATAGTTGTTAGAGTTTGGAAGAAAACTGAACTTCAATGAAACTTATAAAATCCTGGTGGGACTGAACAGATGTGATGAAGGAAGGATGTTCCAAGAAAGTCTAGAACTTGATGACACTGCTTAATGATGTAGGAAATGTAATTTAGGACATAAGTGAGGAGAAATTTGTCCACACAGAGAGCGGAGAACCTCAAATTCCCTATCACAGAAGGTAGCCGAGGTCAAATCAAGGGATATGGGGAGAAAGTGTGAATAAGAGATTGAATTTGGACAATCAGCCATGATTAAATCGGATAGTGGAGCAGGCTCAATAGGCTGAGTGATTGATTCTTGCTTCTGATTTCTGTGTTTCATGTTGACTCATCTTATTCATCCTGCCAAAATGTAATGCACCTCATTTTTCAGCATCAAGCTCTATCTGCAACCGATCCACTATCTTGTCTCTGTGTCCAAGCACTCTACCACTATTCTCTTCACAGTTTAATGCACCACTCTTCTGAGTCATCAACTGTTACGAAAATTGTATCCGAAACACCAAGACCAAGTCCAAATGCACTTCCCTGCAGTAGAGGAAATCATCTTTCATTACAAGAAGCTCAGAGACTTCGGCCTTCACCCTGCCTTGTGTAGCTGGATCCTGGGCTTCCTGTCAGATCACTGGCAGGTAGTAAGAGTGGGCTCCCTCACCTCTGCCCTCTGACCGTTAACACAGGTGCCCCTCAGGGCTGTGTCCTAACCCACTCCTTTACTCTCTGTATACCCATGACTGTGTACCCTCCCACAATTCCAATCTGCTAATTAAATTTGCTGATGATACTCCATTATTGGCCTAATCTCAAATAATAATGAGACAACCTACAAAGAAGTCATTACCTTGACACAGTGGTGTCAAGAAAACAACTTCTCCCTCAATTTTGCAAACAAAAACAAAGGAGCTGGTTATGAACTACAAGAGGAATGGAGACAGGCTAATCCCTATAGACATCAATAACTCTGGGGTCGAAAGGGTGAACAGTTTTAAGTTCTTGGCATTCACATCACTGAGGATCTCACGTGGTCTGTATATACCAGCTGTGTGGTGGAAAAAGCACCACAGCGCCTCTTTCACTTTAGACGTTGAAGAAGTTTGGTATGGGCCCCCAAATCCTTTCTACAGGGACACAGTTGAGAGCATCCTGACTGGCTGTATCACTGCCTGGTACAGGAACTGTACTTCCCTCGATCGCAGGACTCTGCAGACAGCCCAGCACATCTATAGATGTGAATTCCCCACTATTCAGGACATTTACAAAGACAGATGTGTAAAAAGGGCCCGAAGGATCACTGGGGACCCGAGTCACCCCAACCACAAACTGTTCCAGCTGCTACTATCTGGGAAACAGCACTGCAGCATAAAAGCCAGGACTAACAGGCTCCAGGACAGCTCCTTCCACCAGGCCATCAGACTGATTAATTCATACTGACATAACTGTATTTCTATGTTATATTGACTGTCTTGTTGTACATACTATTTATTACAAATTACTATAAATTGCACATTGCACATTTAGACAGAGATGTAACATAACGATTTTTACTCATGCATATGAAGGATGTAAGTAATAAAGTCAATTCCTTTCAATACTGGTGCCTGCTGCTTTGTCTATCGTTCCTTCCCTCCACCCTGCCTCTTTCAAATTGTCATGGTGTTGTGGGCTCATCTGTGGTCTTTGCTCCTCCGAGAATTCCTCTCTCCCCCACCCCCAAACACAGAGTTCAGAACTAAATACCAGTGAGGGAGCAAAATGCTCTGGGAGATCTTGTCATGACCTGCTCTTTAGTAGTCACCCATTCGCTCTCTGCCTGTAGCCTCGTGAGCATCTCTGGAAATGTGCTGTTCTCAGAGCTCACAGGCCGAGCGTAATGATGTCAAGGTTAGGCTTCTGGAGCTTGTGCTCTCATTGACGACCATTCCCTTACCCCTGATAGTCCCAAACACAGCATGGCTATTCCATGGAACTAAGGTGCCCTGTGGTATATTTATTGATTAGATTAATTCAATTAACAAATAATATATAAAATACAGTTACTCCTATATCCCTGCTTGGCCTTAATGAACATTTTAATTTCCTGTCTCGTTCTTACCATCCACAAACATGAAATAAAATATGAGAATATAAGGAGCATTGGTTTGAACTCATTGACTTCCATCTGCCAGGTTGCTTCCACCCCCCACTCCAGGTTTCTGTTTGCCGCACAGACTGGGGATCTGTATCCTGTATTCCTTTTATTCAGCACATTTAACAGTGTGTGAGCATGGTTAATCAGTAGAGCTTGCTTAGCGAAGAATCTGTATTTAACTGTTAACGCATACAGACACTTAAGTGAATGCTCTTTCAAAAGTACATTTTCTTAAAGGAGGAACATATTTAAGCAGGTGCTTTTGCTGCTGCATGGTGTCCCTAGTCATTGTTCAACAGCGGAACGTGCACTCGCTCTAGCCTTTGGCTCTCACTTTGCTGACCATGTTTTTTAAATGGGAGAGGGAAATAAGGAAACACTACAGAGGTAGTCAAACCTGCTGCTACAAATTTGATGGCAAATTAACTCATGCTGTGATTGACCCCTGACAGATTGGCTCCTGTGTCTACTTGAAAAGCTTGCTTGAGGGGAACTGCTGGGTGGTGCAGACGTTTGGAATGGCTTGTACGATCACGGAGTATGATCTGCGTGAGTAGAAAATAGTTTGTTTCACCAGACTTAGAAGTCAAACGTGAGATTCCCTGCATGGGGTGCATGACGTAAGGAATTCTCCACTGTATCAGAACTATCATGCTACTTAACAACATCCAGTACCAACTTGCAGAATTATCCTCTAATTAAACATTAGGACACCTAGAGGTACTTGTCAGGAAGATCTAGAGCACCCAGTGTGTGTCTGGGATGGGCTCTGGCCTTCCACAGAGAGCTGATGGAATGTGGCAGCTATCACCCATCCCAGTGCTGAGCTTGGTGACCACAGACCTCTTGGACCACTGTCAATGAGAATGAGGGATGAGGAAAATAATCAGAACTAGCTTTAGTGGGGAGGGTGGATTGGGAGCAGGAAAACAGAATGGCATTTTAGGGGAAAGGGGCAATGGGATAGATGAACAGCCAGTGTTGAGGGGGATCAAGGCAAGATTGGCGTTTGCTATTGGGGAGGATTGAGGTCAGATATTGAGGGAGATCATTGTTTGGTGTTGGGAGAGATCAGGGAAGTTCAGTATTTAGTGTTGTCAAGGATCAAGGGAGACAAGCATCTGGTGCTGGGGGAGTTCAGCCAATATCAGTAGTATTATTTATAGAGATTGAGGGAAGTGATGATCAGGGGACGAGGGAGGTTGAGCGACTTGTGGAGACAGATGGGCAATGATCACAGGATCACAAGACAAAGGAGCAGAAGTAGGCCATTCGGCCCATCGAGTCTGCTCCGATACTCCACTATGAGCTAAACTATTCTCCCGTCTAGTTCCAATTTCCGGTTTTTTTCTCATATCCCTTGATACCCTGATGAATCAGACACCTGTCAATCTCCTCCTTAAGAACCTTCAATGATTGGGCCTCCACAGCTGTATGTGGCAACAAATTCCATAAATCCACAACCCTCTGGCTAAAAAAATTTCTCCTCATCTCCGTTTTAAATGGGTACCCTCTAATTGTAAGACTGTGACCTCTTGTCCTGGACTCACCCACCAAGGGAAACAGCCCTTCTACATCTACTCTGTCCAACCCTTTCAACATTCAAAATGTTTCTATGAGATCCCCTCTCATTCTTCTATACTCTAATGAATACAGTCCAAGAACCGATAAACGCTCCTCATATGTTAGTCCCTGCATTACAGGAATCATCCTAGTGAATCTTCTCTGAACTCTCTCCAATATCAGCACATGCTTTCTAAGATAAGGGGCCCAAAATCAGTATTTGTTATTGATGAGTTGGCTGTTTATCAGTGTGCTATTGCCAGGATTGGGGTAGATTGAGGGAGGGTTCAATGGACTGTGTTGAGGAAGGTCAGTGACGTTGGCAAGGCAAAAACTGAAAAGGTTAGCAACTGGTGTTAGGAGGGTCCTGGGTAGGATCGGGATTTGTGTGGTGGGATTGGGATCAGGATGAGCCCAACCTCCTGGAGGGGTGATATGGGAAGTGCTGCTCACTGTTTTCGCTGGAGTAGTCAGAAGATTGGTGAGAGGGACTTGTTGCTTGGCAGACCAGGGGAATATGATGGGAGATCATTGGCAAAGTGGGGGAATGTCCTGGGAAGACAACGTTCTCCTGGTCTGCCCAGCAACTGACACTCCCAAGACGACTAGTCCGAGCCTCCCCTGTGCTGCTTCATAGGATCATAGCAAGGGGAGTAACATTGTCACATGAGCCCTGATGTGAAATCACATCAGCATCACAAAGGCGACTTTTTGGAATGTTTCTAGCTCATTTTTTTAATTGATATGAAACAAACTAGAAACTCAGTCCAAAAAATTCAATAGCATTTTAATTGTATTTTGCTGGATAAAAAAGCATGATTCAGTTGAATTTCATGGAAGTGGTGTTCAAAATGTTCTGCCAGTTCACACTCCCTCACCCCATTCTTGGTATGAGGCCAGTGGCTAAACCATTGGAAGATGGTTGATTACAGGGAATAACGTGACTTTCTACCTCCAAATGCCTGGCCCCACACCATTGACATTGTTTGATCGACATGGGCCCTGTTTGTGGTGTCCCACCATGCTACACAACTTGGACATAGCAAAGGCACTCACTTACGAAATCAGAAGATTCTTGGCCAGTGACCTCTTCCTCTTTCTTTAGTTTCAAAAACAAAATGGTTCAAAGGGAATTCTTTCTATAAGGTTCCATGGATTTTCATTTAAGTTGCTTGAAGTGGAATCTAGGAGATATGTTAGTTTTTAAATCTCTGTGGGCTTCAGGTAGGTCCTGGAGATCTGCAAACCCAAATAATATCTTCACAGAAGAATACCCTCTGGAGAGAAGCAGAGACAGTTGATAGGAAGAACATGACAATTGGCTGACCCTGAGATGCTGGTGCTCAGGTCCCTGATGGCATCACTCTAAATGTATATGTTTTACATACGTCCCTATATGTTTCCAGCAAATACGGACAACCTGCATGAAGCCTGTGAAGTCCCAAGCAAGCAGGCGGGCATTATCTGGGATAGTGTCTGCTTCCTCTTCCTACTAGCCCAGCGGAGAGTCTTTCTCAGCTACTACTTTCTGCATGTGGTCGCAGATCTGAAGGCTTCAAAGCTCCTGGCAGCAAGGTAAGAATCATTCTTGTAGGCTTAAATCATTCTAGACTCTGGATAATCTCTTCTTTGTGGCATTTTTGCAGGGTTGTGAACACCATTGAATATGTTGGTTCAGAGACTCCCATCTTAGCTGATTCCTTCAAGGTGATTACTAATAAGCTGCAATTCATTAGTTCCCACACAGGGGTGATCTTCCAAGGCTGGTTTACCTGCACACCTCTCTCTGAATTTTTGTTGGGAAAACTATGCTTATTGGCACTAGGGAAAGATCGAGGTTGATGTTGAATGTTCATCAAATGATTTCTATGATTTAGCTATCCACTTGAGAGATAGTTAAGTAGAAATTCCACACCTCTGTTGCTGTGTTCCTTCAGTGCCTCAGTAAAGTGCAGCATGGCTTGTAACCTGAAAGGAGTTAGAAACATAGAAACACAGAAAATCTACAGCACATTACAGGCCCTTTGGCCCACAATGTTGTACCAACCATGTAACCCACTCTAGAAGCTGCCTAGAATTTCCCTAGCACATAGCTCTGAGCTCCATGTACTTATCTAAGAGTCTCTTAAAAGACCCTATTGTATCCGTTTCTACCACCTTTGCTGGCAGTGCATTCCATACAGCCACTGCTCTCTGTGTAAAAAAACTTACCTCTGACATCCCCCTTATACCTGCTTCCAAACACCTTAATACTATGCCCCCTCATTTTCGCATTTCAGCCCTGGGAAAAAGCCTCTGGCTATCCACACGTTCAATGCCTCTCATCATTGTATACACCTCTACCAGGTTACATCTCATCCTCCATTGCTCCAAGGAGAAAAAGCCAAGTTCACTCAACCTATTCTCATAAGGTATGCTCCCCAATCCAGGCAACATCCTTGTAAATCTCCTCTGCACTCTCTCTATAGCATCTACATCCTTCCTTTAATGAGGTGACCAGAACTGAATGTGGGGTCTAACTAAGGTCTTATATAGCTGTAACATTACCTCACAGCTCTTGAACTGAATCCCACAGTTGATGAAGGCCAACACATCATATGCCTTCTTAACAACACTGTCAACTTGTGCAGCATCTTTGAGTGTCCTATGGACATGGACCCCAAGATCTCACTAATCCTCCACACTGCCAAGAGTTTTACCATTAATATTATATTTTGTCTTCAAATTTGACCTAACGAAATGAACCACTTCACACTAATCTGGGTTGAACTCCAACTCAGCCCAGATCCCACTGTAATCTCTGAGAATCCACAATGTCTACACTCAAGCACTTCAGTCCACTTTATGTCATCTCCACAATTGCCAAGGTCCTTTTCCCCGGTGAATACTGAAGCAAAGTATTCATTAAGTACCTCCACTACCTCCTCTGGCTCCTTGCACACGTATCTACTCTCGCTCTCACACAGCTTATCCTCTTGCCATACTTATGGAATGCCTTGGGGTTTTCCTAAATCCTGCTCACCAAAGCCTTTTCATGGCCCCTTCGAGCTCTCCTAATTTCATTCTTCTGCTCCTTCTCGGCTCCTTCTCGGCACCTTCTAGAGCTCTAACAGTATCTAGTTTCTTGAACCTTTCAAAGCTTTTCTTTTCTTCTTGACTAGATTTTCTACATTCTTTGTTACACCATGGTTCTTTTACCCTACCATCATTTCCCTGCATCAGTGGAATATACCAATGCAGGATTCCCTGTACATTTGCCACATTTCTGCTGTGCATTTAGGAAACTACAATGGCATGAGAGGAGAACTGACCGAAGTTGACTAGAAAGGGACATTTGCAGGAAGGACAGCAGAACAGCAATGGCTGGAGTTACTGTGATAAATGAGGGCAGGGCAAGACAGATATATTCCAAATAAAAAGAAATTTTCAAAAGAAAGAAGGACTCTACCATGACTGACAAGTGAAGTCAGAGCCAAAGTAAAAGCAAAAGAGAGGGCATACAAGGAAGCCAGACCTAGTGGGAAGACTGGGGAGCTTTTAAAAATTTGCAGAAGGAAACTAAGAAGGTAATTTGGAAGGAAAAGATGAATTATTAGAGGAAGCTGGTGACTAAAATCAAAGAAGATACTAAAAGCTTTTTTAAGTGTATAAAGGGTAAAAGAGAGCTGAGGGTAGATATAGGACCAATACAAAATGACGCTGGAGATATTGTAATGAGAGATGCAGAGATGGCAGAAGAACCGAATGCGTATTTTGCATCAGCCTTCACAGTGGAAGATGTCTGCAGTATACTGGACATTCAAGAGTGTCAGGGAAGTGAAGTTTGTGCAGTGAAAATTATGACTGAGAAGGTGCTCAGGAAGCTTAATGGTCTGAGGGTGGATAAATCTCCTGGACCTGATGGAATGCAGTCTTGGGTTCTGAAGGGAGAAGCTGGAGAGATTGCGGAGGCATTAATGATGATCTTTCAAGAATCAATAGATTCTGGAACTGTACCAGATGACTGGAAAATTGAAAATGTTACACCGCTATTTAAAAAGAGTGGGAGACAGCAGAAAGGAAACTATAGATCTGTTCGTCTAATAACAGTGGTTGGGAAGTTGTTGGAATCGATTGTTAGGAATGAGATTACAGAGTACCTGGAGGCACGTGACAAGATAGGCCAAAGCCAGCATGGTTTCCTGAAAGGAAAATCCTGCCTGACAAACCTACTGCAATTCATTGAGGAAATTACAAGCAGGGTAGACAAAGGAGATGTAGTAGATGTAGTGTACTTGGATTTTCAGAAGGCCTTTGACAAGGTGCCACACATGAGGCTGCTTTGCAACGTAAGGGCCCATGGAATTACATGAAATTACTAGCTTGGGTGGACCATTCGCTGATCGGTAGAAAACAGAGTGGGAATAAAGGGATCCTATTCTGGCTGGCTGCCAGTTACCAGTGGAGTTCCACAGGGGTTGCTGTTGGGTCCACTGCTTTTTGCAATGTATGTCAATGATTTGGACTACGGTATTAATGGGTTTGTGGCTAAATTTGCCAATGATACACAGATAGGTGGAGGAGTGGTTAGTGTTGAGGAAACAGGGAGCCTGCAGAGAGACTTAGGTAGTTTAGGGGAATGGGCAAAGAAGTAGCAATTGAAGTACAATGTTAGAAAGTGTATGGTCATGCACTTTGGCGGAAGAAATAAACAGGCAGACTATTATTTAGATGGGGAGAGAATTCAAAATGCAGAGATGCAAAGGGACTTTGGAGTCCTTGTGCAGGATACCCTAAAGGTTAACCTCCAGGTTGAGTCAGTGGTGAAGAAGGCAAATGCAATGTTGGCATTCATTTCTAGAGGTATCGAATATAAGAGCAGGGATGTGATGTTGAGGCTCTCGTGAGACCACACTTGGAGTACTGTGTGCCATTTTGGGCTCTTTATTTTAGAAAGGATATACTGACATTGGAGAAGAGGGTTCAGAGAAGATTCACAAGAATGATTCCAGGAATGAAAGGGTTACCGTATGAGGAATGTCTGGCAGCTCTTGTGCTGTATTCCCTGTAGTTCAGGAGAATGAGGGGGGATCTCATAGAAACATTCCAAATGTTAAAAGGCCTGAACAGATTAGATATGGCAAAGCTATTTCCCATGGTAGGGGAGTCTAGGACAAGAAGGCACGGCTTCAGGATTGAATGATGTCCTTTTAGAACTAAGATGCAGTGAAATTACTTTAGTCAGAGGGTGGTAAATCTGTGGAATTTGTTGCCACAAGTGACTGTGGAGGCCAAGTCATCGGGTGCATTTAAGGCAGAGATAGATAGGTTCTTGATTAGCCAAGGCATCAAAGGGTTTGGGTTGAAGGCAGGGGAGTGGTGATGACTGGAGGAATTGGATGAGCCCATGATTGAATGGCGGAGCAGACTCGATGGGCTGAATGGCCTACTTCTGCTCCTATATCTTATGGTATTATGGTCTTATTTCCCTGCTTATCTGCTCCCAATTTATACCAACTATATCAGTAGTTGTAACTAACTAAGCCGCATGGAACTTAATTAGATTTAAGCTCGTACGCTAACTATGAACAGAACGGAGAGCTCCCCAATGATCTGCTGGGTATGTCTTCCTGCTCTGCATTCAGGAGAAGCCCTACATCATATTGCCCGTCTTTAGTCACTTTCTAACTGCTCGTATTTATTCACTGACCAGATAACTTTCTTCACCGTGGTATATCCTAGCAGATAAAGATTCCCTCTTCCTATGCTCCCAGCTGATGAACCAGCTTCGTCTGTCTCCTTCCTAGTTCTGGCGACAGGTCTTTGACCTGAAACATTAACTCTGGTTCTCTTCCCACAAATGACGCACGACCTGCTGAATGTTAACACCATTTTCTGTTTATATTTTTGGTATCCAGCACCTGCGTCATTTTTTTTTTAATTTCCAAGTTGTTCAATGTCTTACTTAACACTTCTCCTTCAGTGGATAATGTCCAGAATAACAGGCTATTTGACTCAGTATTGGCAAAGGATTCTGTGTTTTGCCTCTAGCGTCGATCTTCATTTGAAAGCAGAGTTCTGAGAGACTGTCAACTGATGTTGCAATAGACCTCACATTTACTGCACTGCCCTTTCTCTGTAGCTGTTACGCTTTATTCTGTGTTCAGTTATTGTTTTACCTTGTTCTACCTCAATGCACTATGTAATAATTCTATATGAACAGTATGCAAGACAAGCTTTTCACTGTATCTCGATACATGTGACAATAATAAACCAATTCCAAAACCCAATATGTGTAAATGGGAAATGCAAAAAGGTGATAAGTTGAAATTTAAAGTGCAAAGAGATGATTATATTACAAATGATGTATGTATTCAGATGACTAGGTTTGCAGAAACCTAATTCCTTTGTTTGCACAGAGGAGCTGAACTGTTTGAAGCAAAAGTTAAAAAAGGAATCACAATGAGACTGGAGAAAGAACGACGATCCATGGAGATGCTGAAGAAACAGTAAGTTTGATTTAATCAGCGAAGAATGTGTGACGTGCTGAAACAGGCTAGTTCCTCACTCAGGACATTTGACCTTTAATTCCCTGCACATCAAATTCACAATGCTAAACATAAAGCTGGAGTGGACAGAGCTCCCCGTGATTGCCCAGAGCGTGTTTGTTTGTTGCTGTTTATGCTGACAAGCAAAGGTGCTGGTGGAAGATATGCTAGCAACATGATGATAGAACAGAAAGAGACATTTCGGGCTGGCATATCTGTTACAGCTTTTTGCAAGAACAAGTCAATTCACCCCTCTCTTCTGTCTCCACTTCTGAGGGAGGGTGGGAACTGGGCTCATGTATATTAGAGGGAGGTAACTGGGGCCCCTGTCTATTAGAGGGTGGGAACTGGGGCCCCTTTCTATTAGAAAGAGGTAACTGGGGGCCCTGCCCATTACAGGGAGGAAACTGGGGGCCCCTTTGTATTAGAGGGTATGCAGGAACTGGGGGCCCTGTATATTAGATGGAGGGTGGGAACTGGGACCCTTGTCTAGTAGAGAGAGGAAACTGGGGGGTCCCTGTGTATTAGAGGGTATGCAGGAACTGGGGCCCCTGTCTATTAGAAGGAGGTAACTGGGGGTCCCTGTGTATTAGAGGGTATGCAGGAACTGGGGCCCCTGTCTATTAGAAGGAGGTAACTGGGGGTCCCTGTGTATTAGAGGGTATGCAGGAACTGGGGCCCCTGTCTATTAGAAGGAGGTAACTGGGGGCCCTGTCCATTACAGGGAGAAAACTGGGGGTCCCTGTGCATTAGAGGGTATGCAGGAACTGGGGCCCCTGTCTATTAGAAGGAGGGTGGGAACTGGGACCCTTGTCTCCTAGAGGGAGGGTGGGAACTGGGGGACACTGTATTAGAGGGAACATGAGAGCTTGGGGCCCTGTGTGTTAGAGGGAGGGTGTGAAATAGGGCCCGTGTGTATCAGAGGGGAGATGGAAGCTGGGGCCACTGTGTATCAGCGAGAATGTGAGAGGTTGTGAATAAGAGGGTGAGAGGGAGCTGGGGCCCCTGTTTATTAGAGGGAGAGTGGGAGCTGGGGCCCCTGTTTATTAGAGGGTGAGAGGGAGCTGGGGCCCCTGTTTATTAGAGGGAGAGTGGGAGCTGTGGTCCCTGTGCAGTAGAGGGAAGGTGGGATCTGGGGGATCCTGTGTATTTGTGGGGAGAGAAGGAGGCCCCTGTGTATTAGAGGGGAAGTGGGAGCTGGGAATCCTTTGTATTAGAGGGAACATGGGATCTTGGGTCCCTGTGAATTAGAGAGTAGGCAAGAGCTGGGGCCACTGTGTTTTAGAGGGTATGTGGGACTGGGACCCCTCTATTAGAGGGAATGTGCGGACAATGGCCCCTGTCTATTAGAGGGAAAGTGGGAGATGCAGCCCCTGTGTATTAGAGGGAGGGAGTGAATTGGGGCCCCAGAGAATTAGAGGGAATGCAAAACTGGGGGCTACTGTATTGTAGAGAGAATGTGGGAGCTGTGGCCCCTGTGTTTTAGAGAGAACATGGGAGCTGGGGCCCCTGAGTATCGAGGGAATGCGAGAGCTTGGGTCCCTGTGTATTCGAGGGAAGGTGGGAACTGGGGCCCCTGTGAATTAGAGAGAGGGCATGAAGTGAGGCCCCAGTGTATTAGAGGGAATGCAGGAAATAGGGCTCCTGTGTATTAGAGGGAACGGGAGAGCTCGGACACCTGTATATTAGAGGGAATACTGGAACTGGGGCCTCTGTGTTTTTGAGGGAATGCCAGAGCTTGGGTCCCTATATATTGGGGAAGGGCAGTTGCTGGGGCCCCTGTGTATTGGTACAAACATGGGAGCTTGCACTCCTGAGTATCAGAGGGAACATGGGAGCTGGGGTCCCTGTGTATTAGAGGGAATGCAGGAACTGGGGTCCCTGTGTATTAGAGGGAATGCAGGAGCTGGGGTCCCTGTGTATTAGAGGGTGGGCAGGTACTGGGACCCCTGAGTATTAAAAGGAGGGCTGGAGCTGGGGCCCCTGTGTATTAGATGGAGCCCAGGAGCTCAGGCCCTGTGTATTAAAGGGAATGCAGGAGCTGGGGCCCCTGTGTATTGGTACGAACATGGGAGCTTGCACTCCTGAGTATCAGAGGGAACGTGGGAGCTGGGGTCCCTGTGTATTAGAGGGAATGCAGGAGCTGGGGTCCCTGTGTATTAGAGGGAATGCAGGAGCTGGGGTCCCTGTGTATTAAAGGGAATGCAGGAGCTGGGGTCCATGTGTATTAGAGGGAATGCAGGAGCTGGGGTCCCTGTGTATTAAAGGGAATGCAGGAGCTGGGGTCCCTGTGTATTAGAGGGTGGGCAGGTACTGGGACCCCTGTGTATTAAAAGGAGGGCTGGAGCTGGGGGCCCTGTGTATTAGAGGGAATGCAGGAGCTGGGGTCCCTGTGTATTAGAGGGAATGCAGGAGCTGGGGTCCCTGTGTATTAGAGGGAATGCAGGAGCTGGGGTCCCTGTGTATTAGAGGGTGGGCAGGTACTGGGACCCCTGTGTATTAAAAGGAGGGCTGGAGCTGGGGGCCCTGTGTATTAGATGGAGCCCAGGAGCTCAGGCCCTGTGTATTAAAGGGAATGCAGGAGCTGGGGTCCCTGTGTATTAGAGGGAATGCAGGAGCTGGGGTCCCTGTGTATTAGAGGGTGGGCAGGTACTGGAACCCCTGTGTATTAAAAGGAGGGCTGGAGCTGGGGCCCCTGTGTATTAGATGGAGCCCAAGAGCTCAGGCCCCTGTGTATTAGAGGGAATGCAGGAACTGGGACCCTTGTGTCTTCGAGGGATTGCACCAACTGGGGCCCTTATGTTCTGGATGGATCCCGGGAGCTCAGACCCATGCATTTTACAGGGAACGCAGGATGCATACTCAGCAAGTCAGATGCTAACCCATCAGGTAGTGGGTTATCAGTGCTTTACTGCAGTAAGGCAAGGGAGCATTAGTCTACTGACCCTGACAATCTTCTCTCTTCTCTCCGCACTTCTCCCTGAATCTCTTCACTAGGATGGAAAGGATCAAAGCCAAACAGGAGAGGTACAAGAAATCAGTACCGAGATCTGTCAATAACTTACACAGGATCAGAAACTCAAAGCCAGATGGTGAGGAATCATCTCCAGGTAAGTCTCTTCATGGACAGCTGAAGGGAACTGTTAACACTGAGTATTTACTGACATTACTAGCTTCTCCAGTTGTCTGGAAACTGCTCTAGTCATTCGACAAAAGTAGGGTTGTCCCTGATTCTGTGACCTTCACCACTTGGCTCTTGCAGTCAGGCTGGTGTTATTGGAGAAACTTGGTTAGTGATAGACACTGAGCCCCAGCAGAACCCATGCACAGATTTCACAAGTTCAAAATTCAAAATAAATTTGTGATCAAAGAGCATATATGTCACCATATACAATATTGAGATTCAAGTTCTTGTGGACATACACAGTAAATACAAGAAATACAATAGAATCAATGAAAGATTGTGCCCAGCAGGACAATTACCCAACATGCGAAAGATGACAAGTTGTGCAAATACAAAAGAAAATAAAGAATTAAGCAAAAAAATATTGAAAACATGAGAAGAAGAGTCCTTGAAAGTGAGTCCATAGGTTGTGGGAACTGTTCAGTGATGTGGCAAGTGAAGTTATCCCCTCCGGCGATTTAAGAGACCAATGGCTGATAAGGAATAACTGTTCCTGAATCCAGTGGCATGGATCCTGAGGTTTCTGTATCGCCTTTCTGATGGCCGCAGTGAGAAAAGAGCATGGCCTGGGTGATGGTGGGGTGGGGAGATCCTTGACGATGGATGCTATTTTCCTGCGACAGCACTTCATGTAGATGTGTTTAATGGTGGGAAGGGCTTTATCTGTGATGGACTGGACTGTACCCACTACTTTTTGTTGTATTTTCAATTCAAGGGTATTGGTGTTCTCATACCAGGCTATGATGTAGCCAGATAATATACTCTCCACAAATCTATAGAAGCATGTCAAAGTTATAGATGTCATGCTAAATCTTTGTAAACTTCTAAGGAAAATAGAGGCACTGCTGTGCTTTCTTCATAATGACATTTACACCCTGGACCCAGAACATGAAATGATAGCACTGAGGAATTTAAACTTGCTGACCTTCTCTACCTCTGATTATCTGATGAGAACTGGCTCATGGACCTTTGGTTTCCTCCTCCTGAAGTCAATAATCAGGTCTTGTGGTCCTTCTGATGTTGAGTGAGTGGTTGTTGTTGTGGCACCACTCATCCAGAATTTCAATCTCCCTCCTACACGTTGATTCATCACCAGCTTTGATTCAACAAATGACAGCAAACTTAAATATGGCATTGGAGCTGTGCTTACTCTTGGTCATAAGTTAAAGCAAGTAGAGCAGGGAATTAAGCAAATAGCCTGTGATGCACCCGAGCTGATGGAAATCGTGGAGATGTTTTTCCCAATCTGCAAGTGAGGAAATTGAGGATCTAACTGCACAAGGAAATATTGAGGCCAAGCTTATTGATTAATTTTGTGGGGATGATAGTATTGAACACCATTCTGTAGTTAATGAAGAACATCCTGATATATGCATCTGCACTGTCCAGGTGTTCCAGGGCTGAATGAAGAGCCACTGAAATGGCATCTGCTATGGTCCTGTTGTGATGGTAGTCAAATTGGAGCAGATCCAGGTTGCTTCTCGGGCAGGAGTTGACATGGTTCATCACCAACCTCTCAAAGGACTTCATCACAATGGATGTTAATGCTACTGAATGATAGTCGTTGAGGCAGGTTACCACGTTCTTCTTAGAAACTGGTGTAATTGAAGCCTGCCTGAAGCAGGTGGGTACCTCAGACTGCCGAAGTGAGAGGCTAAAGATTTCCGTGAACACTCCAGCCAGTTGATTAGCGCAGGTCTTTAGTACTTGGCCAGGTGTTTTCAGTGTGTTCACACTCCTGAAGGGTGCTCTCACCTGGGCGTCAGAGACTGAAATCACAAGGTCATCGGGGGCTGTGGGAATTCGTGAAGGTTCCTCCATGTCTTAACCAACAAAACAACCTCGTCTGGGAGTGAAGCCTTGTTGTCACTCATGTTGCTTAGTTGCACTTTGTAAGAGGTAACAGTATTCAAGCCTTGCCACTGCTTTTGAACATTAAGTTTGGTCTGGAATTGACACTTTGCACATGAGGTGTCTTTCTGGAGATCACACCTGGACCTCCTCAGAGTCAGAATCTTGTTTAATATCACTGCATAAGTTAATCTGTTAACTTCGTGGCAGCAATACATGATTAAAAAAACAAAGTACAGTAAGTAGATGTATATTAAATAGTAAAATTAAGATTAGTGCAAAAACAGAAATTTTTAAAAAGTAGTGAGGTAGTGTTCATGGGTTCAATGTCCATTTAGGAATTGGATGGCAGAGGGGAAGAAGCTGTTCCTGAATTGCTGAGTGTGTGCCTTCAGGCTTCTGCATCTCCTTTCTGATGGTAATGAGAAGAGGGCATGTCCTGGGTGGTGGGGTCCTTGAAAATGTAAGCCACTTTTCCTGTGGAACCAATCCTTGAAGATGTCTTGGATACTACTGTGGCTAATATGCATGATGGAGCTGACTAATTCGACAACTCTGCAACTTACTTCAATCCTGTGCAGTCGACCCATCCTCCATACCAGGCGGTGATGCAGCCGATCAAAATGCTCTCCACGGGTACGTCTGCAGAAATTATTAAGTGTTTTTCGGTGTCAAACTGCTGATGAAATCTGGCGGCTCTCTTGCCTCCTTTATAGCTGCACCATTTATAGCCCGACCTGAATGCCACTGATCTGGCCCTCAGCAGTTTGTGGATTCAGGGCTTCTGGTTGCGAATGATTTTCTGGGGACACACTCATCTATGAATGTTTTTTATAAAGCCCATGACCACCGCGGTGTATTTGTTCAGGCCCAGCCTACTGACTTGAAGCAAGCCCCTAGGCGCTCCTTTGCCTTGCACGACCTCCTCCTTGTGAAAGCATGGTATACTGTACCTGTGTGATCATGTACAAAGATATCCAGGTCCCTCTGAGCTCCAATACCTTTCCATCTCTCACCACTTTATATAAGGAAAAAACCTAATCTTGAGACTTTTTTTAAAGTGCTGGCCAACTTTATACTTGGATAGATTATACTTGGTCCCTTCCCATTGTGGGCCCCCAGCACCGACCCCCAACAAAATCCTAATAGTCACAATCTCCCAACCCAAAAGTGGCTTGCTAATTGTTATTTTCTGTTAACCAGTCTTCATTCCACCATACCAGAATCCCATTCAACTTGAAGACCAAATTTAAAGCAGGGTTTTAATGGTACAGACCATGATGTATGCTGATCCATCTTTTGCTCGGTTCCTAGGTTGCGGTCTCACCATCACCTCCACAATAGCAACTTAGAATGGGTTTAAATGAGAAAGTTGGAAATTAAATCACTGTGAATCGTTCCTGTGGAGGTGGTGGTGGGTTTCATGCGAAGAAACTGCTCCATGATGCTGTGGGACAGAGGGTGTTGCTGAATCAATGAGGGAGCGATCATCTGTTTCCCAGGGATAGTCAGCACCCTGGTGGTTGTGATGGTGTTGGTGGTGATTGTAGCAGTAGTTAATAGTGTTATTCCTATGCAAATCAGTTAGCCACTACCACATGGGAGTTCACATACTGAACAACCAGGGTTATCAATAAAGTTTAGTTGGGTATCTTGCATGTTGGCATCCTGCTGTGCTCTGCATTATCCCTCAATAATGAACACAACATCATGTCAGAAGTGGTTGATTGTGGATGAACTGTTGCAACAGACCAAGTGAGATCTCCAACAGAAAACAATTTACAATAAAACTGTTCTTCTTCACATATATGTATGTAAAAATATCCAGAGACTCATCAACTTAAACTGCCTGTGCTAGTTTTCGGATTGTATGCACAAGGAGGTATAAGCTGAGAAAGTGCCAGGGTTGCTTGGCAACAAATTCAAGCTACAGCCCAAAGTGGATACATCATAATAAATTATCTGTGAGCCACTAGCCTGGGGAAGTGCACAGAGGCACAGGCACAGCAGAGAAGTCAGCCAAACTCTCAGGGAGAGAAGTCTTTTATAGTCCAAATAAATAAAATAATAGATAAACAAGCAAACAGGAAAATTGAGCATCAACCTACAGTACCTACTTCTAATAAACACCCCTTCCCCATCCCCCGAGACATTTGGTTTCTCTAAACCAGAGGAATTTGAGAGATTTAGGTTGCTCAGATGCTTTGAGAGATTTAGGGTTGCAGGCAATCTCACTCAGGCTTCAGAAGTGCATCAAGTAAGCACACTGATATGCTGCATGGGGGACAAAGCAGATGACACCGTGGGTGGATCAGAACTGACAGATGCTCACTAAAAGGAGTACAAATCAGTGCAGCACAAATTCAAAGAATATTTCACAGGAAAGCAAAATGTGATATATGAGAGGGCAAAGTTCAACTCCAGGAAACAGGAGCCAGATGAAAGTGTAAATGACTTTATCACAGTTTTCCCTCTCAGACAACTGTGCATATGTAAATCTGAAAGATAAGCTCACTAAAGACAGGCTACCAGATACCAAATTGTCTGAGAGACTTCAGTTGCAAGCAAATCTCACACTAGAGAAAGCTATATCTGCAGTCAGGCAGAGTGAGAATGTTAGTTAGCCAATGGCAGAACTCAGGCACTCTGAGGTGGTTTACCTCAGATACTGAGGTAAAGCTAGAAGCTGTCCTAAAAGACTACAAATGAGGTGCAGTCAGAAACACTACAGAAAGAGGAGACAAAACAAAACAGACAGGTAAAACAAATGCAAGTAAAATGTCCTACTGCAGAAGATGTGGCAAGTCTCCATTTCATGTCAAGGAGCTGTGTCCAGGAAAAGAAGTGAAATGGTATCAATATAATTGAGTTAGATATTCTAAAAGCCAGTGCCACTCAAAAACAGCTCTTCAGGAGGTCAAAGAAGAACATGATTCAGACGAAGAGAGAGCTTTCCTTGGGATTCTAGATTCTAACAGACAAAGCTAGTGAACTGCCATTCAGTTGCAAAATGAGGCAGTAAGATTCAAAATGCTCACTGGGGCAGATGTTACAGCCATTCCCGAATGTCTGTTAACAAAACTATTGAAGGAAACAAGTACTACGTTAAACTCAACAAAGAAAATGCTCAAGGGGCCAGGGAAACATAAGCTCAGTGTAGAAGGAATGTTTATTACTTCCATCCATAAAAATGAGAAACATGATGTCTATGTTGTTCAGAATCTCTTCTCAGCACTACTGGGATGACACGCCATCGAGAAGCTGAACCTCATTGCAAGGTTGGATTTGCTAAACAATGTTCAGTGGTATAAGTACCTGGAGTTGTTCATGGACTGGGGACACTGAAAGAAGAGTATCTTGTCCAACTGAGGCCAAGAGTCACACCCTACTGTCTGACCACAGTGAGGTGTATACCAGTCCCATTGTTGAACAAAGTCAAAGCTGAACTTGAGAGAATGGAGGTGGTTGACATTGTAACTAGAGTGAACAGACCTACTGACTGGTGTGTACTCATTGTTCCGGTTACCAAACCAGATGGTACAGTGTGGACCTGTGCTGATCCAACGAAATTGAATAATGCAGTGAGACAGGACAAGTTTATTCTGCCCTCTGTTGAACACTTTGGATATGCTGAGTGGAGCAAAGTTCTTCACCAAACTAGATGCAAACTCAGGGTTCTGACAGATCTATTTAGTTCCTGAGTCTCTGAATCTCACAGCGTTTATCACACCATACGGACGCTATGCCTGCAAGAGAATCCCTCTGGCATCTAATTAGCCCTGAACTTTTTCAGATGAGGGTGAACCAGATTTTGGAGGGACTGGAAAGAGTGGAAGCTGTCTTGGAAAAACAGAAACAGACTGAAATCACCCTGAACAAAAAGAAATATGAATTTGCAAAGACGTAGGTGAAGTTCTTAGGGCATTTACTATCCTTAGAGGGATTCAAACAAACTGGCAGGAATTCAGAACATGGAACAACCTATGAATATATCAGAGATCTGCAGTTTCCTTGTCATGGTAAGCCAGTTGGGGAAGTTCATTCCAGATTTGGCAAAGAATACAAAGCCACTTCATGATCTCCTCTTCCAGAGGAGAATGGAAGGCATGGGATCCAAGGGGATCTTGCTTTGTGGATCCAGAACGGGCTTGCCCACAGAAGACAAAGAGTGATTATAGATGGGTCATATTCTGCATGGAGGCCAGTGACCAGTGGTGTGCCTCAGGGATCTGTTCTGGGACCCCTACTCATTGTGATTTTTATAAATGACCTGGATGAGGAAGTGGAGGGACGGGTTAGTAAATTTGCTGATGACACAAAGGTTGGGGGTGTTGTGGAGAGTGTGGAGAGCTATCGGTGGTTACAATGGGACGTTGATAGAATGCAAAACTGGGCTGAGAAGTGGCAGATGGAGTTCAATCCAGATAAGTGTGAAGTGGTTCATTTTGGTAGGTCAAATTTGATGGCAGAATGTAGTATTAATGGTAAGACTCTTGGCAGTGTGGAGGATCAGAGGGATCTTGGGGTGTGAGTCCAAAGGACACTCAAAGCTGCTGTGCAGGTTGACTCTGTGGTTAAGAAGACATATGTTGTATTGGCCTTCTTCAATCATGGGATTGAGTTTAAGAGCCAAGAGGTAATGTTGCAGCCATATAGGACCCTGGCCAGACCCCCACATGGAGTACTGTGCTCAGTTCTGATCACTTCACTATTGCAAGGACGTGGAAACCATAGAAAGGGTGCAGAGGAGATTTGCGAGGATGTTGCCTGGATTGGGGAGCATGCCTTAATTCGGCCTTTTCTCCTTGGAGTGACGGAGGATGAGAGGTGACCTGATAGAGGTGTACAAGATAATGAGAGGCATTGATTGTGTGGATAGTCACAGGCTTTTTCCCAGGGCTGAAATGGCTAGCATGAGAGATCATAGTTTTAAGGTGCTTGGAAGTAGGTGTAGAGGAGATGTCGGGGGAAGATTTTTTACGCAGAGAGTGTTGAGTGCATGGAATGAGCTGCCAGCAGTGGTGGTGGAGGCAGAACCGATAGGGTCTTTTAAGAGACTCCTGGATGGCAATATGGAGCTTAGAAAAATAGAGAGCTATGGGTAAGGCCTAGGTAGTTCAAGCACAGGTTTGTGGGCCGAAGGGCTTGTATTGTGCTGTAGGTTTTCTATGTTTCCATGAGAAGTCATTCTCATCACTTAAAGCAGAGCTTATCTCCCCACTAACAGTGGCATTCTTTGATTTGAACAGAGCAACCAAGGTCTCAGCAGATGCCTCTTCCTCTGTGTAGGGGGAGTGCTGATGCAACTCTGCAGTGGTGTATGGAAATCAGTGGCACATACATCAAGAGCAGCGACTGACTGAACAGTGTTACGCCCAAATCGAAAAGGAGACACTGGCTCTCATGTGGGCTTGTGAACACTTCAGCTGTTTCTTGATAGGCACAAAATTTGTACTTGAAACAGACCACAAGCCACCTGGCAGCCTCCTCAGTATGAGGCTTATGTGATACTGTTACGACATTGAACATGTCCCCTGCAAATCTTTCACAACACCAGACACTCTGTCGAAGATGCCATGCAAAAGTGAGTGGAGGGAAGCTGACTCCACCCTCAAGGAAAATACCAATATCTACTTAGCTCAGGTACGTGGAAGCTTCATGCAATATCATGCAATACTGTGAGCATGGGTGGCCAGCTGTTCCAAAAGGAGCTCATCAACAGTCAACGTTTTGGGCCAAGACCCCTCATCAGGACTGGAGAAAAAATATGAGGTCAGAGTAAGAAGGTGGGGGAACAGGAGGAAGAAGTACAAGGTAGTAGATGATAGGTGAAACCAGGAGGGGGAAGATCCCGTGTTTTCTGTTGACGGAATAGCATAGGTTCTTAGCATAGGTACTCCTGAAGTAGTCTCCCAATCTATGTCGGGTCTTGCCAATATACAGGGGTCCACACCAGGAGCGCCGAATACAGTAGATGATCTCAACATGCTCACAGGTGAGCTGTCGTCTCACCTGGAAGGACTGTTCATGGCCCCGAATGGTAGTGATGGAGGACGTGTAGGAGCAGGTATAGCACTTGTTCTGCTTGCAAGGGTAATTACCAGGAGGGAGATCGGTGGGGAGGGGTAACGGACAAGGGAATCACATAGGGTATGGCATTTTTTTTTCCTCTTAGTGGCCTTTTAATTCTACTGCCCATTCCCATTCTGACATTTCAGTCTACGGCCTCCCCTACTGCCACGATGAGGCCACACTCAGCTTGTACTCCATCCTCACTCCTGGCAATTACCCTTGCAAGCAGAACAAGTGCCACACCTCCCCTACACCTCCTGTCTACCCAGGTTTGGAATTGGTGTTTCCTATCCAGGCTTAATGACAAGGCTGATGAACCCAGCCTGCCCACCCAGTCATACTGCTGGACACTCGGTCGCGCCACAACATAGCAAGGGCAGGGACACCACGTGAAGGTGTTGCTATGGCCACAGTGGTATGGGAGAGGCCATATGCAAGTGGCGTTCTGCATGGCAAGCCAAACAGTGGTCCTGCGGTGATCACTATTCCTAGAAAGGAGAGACTATGGAAGATGCTTCACCTTCTTTCATAAGTGAACAGGACGTCTAGCCCAGGACACTTATTCCCACAGGCAAATGGAGAAGCAGAAAGAGCAGTGCAAACCATTAAGAGTCTCCTACTGAAGGCAAAGGACCCCTACAAAGCACTCCTAGCTATCGCTCCACACCCCTTGCAAATGGCTACAGTTCATCAGAGCTGTCTGTAGGCCGAGGAATGAGAACGAGCCTGCCCATTCTTCCTTCCCTTCTCCAACCTCACTTACTGGACTGAGACAAAGTGAGAAATGCTGTGTTGCATGAGAAAACCAAGAACGTGCATGATCTCAGACTCGGAGCAAAATCCTCAGGAGTGAAGAAGCTGTCTGGGTTTCAGACCAAAGGGACAATAGTCTGGCAGCATACACCACGATCGTTTGTGGTCAGAACATCACAAGGTGAAATCAGGTGGAACAGATGTGCGCTCGTGTGCCTTCTGAATCCACAAAAGGCAAAGAAAGAAACAGAGGGGCCTGATCGCTATGATGAGAACCACATACCCAGGGTGGAGACACCTGTTCAAGAATCTCCATCCCCTCCCCTCCAACACTTCCAGGAACCTTTACCAGATCAGGTTGTTTATCTGTCCCACCACAGAGATACAGTATACTCCATAACAGCTTAGGGCAAGTGACAAAAGAGGCAGAATCACCCTGTCACTTTGCCAGAGTGTTCAGGTAAACTGCCCTAATGTCTATTAGATTTAGTGTTGTTTTAAACAGTTCTAATTTTGAAAAAAATTTGACAAAATAAGACTTTACTTTTTTTTGAAAAAAAGGAATTGGTTAAAAAAGACTTAAAAACAAAGGGAAAGACATTTACAATGGCAATTCTTTTTTATGTTTATGTCAGCAACTTAAGTTATGTACTCTGGGTAAAGAGAACTGAATCGTTCAGTTTCAGTGATGATAATTTCAATGCAGTTCTATAGAGAAGAAGTACATACTTAGTTTTTCTTGCTTTTTAAAAAAGAGGAGAGAAGTGGTGGTTAATATTATTATTCCTATGTCACTCTGTTAGCCACTCCCACATGGGTGGAGTTCACATACTGCATAAGCAGAGTTATCAGTAAAGGTCAGCCCGGTGTGCTCTGCACTATCCCTCAATATCAAACGCAGCAGTGGAGACTGTGGTGGTGGAGATGGTGGTGGTGGCAGTAATGGTGCTTTTCCCTTGTTTCTGTCTGCCTTGCTGTTCAGTCCAACTCCTAGATTTATAGCTAAACACCACAGCCACATTCTGGTTCCCAGTCCAGTTGTTAAAGGAACTATAAGTGCTCTGTAGTTTACTTGAAATCACTGATTCACACGTTTTTTAAATTTATTTTTCCACAGATAATAAAAAAGACACAGATAGCCAGAAGAATTGGTGGCAGCCCTGGGTAACTCATAATTCAAGTAAGTTCAAAGTTCTTCCTTTCATCCCATTGAATAAATACCAAACTCTTGCCCACAAAGTGACCTCCGCAGCACATATATCCTCTTTACGTGAAAGAGCTATGTGATGTCCAACACCCTGCGTTAACTGATTTGATGGCCATGGAGGGGCGGCAAAGTAGGGTAGTGATTAGCACAACACTTTACTGTACAGGTGACCCAGGTTCAATTCCCACTGCTGCCTGTCAGGAGTTTGTACTTTCTCCCTGTGGACATGTGGGTTTTCTCCGACAGTCTTCAGTTTCATCCCACAGTCCAAAGACATACCGGTTAGTAGGTTAATTGGTGATTGTAAATTGTCCCCTGATCAGGCTAGGATTAAATCAGAGGACTATTGTGGCTCAAAGGGACAGGAGGACCTATTCCACGCTGTATCTCAATAAAATAAAATACTTTCCTCTGGGTGAACTTAGTGAAGGATCCAGAAGCCCTCGCTCTGTAAGGAATATCTGTGCAACTTAAGGAATAAGGATAGGTGGCCAGCTTGAAGCCTAGCCTGCAGTGATTAACTTAAGGGTCATCCGGTATCATTACAGCTTTAGATGCTTGTTAGTGAAGCTTTAATAATATTCATTTCTTGCAGAACATAGAGAGGTAGAGCACTGGACAAGGCCAATTAACCTACCATGTCTGTGCATATCATGACGCCAATCTCACTACTCCCACCTGCCTGAACATGGTCTACATTCCCCTATCCCTTGCTTGTCCATGTGTCCATCCAAACACCACTTCAATGTTGCTATTGTGTCCTCTCCTGTCACTTCTGCCAGTGCATTTCAGGCAAAAGAAACTTAGTTCATAAATCTGCGCAAATTTGTCCACACACAAAATGCTGCTGGGTTTCAGCAAGTCAGGCAGCATTTATGGAGGGGAATAAACAGTTGGTTTCAGGCTGAGACCCTTCAGCAGAACTGAGCATGAAGGTTCTTGACCCTAAATGTTGACTGTTTATTCCCCTCCATAGATTCTGTCTGAGTTCCTCCAGCATTTTGAGTGTGTTGCTCAAGATCACCTGCATCTGCAGAATCTTGTGTTCAAATGTGTCCATCCTCTCTTTACAGTTAATACTCTCCAATCCAGGCAGCATCCTGGTGAACCTCTTCTACTGTGCATCCTCTCTGAAGTCGCTACATCTTTCTTGTAGTGTGGCGACCAGAGTCACACTGAAGTTTTATATATCTGTAACATGGCTTCCCAGCTTTTATACTCATTGTCCTGACTGATGTTTGCCATACGCCTTCTTCACCACCCTGTTGACTTGTGTTGCCATTTTTAAGAAAGGTACCCCAAGAGCTCCTCAATCAATGGTCTTAAACGTCCTGCCATTCATTACAGCAGTAGTTTTTCATCTGGAGAAATCCAGTTAGAAATTCCTGGTCACTGTACAACTTGGGCCCTGTGCTTTCTTTCCATGCAGTGATACACAGTGGGAGCTACTACCTGTTCGATACTGATAGTGAGGATGAGACAAAGGAGGAAAATGAAATTGCTAAAGATGAAACTCAGAAATCATCAGCGTTCCAGGTGTGTACATAATGGAAGCTGTTCTGACTCGACCTGATGCCTATTGCCACTGTACTGCTTTAGAAATGACATGCTCGACATTGCTTAGGCTGCAAATCCCTTGCTGTACATTGGTTATTCAGAGTCACTCACTTATTCATAGCAGCAAGTCAATTACAATACAGTAGCCCATATGGCTAGAGATCTAGAGGGCATTACAGTCCCTTGTCATGGATAGCTACAGAACCATTATAGTATGCTGATCCATTCGCACAGGAACTGTTATAACACACATACCTACACATAGCTGCAAGAAGACAACAAGCCTCTGCTGCAGAAAGCAGTCCATTGTTCGCTCCCTCTCTAAACTGCATGTCAGCATCTTATATTGCCTCACTAATAAACCACAGATCTGTTGAGGCACACCACATGCTCGTGACTTTATACTAACTTGCACACAAAAAGAAAACAGAACTAGGGGACATAGCCTCAAGATTTGGGGGAGTAAATTTAGGATGGAGATGAAAAGGAACTGCTTTTAGGCCTCATCAATGTCTTATACAACTTGAACACATCATCCCAATTCCCATATTCAGCACTTTGATTTATGAAGGCCAACATCCCAAAAGCATTCTTTATGACCCTGTGACACCACTTACAAGGAATTATGGATCCGTATTCCCGGATCCCTCTCCTACAGCACTCAGTGTCTTGCTCTACCCTGGTTGGTCCTCCAAAGTGCAACACTTCACACTTGATTGCATTAAATTCCATCTGCCATTTTTCAGCCCATTTTTTCAACTGGTTCAAATCATGCTGTGTAAGTTTTGATAACTTTCCTCACTATCCACTACACCCCCAATCTTGGTGTCCTCCACAAATTTGCTGATCCAGTAAAACCATATTATCATCCAGATTGTTGAGATAGATGACAAGCAACAACAGACCCAGCACTGATTCCTGTGGTACACCACTAGTCACGGGCCTCCAGTCAGAGATGCAACCACTTACTACCACTCTCTGGCTTCTCCTGTGAAGCCAATGGTTAATTTTACTTCCTGAACCCGAATGTCAAGGGGCTGAACCTTCTTGACCAACCGCCCATGCAGGACCTTGTCAAAGGCCTTGCTCAAATCCGTGCAGTCAACATCCACTCCCTTCTCTGGTAACTACCTTGAAAAACTCTATAAGATTGACTAAACGTATCCTACACGCACA
Source organism: Hypanus sabinus (assembly GCF_030144855.1). Lineage (NCBI taxonomy): Eukaryota > Metazoa > Chordata > Chondrichthyes > Myliobatiformes > Dasyatidae > Hypanus > Hypanus sabinus. Next base: position 107,555,447 of record NC_082714.1, on the reverse strand, counting down.
AAGCCAAGTTTACTATCCCTAATCAGTCCCTGTCTATCCAAGTACTTACATATCCTGTCTCATAAAATACATTCCAACAACTTTCCCACTACTGATATCAGGCTCACCGGCCTATAATTTCCCAGCTTACTCTTATAGCCTGTCTTAAACAACGGAACAGTAATAGCTACCCTCCAATCTTCCAGCACTTCACCCATGGCTGAAGTTAAACTGTATTGTCTCCCTAATTTTGGCCGCACTAGCACCCGTAGTATGTGTAGCATTCCTGAGATCACAACTCTGGAGGCCTTGTCCTTTAACTTAGCTTAACGTAAATGTCAAGTTCAGTTTCTCCTTTGTGATCCTAGAACATTTTCTCCAGTCTGTTCTCTGAATTTAGCCATCCATCTCAAGTAAGTTGCAATAGTGCCTCCTACAAACCAAGTTCAAATGCCACAAACACTACCTTGCAATTTATATATTTCTTTGTCAATCCATCTACTTACCTAGCAATCTATCTTTTTTTTTTCCAACTTACAGTGATTTTTATGTTTTGCCCTGTGCTGCTGCCAGCAAAATAACAAACTTGACAATGCATACCGGTGATTCTGAGGGGTCAGTGTGGGGTTGCTGGATTCTAACAGAGACTCAGTGGGCCAAAGGGCCTTTCACTTGCTGTATGACTCTAGTAACCATTCCGATGTATCTTCTATTCACGTTGTCAGTCACCTTAACACCTGTAAGCACCAAGTGAAAATACAGCAGAAAGGAAGAGAGATTATGTTAGAAATCACTTCCAAACATTGAGGAGCTTGCTTTCACAATCAAGATTGTAAATTTTAAAACTAAGATCAGTTGTTTGTTCTTCTTAAGCCCTTCATCCATACTGGGGCCTAGGCCTCTGACAATCCAGTTTCTTCCTCTCCCATGGGTGAGGTCTTTGGCATTTCTCTAGAATTGGGCTAGAGAATTTCTCATAGCCACGGGACTGTCCATGGTGGAGATTGAGTACTTGCTATTAACCTTTTATTTTGGCATGAGAAAAAGGTATTTACATCGATTATATCACATTATAGTTAATTGATCAGCTCATAACTACAAAGCCTTCACTTTACACATACCCATTTCTCTGGACAGCACTGGTACAGACCCAACCATTAACTAATTCATACTCGCGCTTATTACAGTGCAGTGATCTTCTAGAAGCCATGACCTGTTGACTGATCTGTTGCTGTCAGTTTACGTGAGGTTCTTGCGGAGGATAGTAAATAATCTATAACTGCAACATCATTAAACTACAGTCATTAACATCTACAAATCCAAATCAGTACAATGATGCATGGTTACCAAGTAATTCAAGAAGCCTTTCAAACAGTATTTGAGTGAGTGTCCATCTATTCACTGTCTCCACAAAGTCCAGGAATGGCTCCTGGTGCAAGTAAGACCATAAGACATAGGAGCAGAATTAGGCCATTCAGCCCATTGAGTCTGCTCCACCATTTGATCATGGCTGATTTATTGTCCTTCTTAACTCCATTCTCCCGCCTTCTCCCCATCCTGTCTGATGTCTGAACCTCCGCTTTAAACATACCAAATGACTTGGCCTCCACAGCTGTGTGTGGCAAAGAATACCACGGTTTCACCACATTCTGACTAAAGAAATTCCTCATTTCTGTTCTAAAGGGATGTTGTTGTATTCTGAGGCTGTGCCCTTTAGTCCTAGACTCCCCTACTATTGGAAACATCTTCTCAATGTTCAATCCATCTACGCTTCTCAATATTCAATAGATTTCCATGAGGTCTTCCTTTATTCTTCTAAAGCTCCAGTGTGTACAGGCTTAGAGCCATCCAATGCTCCTCATATGTTAACTCTTTCATTCCTGGTACTATTGTAAGGAACCTCCTCCGAATCTCAAATCACCCAAACTGACCCAGAACAAAGTAAAGCTAAGTCCCAGTAAAAAGCTGGGTTACACTAGAAGATATTGTAGTGTTTGAAGTCCTCAGCTCAAGGCAGAATAAAACCTACAGGAAGGAACACGACAACAGTGAAGCCCAATGTTTGCAAGTCGAAAGCAGTCTATATTTACGGTCTGCGCAGCATGGCAGCTCATTTCCTCTTGCTTGCTTGTTTCCGTGGCTCACGGTCTAAGCACAGGTAACCTGTTGCTTAATCTCTTCCCTTGCAGTTTGCTTATATAGCCTTAGTCAAAGACTCTAAGGCAGCAGTGAAGGAGAGACACAAGGAGCTGAAGCAGGTGAAGAGAGCACAGAGGAGGAAGGAGAGGATGCAGCAAGGTAATTATCATAGTGGTTCTGCTATAGGAACTGTGCCATCCTAAAAGGGTGATGGTTAATGTCAGGAGCAACTCGTGCACCAAAATCCCACCGGATTGCCAGCAGTTGGACTAGAGTTAGTAAAACTCATACTTCTGATTTCAGAGGGATAGAGCAACATACACGGATCCTCACTGATAATTTGCTCCACGTATTAATTGGGTTCATAGCACTGCATGCCAGAGGTTACATATTTACACAATATGAAAAATTAAACAGAACTTGAATGCACTGTAAGTCCTACAACAGAGCCTCGAAGCCCAAGCCTTACTTCTAACAATCTGTGTCAGCATCTCTTCCACGTGACTGCACCCATGTTTCTCCATTGTGCAATGCAGCTTCATGAAGATCCATTTTCATCACTTCCTCCAGCTTGAGCGCTAACAAGTTATTTACTAAGAGAAGCTCCTCGGTTTCACAGCAAATGACCGCTGGGAGAGCTCAGTCGGTCAAACGGCATCCGTGAGGGAAAGGAACTGTCAAAGCTTCGGGCCAAAATCCTGCATTAGGACAGAGAGGGGAGATGGCTAGCGTAAAGGTGGAGTGACAAGAAAGTTGGTGGACTGAGGAGGAGCGTGAGATGACAGGCAGGCAGTGTCAGGTAGAGGAGGGAAGCAGGGGTGGAGATGGAAGAACGTGGCACTCAAAAAGAGAGAGAAGAGGCAAAAAAGATGGAGTAAGGTGGGGATAGAGAGTGAAGGTTGGAGGCAGCTGCTGTAGGGAGACAAAACACTGCCAGAGCTGGATTCTGGTAACTGGAGAGGAGAATGGGAATGGTTAGGGGAGAGGTGAAATACAGGTGGGATCAGATTGAAGGGTGGGGGCAGCAAGATGAAAGAAAGCTGCATTTGGTAGGGTAGAACCTGTGGGGCTGGGGGATGGAATAAAGATGGGTGAAAGGTGGTGGGCAAAGGGGGGAGTTTCCTGAAACACAATATCCATGCTATTGCATTATGGATTACTCAGGCAAAAATATGAGGTGTGGTTCTGTCCCCAGTTTTACTCTAGCTGACAAATTTGCATTAGTTTCTATTTGCTGTCCAACACTGTGAAACTTCACATTGTCATTGTGCAGTGTTCCAACCCCTGAAATGGTGGATATACTCACCGTTTTTCCTATGAATAGATCTTAGTATTGACTCATAAAGCCCTGTGGAATATACACTGGAATGCTTGAACTGGGTTAATTTTCTAGTCTGGCCATTGATTTATCACCAGTCTGAACAGTTCAGTGGTTATTGACTCTAAATTGACTAATACTTTACTCAGTTCAGAGAAATGAATAGCTGTGCGACTTTGGAAGAATAATCTGTTTCAACAGCAGTACGTGGCAGTGCTGTCTTTTCAGTGTTACAGGTGTGTTTCTCATTGACAATACTTGCACAGATAGAGAACTGGTTAAGGCAGAGAGCTGGGATAAATGGGTGTTGCTCTGGTTGGCAGTCAGTTGTGAGTGGATTGCCACAAGGGTTGGTGCTGGGCTTGAGACTGTTCATGATTTGGAAAAGGGGACCAGGTGTTTGAACTTAATAGCAGGGAGGTTATGGTGCAACTGTACACAGTCATATAGTCGTAGAAAAGAACAGCACAGAAACAGGCTCCTTGGCTCATCTAGATTGTGCTAAACCACTTAAGCTGCCTACACCCATTGACCTGCACTGGGACCATTGCCCTCCATACCCCGACCATCCATGCACCTTCCAAACTTCTCTTAAATGCTGAAATTGAGATCACATGTGCTGCTTGTGCTGGCAGCTCATTTTACACTCCCACGACTCTCTGAGTGAAGAAGTTGCCCCTCATGTTCCCCTTAAATGTTCACCTTTGACCCTTAACCTATGACCTCTAGTTGCAGTCCCACTCAACCTCAGTGGAAAAAGCATGCTTGCGGTTATCCTATCTATACCCTTCATAATTTGTATACCTCTATCAAATCTTCTCTCAATCTTCTACATTTCAAGGAATGACGTTCTAACCTAGTCAATCTTTCCTTATAACTCAGGTCCTCGAGACCCGGCAATATCTTTCTAAATGTTCTCTGTACTTTTCTAACCTTGTTTACATCTTTCCTGTAGGTCGGTGACCAAAGTTGCACACAATACTCCAAAGTAGGCCTCAACAATGTCTTACACAACTTCAATATAACATCCCAATTCCTGTACTCAATACATTGATTTATGAAGGCCAATGTGCCAAAAGCTTTCTTTCAGACCTTGTATACCTGTGATGCCACTTTCAATTGTGGTCTGGTATTCCCAGATCCCTTTGTTCTACTGCACTCCTCAATACCAAAACATTCACTGTGTAAGACCGACCCTGGCTGGTCCTACTGAAGTGCGAAATCTCATATTTAGTTTGCATTAAATTCCATCTGCCATTTTTCCAGTTGATGCAGATCCCTCTTGAAGCTATCATAGCCTTCCTCACTGTCCACTACACCCCCAGTCTTTGTGGCATCAGCAAATCTGCTGATGCAGTTAACCACATTATCATCCAGATCATTGACATAGATGACAAACAACAGCTGACCCTATGCCAGCCGGTGGTGTAGTGGCATCATCACAGGACTTCAAATCTGGCTGGCTCCTTGCACGGTCTCCGCCCATGCTGGGTTGAGCATCGGGCTAGCAACCTGGCCTCGTAAAACAGTCAAAATGCTACAGAAGAGCTAGAATACTACCCAATGCCGCCCACAAGACCTGAAAAGGAACAACAACAAACAAAGGACCCAGCACTGATCCCTTTGGCACACCACTAGTCACATGTCTCTAGTCAGAGAGACAACCGTCTACTACCACACTCTGGCTTCTTCCACAAAGTCAATGTCTAATCCAGTTTACTCCCTCATCCTGAATGCCAAAGGACAGAACCTTTTTGACCAGTCTCCCATGTGGGACCTTGTCAAATGCCTTACTAAAGTCCATGTAGACAACATCCACTGCTTTGCCTTCATCCACTTTCCTGGTAACTTCCTCAAAAAATTCTATAAGTTTGGTTAGACATGACCTACCAGGCACAAAGCCATGCTGACCATCCCTAATCAGTCCACATCTATCCAAATACTTATACATTTGGTCTCTTAGAATGCCTTCCAGCAACTTTCCCACTATTGATATCAGGCTCATCGGCCTATAATTCCCTGGTTTATTTTTAGAGCCTTTCTTAAACAGCAGAACAACATTAACTATCCTCCAACCCTCCAGTACCTCACCTGTTGCTAAAGATGATTTAAATACCTCTGCTAGGGTCACGGCAGTTTCTTCACTTGCCTCCTGCAGAGTCTGAGGGAACAGCTTGTCAGGCCCTGGCCCAGGCCTCAAGCCGGCAAACAGTTCCTCCTCTGTAATCTGTACAGGGTTCATGAAGTTAAAGCTGTTTTGCCTCACTTCTATAGACTCCTGAGTAAATACAAATGCAGAAAATCCAGTTAAGATTTTCCCCATCTCATTTGGCTCCAGCCTTCTGATCTAACAGAGGACCAATTTTGTCCCTTGCAATCCTTTTGCTCCTAACATATCTGGAGAATCCTTTAGTAATCCCCTTCACCTTGTCTGCTCGGGCAATCTCATCGCTTTTTTTTGTCCTCTGATTTCTTTCTTGAGTCTTCTCTTGCATTTCTTATACTCCTTAAGAACCTCATTTGTTTCTACCTGCCAATACCTGTTATGCACCTCCTTTTTCTCTTAGCCAGAGCTTCAATATCTCTTGAAAGCTAAGGTTCCCTCCCTGTTATCATTACTCTTTATTGTGACAGGCACATAACAAGCTTTGTGCTCTTAAAATTTCACTTTTGAAGTCCTCCCACTTTCCAAGTACACCTTTGTCAGAAAACAACCTGTCCCAATACACACATGCCAGATGCTTTCTGACACCATCAAAATTGGCCTTTCTCCAATTTAGAATCTCAACCCATGAACCAGACCAATTTTCATATTTACTTTGAAACTAATGACATTATGATCACTAGATGCAATGTCTTCCCCTAAACAAGCTTCTGTCTTTTGCCCTGTCTCATTCTCTAATAGCAGATCAAGTATTACATACTCACTCTCATTGGGAATTTTAAGTAATAATTAAGACAATTTTGGTGAACACATTTGACAAACTCTATCCCATCTAGTCCTTTTACATTTTGGAAGTCCCAGTCAATTCATGAAAAGTTAAAATAGCCTACTATAACAACCTTATGTTTCTTGCAAACACAAGGTACACTGCAGATGCTGTTGTCAAATACAAACTGGAGGAGCTCAGCAGGTCAGGCAGCGTCCATGGAAACGAGCAGTCAACGATGAAGGGACCGAGACCCTTCGTCAGGACTGAGGAAGGAAGGGGCAGGGGCCCTATAAAGAAGGTGGGGGGAGGGGAAGGTGCAGGTGAAAAACCAGTAAGGGGAAAGATCAAGGGGTGGGGGAGGGGAAGCAGGGAGGGGATAGGCAGGAGAGGTGAAGAAGGAATGTAAGGGGAAAGCACTATGGATAGTAGAAGAAGGCAGAATCATGAGAGAAGTGATGGGCAGTTAGACAGAGTGAAAGTGGGATGGGGGAAGGGAGAGGGAGGGAATTACCAGAAGTTTGAGAATTCGATGTTCATGTCAAGGGGCTGGAGACTACCCAGACAGTATATGAGGTGTTGCTCCTCCAACCTGAGTTTGGCCTTATCATGGCAGTAGAGGAGGCCATGTATGGACATATCTGCATGGGAATGTGAAGCAGAGTTGAAGTGAGTGGCAACTGAGAGATCCTGTCTGTTATGGCGGATGGAGCGGAGGTGCTCGACGAAGTGGTCCCCCAATCTGCATCGGGTCTCACTGATGTAGAGGAGGCCGCACCGGGAGCACCGGATGCAATAGATTACCCCAACAGACTCACAAGTGAAGTGTTGCCACACCTGGAAGGACTGTTTGGGGCCCTGAAAGGTGGTAAGAGATTAAGTGTAGGGACAGGTGTAGCACTTACGCTTGCAGGGATAAGTGCCAGGTGGGAGATCTGTGGGGAGGGATGTGTGAACCAGGCAGTCGCAGAGGGAACGATCCCTGCGAAAAGCAGGGAGAGGTAGAGAGGGAAAAATGTGCTTAGTGGTGGGGTCCTGTTGAAGGTGGTGGAAGTTGCAGAGGATAATATGCTGGATCCGGAGGCTGGTGGGATGATAGGTGAGGACAAGGGGGACACGGTCCCTGTTGTGGTGACGGGAGGATGGGGTGAGGGCCAAAGTGCGGGAAATGAAGGAGATGCGGGTGAGGGCATCATTTATGGCGGTAGAAGGGAAACCACAATTTTTAAAGTAAGAGGACATTTGGGATGTCCTGAAACGGAAAGCCTCATCCTGGGAGCAGATGCGGTGGAGATGGAGGAACTGGGAATAGAGAATAGCATTTTTACATTTGGCAGGGTGGGAGGAAGTATAATCAAGGTAGTTATGGGAGTCAGTGGGTTTAGAGAAGATGTCAGTGGACAGTCTATCTCCAGAGATGGAGACCAAGAGATCAAGAAAGGGGAGAGAAGTGTCCGAGATGGACCAAGTGAATTTGAGGGCTGGGTGAAAGTTAGGGCAAAGTCGATGAAATTGACGAGCTCAGCATGGGTACAGGAAGCAGCACCAATGTAGTTGTCAATGTTTCGAAGGAAAAGTTGGGGAGCAGTACCAGTATAGATTTGGAGCATAGACTGTTCCACATAACCCACAAAGAGGCAGGCATAGCTGGGGCCCATGCGAGTGCCCATAGGTACACCCTTGGTCTGAAGAAAGTGGGAAGAGACGAAAGAGAAGTTATTAAGTGTGAGTACCAGTTCTGCCAACCTGAGGAGTGTGGTGGAGTTCGGGAACTGGTGAGGTCTATTGTCAAGAAAGTAGCGGAGGGCTTTGAGGCCTTCTTGATGGGGAATTGAAGTGTATAAAGATTGGATATCCATGGTGAAAATGAAGCGGTTCGGACCGGGGAACTGGAAGTTATTGAAGAGATGGAAGGCATGGGATGTATCCTGAATGTAGGTGGAAGGGGACTGAACTATGGGTGACAAAATGGAGTCCAGGTACACAGATACAAGTTTGGTGTGGCAGGAGCAGGCCGAAACTATGGGTCTAATGGGACAGTCAGGCTTGTGGATCTTGGGGAGGAGGTAAAACCGAGCAGTGCAGGATGTGGGAATTGAGTTTTTTGGCTGAGGATGGAAGGTCCCCAGAGTTGATAAGGGCAGTGATGGTACGGGAGACAATAGTTTGATGTTTTTTGGTGGGGTCCAGTTCCAGGGGTAAGTAAGAGGAGGTGTCAGAGAGCTGCCATTCGGCCTCAGTGAGGTAGAGGTCCGTCCGCCAGACCACTACGGCACCACCTTTGTCTGCAGGTTTGATGGTGAGGTTAGGATTAGTGCGGAGAGAGTGGAGGGCAGTGCGTTCAGAGGGAGTGAGGTTGGAACAGGAGAGAGGAGAGGTGAAGTTGAGACAGTTGATGTCTCGGTGACAGTTGGAGATGAAAAGATTGAGTGTAGGTAGAAGGCCCGGTGGGGGTGTCCAGGAGGAGGAGGAGGGTTGAAGACTGGAGAAGGGGTCATCAATAGGGAGAGGGGAATCCTTGTTAAAGTAGTAGGCTCGGAGACGTAAGCGACGGAAGAAGAGTTCAGCATCTTGCTGGGCACGGAACTCACTGAGGTTTGGACAGAGGGGGCCAAAAGTTGAGGCCCTTGCTAAGCACAGAACCCGCTGCCTCAGAGAGGGGAAGGTCAGAGGAGATGGTGAAGACAAAGCATGGGTTGGGGCTGGGGTCAGAGAAGGGTAAAGAGTGGGAGGTCTCAGGAGGGAGAGGGGGGTTGGGATGTTCATGGAGAGTGGGCTGAGGGGAGGATGAGGGATCAGAGGAATGGAGGGGAGATGAGGAGTGGAGGGAGGGTTGGGAGTCGCGGGGAGGATAGGGGGTAGTAGAGGAATAAGACGAGCGGTAGGACCCAGCGGCAATAAGAGCAGTGCCGGTCTGGATAGGGTCAGGATCTCAGTTCGAGCTGGATCTAGAGCTATGGGTGTCGGAGCCTGTGGCCTGCAGGGCGCCAGAACTGAAGTCCGAATCAGAAGCGGGTGAGTCCATGGCGCGCTGGCCGTGGTTCCAGTCAGGGTTAGAGTCAGAGGCAGATGGGTCTTCGGCCTGCCGAAGGCCTGAGAAGTCGAAGTCCGAGGGGTCAGGGTCCGGGCTGGAGGCAGTCATTGTCGCAGGCTGCAAGCGGGCGAGCCTGTGGTCCTTCTTGGACGCGAGGAAGGAGAGGAAACGACGGTTGGAGGTGTGAATCCGGCAGAGAATTTTGTATTATTATGTTTATTTTATTATGTTGTTATTATAATAACTGTCTGTGGTTTTTCTACAAATTTGTTCTTCTAAATTCCTCAGACTGTTGGGTGAGCTGTAATATAACTCCATCAACATGGTCATACCTTTCCTATTTCTCATTTCTACCCATTACCCTCACTAGATGAGTTCTTCAATCTGTCCTGATTCTGCACTGCTGTGACATTTTCCCTGACTAGTACCACCACCCCTCCTCCTTTAATTTCCCCTGCCCTGTCGCATCTAAAGCGACGATACCCCAGAATACTGAGCTGCTAGTCCTGTCCCTCCTGCAGCCAAGTCTCACTAGTTGCTACAATATCATAATTCCAGGTCACACCTGGAGTACTGTGTGTAATTATAGTCTCCGTGCTTCAGCAAAGATATACTGATTTGGAGTCGGTGCAGAGGAGGTCCACATGGTTGGTTCCTAAGAGGAGAGATTGAATCACTTGGGACGATACTTGCCAGAATTCAGAGGAATGATAGGGGATCTTATCTAAAATTATGAAAGGTATATATAAGATAGAAGCAGGAAAATTGTTTCTACTGGTGAGTCTAGAGCAAAGGGATACAGCCTCAAGATATGGAGGAATAGATGTAGGACAGAGTTGAGGAGAAACTGATTCTCCTAAAGGGTAGTGTTGTAATGTGAGTATTATTAAAAGTAAGTTGATACTAAGCAGGGAGCTGTTGGTAGCAAGAGGCGGGTTCCGGAGATGACGGGGTTTTATTACTGGTATGCATTGTGTAGTTCCACCACCCATGCCGCACAAGGTGCCTGAAACCTCTGTATTGTCAATATCATTTGCCGCCCCAGACAAAGATGTTCTTTTGGCCATAAAATTGTCAAGTGGTCCTTTTGTAAAGCTGAAGTTACCACATATTTTTGGTGACGATGTGAGCTGGTTTTGTGGATGTGTCGGCACGTTTCGAACAGGAGCTGTAAAAGGACAAGGAGCCTCACGTTAGGTTGGCAATGTGCAGGACTATCGGTGAATTTGTGGAGGCAACCGAGGACTGGCCGGAGTATGAGGAAAGGTTGGGACACTTTTTCTGTGCTAATGGAATTACTGAGGAGGCTAAGAAGCGCTCTATTCTCCCGAGTGTGTGTGGGGCAAAGACTTACAAGTTGATAAACTTAGCCACACCGCAGAAACCAGGAGAAATTCCATATGATGAACTGGTCAAGCTCGTGGGGAACCACCATAATCCGAAACCTTTGGTGATAGCCCAACGGTTCAAGTTTCACAGCCATGTCCGGAAGCCAGGTCAGTCTGTGGGTGATTTTGTGACTTAGCTTCAGCAGCTGTTGGAGCATTGTGATTTCGGAGCCGTGTTGGATGACGTGCTCCATGATAGATTAGTATGCGGCATTAATAATGACGCCATAAAACACCGCTTGTTGGGGGAAACCCCACCGTTGACTTTCAAGAAAACCTTAGAGATTGCCCGAGGCATAGACATGGCTGCTAATAATGCTAATGATATCCAGAAAGGACATAGGGGTCACAGTCGACGGCAGTGCTCCAGGTCAGGAGGGAGACTGGTAAGCAGGCAAAGCGGGCAGAATGTTTTCGGTGTGGAGGGACGCACAATGCAAATGTTGGCAAATTCAAAGATACTGTCTGCTATGCTTGTAGCAAAAAGGGCCATTTAGCTAAAAAGTGCAGGAGCATAAAGGGTGAGGTTAAGCCTGGGCAGGGGAAAGCTCAACAGACTCAGGCAGCCACACACCACCTGGGAGGAGCAGACGAGGAGGCAGCGTGTGCCCACAACATGTTTGGAGTGGAAACGGATGAGGGACCACGTGAACCATATTACGCCACAGTTACTGTCAGGGGAAAGGACATTAAGTTTGAGTTGATTCAGGGGCTACTGCATCGGTCATTAGTGAGGAGACCTACAGGAGGACGTGGGGGTCCAACCTGCCTCCCATCAGACCGTCAAAGCTCAAACTCAGGACCTATATGGGGCAGCCCATACCTCATTTATGGGTGTTATATGTGGATATTTCAGCTAAGGGCAGTGGGCCCAGTCTTTTGGGCCACGATTGGGCTTCGCAAAATCTGGCTCAACTGGCATGAAATTAAGTAAGCACACACAACGGAGCAGTATAGTGACGTTTTCTGGGGCGAGCTGGGCACACTGAAGAGCACGATCGTGCAACTCCACATCAACCCTGAGGCCACACCACGTTTTTTTAAGCCCAGGTCGGTGCCCTATGCCATGAAAAGCAAAGTCAAAGAGGAGCTGGGCATCATTGAGCCCGTCCAGTTTTCAAGGTGGGCGGCTCCCATTGTTCCAGTTTTGAAGGCGGATAAAACGGTGAGGATATGTGGGGACTACAAGCTTACAGTGAATCAGGTCTCTCAGCTGGAGGAGTACCCATTGACACGGGTGGATTACCGGTTTGCGACCCTGTCAGGGGGTAAGCTGTTCACAAAGCTGGACATGAGCACGCCTACCAACAGCTGCTGCTCGACGAGGATTCAAAGGAGCACGTCACCATCAATACGCACAAGGGATTATTCAAATACAATCGCCTGGTGTTCGGAGTGGCGTCTAGCCCCACCATTTTCCAAAGGACAGTGGACTCTTTGCTGCAGGGGATTCCGCATGTAGTAGTGTATCTTGATGATATTTTGATCACGGGAGCCACGGAGGGGGAGCATCTGGCTAATTTAGAACAGGTACTGAAGAGACTCTCAGATGCAGGGCTGCAGTTGAATCACAGAAAATGTGTGTTCCTGGCTCCGAGTGTGACCTACCTGGGACACAAGATTACAGCTGAGAGGCTTTGCCCAGTGGAGGACAAAGTGAGAGCTATCAAGGAGGCCCCAAGCCCCAGGAGCATCACTGAACTCGGAACATTTTTGGACACGGTGAATTATTACGGCAAGTTTCTTCCGGACCTCTTAAAGGTTTTGGCCCCACTGTGTAAGCTGCTTCACCATGACACTGAGTGGTGGTGGGGTGAAGAGCAGGAGGAAGTGAAAGAACTCCTCCACTCAGCGAAGCTGCTGGTTCACTATGACCCAGACAAGGAGATCACCCTTTCATGTGACGCCTCACCCTGTGGAGTCGGGGCAGTTCTCTCACACGTAATGGAGGACCGCTCAGAGAAGCCTATTGGTTTTACTTCATGTACCCTGACGGCTGCTGAGAAGGGATATCCACAGCTAGACAAAGAAGGTCTGGCCATTGTTTTTGCAGTCAAACGCTTTCATCAGTACCTCTATGGACGTGTATTCACAATTTATACGGACCATAAATCACTGATGAGCATTTTTAGTGAGACCAGATGCATCCCACCACTAGCCTCAGCCAAGATATAGTGTTGGGCTCTCACATTGTCAGCCTACCAGTATACTATCGTGTACGGAGCGGGTGGGGATAATACAAACGCCGATGCGCTGAGTCAACTCCCTTTACCTGAGATGCCTGTTTCTACATATGTGCCTCCAGAGACTATGTTTTCATTGGAGAGGCTGTCAGAGACACCTGTAAGGTGACCCAGATCAAGCAATGGACAGATGGACCCAGTCCTGTCTCGTCAAGATTTTCCTTTTACCAGGCAAGTGTTTGCAGTCCACGGGTTGCCTGACACTCTGGTCACTGACAATGGCCCGACGTTCACCAGTGAGCTGCTCGGTGAGTTCATGCAGGAGAATGGCATTCGTCACATTCGGGACGGCCCCTTTCCACCCAGCCTCCAATGGTTTGGCTGAGCGGGCTGTTCAGACAGTGAAGGAAGGCCTGAAGCAGATGACAGGGGACTCTCTTAGTACCCGGCTTTCACGTTTCCTGTTTAAATACCGCCTCACTCCACAGACTACCACTGCACGCACTCCAGCAGAGACGCTGATGGGGTGTAGGCCCAAGTCAAGATTGGACCTGCTGCGCCCGGACATGAAGGCAAAAGTGGAGAGAAAGCGGGAAAAGCAGAGGGAGGGACATGATCAACATGCGCAAGAGAGACAGTTAGAACTGGATGACAATGTCTATGTGAGAAACTTCAGCAGTAGCAACAATCAGCAATGGCTGCCTGGGGTTATTCTTAAGCAGAGTGGTTCAGTCTCCTATGTTGTTAAGCTGACTGATGGGCGTTTTCCGCAGACATCAGGACCACATGCGCCTGCGTCATGATTCCGGCTCAGGGGTAGACAGTTCCATGGAGTTTCCAATGGTGAGACAGACTACTGGGGAAGCATGTCCACCAGTGACTTTGCTAGAGGGAGACACACTGGCAGAGGGGGCAGAGTCCCCTGAAGAGGATGGACATTGTCACACGGACACACAGACCCCTCTCGTGTCCCCAACACCATGTCCACCCAAAACATCCTCACCAACGATGCCTGCTGGGTCACCGGGGGTAGTGCATAGATCACAGCACCCTCACAAACCTCCTGACAGACTGAATCTTTGATTGGATAGTTTTTTTTGTTGTTAGATTGAATGTTGAGTTTGCCACGTTTTTTTAGGTGTTTTGTATTGGTGACCTGTTGCTAATGATACCACTGTTTTTATTTCCCAGTTCTATATCTTCTATATTCTTCTATATTTGGGGAATGTTGGATTTTAAGGGGGGAGAAGTGTTGTAATGTGAGTATTATTAACAGTAAGTTAATACTAATCAGAAGCTGTTGGTAACAAGAGGCGGGTTCCGGTGTTGGCTGGGCTTTTACTTCCGGTGTGCATTGTATGTAGTTCCACCACCCATGCCGCACAAGGTGTCTGGAAGCCTCTGTATTGTAAATATCATTTGCTGTCCCAGATAAAGATGTTCTTTTAGCCATAAAATTGTCAAGTGGTTCTTTTGGAAAGTAGAAGCTACCACAGTATGAATCTGTGAAATTCTCTGCAGTAGAAGCTGCCTAACTAAATACAATTAAGACACGGTTAGAAAGATGTTTACATAGCAGGGGAATTAAAGGTTATGGGGAAAAGGCAGGTAGGTGGAGCTGGGTCACAATATTACCGCATATATTCTCTGAAAGTTCTGATGAAGGATCATTCACCTGAAGCATTAATTCTCTACAGATTCTGATTGACCTGTGGTGCCTTCCAGTGATTTTCTGATACAAATCATGTTTGTGTTACTATGCTGTTCAGTGCATGGTTTTGCCTTTCATTCTAGATCTCTTTACCCTGTTACAATCCTATTTGCATTGTCCCCACCCCTTACAGGCGATCTGTAGCCAACATTTCCATTTGTCTGCTCCAGTTAACAGTAGATTGGAGTTACTTTGCATGTGCTGAGGTAGAGAGTCAAACTTTGTTTTACATGCCATCTATACAGATCACTTCACCTTATCAGTACTTTGAGGTAGTGCAAGGGAAAAGCAAAAACAAAACGCAGAATAAAGAGTTATAGTTTCTGAGAAAGTACAGTGCGGGCAGACAATAGGGTTTAAGGCCTTGACAAGATGGAGGGTAAGATCAAGAGTCCGTCTTACAGGAAGACAGTTTAGATCTTACAGGGAGACTGTTCAATAGTCTTATAACAGTGGGGTAGAAGCTGACCTTAAATGATCCTCTTGAGGAGCAACAGGTTTTGCAGAGGGATTAGCAAAACTGGGATTGTTCAGTGTGCAACGCAGATACTCAAAAATCAAAGAGCTTTGTTTTCCTCATTCCAATTCTGGGACAAATTGCTTTGTACAAAGTCCCATTATAGGTGTGCAGTAAGATTGTGGCAGTGCTCACATTTGGGGACAAAGATTTGGCAAATTAACCTGACCTCAGTTATTCCACCCACTCTCATTTCTCTCATGGTTTTGTATCATGGTTTTGCCCAATGAGAAGGGGGTGAAGAGACTATGTCCAGGATGGGTGGGGTCTTTGATTATGCTGGCCCCTTTACCAAGGCAGCAAGAAGTTTAGATAGAGTCCACCGAGGGAAGGTGGTTTCCATCTACACTTTTCACTGGCATCTAACTGCCCCGTGGGACTCAGTGCCACACAGAACAAAGAGGCACTGGGCAAACCCTTCCAGGGAGCTACAGACTGTTGAAGAACAGCAGATCTAACTGCTGTAGCAAGTTACTGGCAGCACCGCCTGACATACGAGGGAGAGTGATTATAATGGAAGGGGTGTCAATGTGAATTCAGATTTCTCTAGATAGCAAAGCATGGATGTTTATAGGGCTCATCGAGTGAGTGTTATGGGTGGAACTGAGAAATAAGAAAGGTATGACCACATTAATGCTGTGTGTGTGTGTATATATACATTCATACATATACATACACACGTGTATATATAAAATACGATTTCAAGAGGTCAGAAGCTGTTAATGCCCTTCTGAATTTCAGATGTGAGCAGATTTGATTCAAGTGAAGATGAGCTGGATCTCTTGAGCACAGAGGAACTGGATTCCCAGCACCCAGGTCAGTCAATTCAACTGTAAGTCAGGTGCAATACAGATAAATTATAAATACTGTTGGGCAGTGTAGCATCAGCACAGGTATAAAGCCAGGAGAACACCTTGTTTCAATCATGCAAAGGTTCACACTTCCAGTGCCTGTGTAAGTGGGCAGACTCTCCCTCTAACTACCTGTTTAATGGGACTACACCTCAGCACCTGCTTAGTGCTTTAGCCTGGCTTGGAATTGATCATCAGATACTTAACTCTTTCAATTTTCAGAACCTTTCCTCTGAATAGTTCTGTCAGCTGCAGTTATAATCAGATATCTGAGGACAATGCTGCTGAGGTGCTTTTCTGTGTCATAGAACCTTAGAAGCTGGGAAGCTTTGTTGAGAAATGAGTGTGTATAGGACAACTGAGGCCAGTTAGATCGCCAAATCCTCTTCCCCAAATGTGAATACTTGCCACAACCTCCCTGCACACCTACAGTGGGGACTTCGTACAAGGTAATTGGTCCCAGAATTGGAATGAGAAAAACAAAGCTTTGATTTTTTGAATATCTGCGTTGCACAGCAAACTCTTTTGCTAATCCCTTTGCAAACCTGTTGCTCATCCAGAGGATCATTCTGGTAATTGTCCCCTCTGCAGCAGGATGCCTTGAATTGGATGCAATACCTGGACTGAAACCTCACCAGTGGATTAGCCTAAGTCCTTGTGTTTTCACCCCCACTATGTATAAAACCAATTACCCCCCCCCTCCCCAAAGCTGTTTATAAACAGCTCAATCATCTTACCATGATTTATTCTGGGGGCATAAACTGTTTCACAGCACATTAAAATTTGTTTGACTACTGATATTTTCTCCTAATATTCGTAACTTCACACCTTGTATCTTAAATGGTTAAGAAAGCATATGGTGCATTGGCCTTCATCAATGGGACTGAGTTTAGGAGCGAGAGGTAATGTTGCAGCTATATAGGACCCTGGTCAGACCCCACTTGGAGTACTGTTCAGTTCTGATTGCCTCACTACAGGAAGGATGTGGAAACTATACAAAGGGTGCAGAGGAGATTTACAAGGATGTTGCCTGGATTGGAGAGCGTACCTTATGAGGATAGGTTGAGTGAACTCGGCCTTTTCTCCTTGGAGCGATGGAGGATGAGAGGTGACCTGATAGAGGTGTATAAGATGATGAGGGGCATTGATCATGTGGATAGTCAGAGGCTTTTTCCCAGGGCTGAAATGGCTAGCACAAGAGGGCACAGTTTTAAAGTGCTTGGAAGTAGGGACAGAGGAGAAGTTTTTTACGCAGAGTGGTGAATGCATGGAATGGGCTGCCTGCAATGGTGGTGGAAGCGGATACAATAGGATCTTTTAAGAGACTCCTGGACAGGTACACGGAGCTCAGAAAAATAGAGGGTTATGTGTAACCCTAGGTAATTTCTAAGGTAAGGACATGTTCGGCACAGCTTTGTGGGCTGAAGGGCCTGTATTGTACTGTAGGTGTTCTGTGTTCCTACGATGTATCTACCTGTGTTGCTACAGCTCCAGGCTTTACGTCATCTGAACACTTTGAAATATGCCCTTTATACTCATGTTTATTATAGTTTTGAGAGAGCTTGTGAATCTCTCAGTAATCCAAGTGCTTGTGTTCCACACTCACCGTTTCTCACACATTCATATCTTTACTCTTTGCAGACAACCTCATCAGACAAGGAGTCAACATCATGACCTTCACCTGGATGTTTCTTCAAGCACTGGTTGATGGTTTGATTGAATTACTTAACACCATCTCCAAAGATAACATTGATATCTCCACTGTGCTGAGGATAGAGAGATCCATTTTAAGAAGAGAATTAAAACAGGTACCTGGTAGATGTAACCCGTGGGCTCCATCTCAGAAGGGATGCATCTGTTTTTTGATGTAAAAACAGAAAATGCTGGAAATGTGGGCTGTGGGACGAGAAACAGCAATGTATCAGTTTGAAAACCTGTTGTCAGAACTGGGTGTTATGAATGCAGCAGCAACGAATATGAAACTGAGACAGGGTTTATAAACAAATCCCAAGATTTATTAACCTCTGCTCAAAACTTAGAAAAGTAAACAAACGACTAACTTAACCGAAAGTTAACAGTTAGGCAGCAATCTCTAACAAACAGTCAAATGTAGAAACTGTTCTTAATGAGTTCTGATCCAAGCACAGACTTAAAGTGATAAATTCAAAAGTCCATGTGATTTATACAGTCAGTAAGGAGAGACTTCCCCGAAACAAACGATGCCTTCGAAGTAATGACTATCTCACAGCCGGGAGACGCCTTGTTTGAAGAAATCCTGAGGAAATAGGATGGTCACTGCACAAACCTTCCTGACCTTGCAGGGGTTCAACTCAAATGTGCACGCCACAATTCCTGAATGAAGTCACAAAGGTTGATCATTCCCATGACACTGAACGACATTAACTTTATCTGATCCTTTGAACTCGGATAACTCCGGTAATGCTTTCACTCTCCAATACTGGACTGTAACGGATAAGTAAACGTGCAACAAACAAAACCGACAGAGCCTCCACACCTCCGACTGGCAACAACAACATTGCACAAAAATAAAAATGAGAACTCCGTCACAGTCGCAGGCTTTGGTTTAATTATCGTTTGGAACATGCCATCACGTGACATAATGTCATCCCACTCACAAGACCATAACATCATCCCACGGTCAAGAGACCATTACATCATCCCACGGTCAAGAGACCATTACATCATCCCACTCACAAGACCGTGACATCATCCCACGGTCAAGAGGCCATTACATCATCCCACTCACAAGACCGTGACATCATCCCACGGTCAAGAGACCATTACATCATCCCACAGTCAAGAGACCATTACATCATCCCACTCACAAGACCGTGACATCATCCCACGGTCAAGAGGCCATTACATCATCCCACTCACAAGACCGTGACATCATCCCACGGTCAAGAGACCATTACATCATCCCACGGTCAAGAGACCATTACATCATCCCACTCACAAGACCGTGACATCATCCCACGGTCAAGAGACCATTACATCATCCCACTGTCCCGTGTTCAAACTGTGGGTATGTAACACGGGAAGGAGACAAACAATGAACTACAGGGAGGCTTGTGTGGGTGAGGGATGCCTCTGATAGATTAAAACAGGGCTGACCATGGGGATAAGCTGCAGATTGAAAAGCAGGCAGATGTGCCTGGCAAGTCAGATTGGCCATGTCCTCCACTCCCAAAGAAACAATCCGAGCCAACATCACAGACAGAGAAATCAAGTTGCCGAAGCTGTAAAATTCAATATTGAGTCCAGAAGGTTGCAGTGTGCCTGGGATGAAGCTGAGCTGTTCCTCGAGCTTACTTTGGACCCCATTGCCGCTGGTTACATTGGACTTAATATGTTCCTTCATTATTGGTAGAATGGAATTGTAATTTCCCTGGGCTTGATATACAACAAAATATTGCCAATGGTAATGTTCTCCAGTTTTGTTTTGCAACTCTAATTCCATTCTGCATTACTGACGATAGTCCACCTCAATAGTGTCATATGATCCTGCCCAGCTCCAGCTGACCTAAGTGGAACTATAATGCACAAGTTTACTTTCCTGATGCCCACTTTAAAAAAATAAGTAACGATGAAGTGAACATAGAACAGTACAGGAACAGGCCCTTCGATCCACAGTGTCTGTGCCCACCACAATGCCAGTATAAACTAACCCCATCTGCCTGCACGTGATCCATAATCCCTCCGTTCTCTTCATGTTCATGTGCCTGGCCAAATGCCTCTGTTGCCATTGAATCTAATTCCATCACCTACTCTGGCAGTATGTTCCAGTATCTACCAATCTCTGTTTTGAAAGTAAGAAACTTGCCTTGCCCCTCAGATTAAAGCTCTGCCCTCTGGTATTTGGCATTTCCAATCTATCCTATCTTGTCCCTCAGCCATGGACAGACTGCAGGGTGAGCTCAGTGCCTTCTATGCTGGCTTTGACCATCAACACTCGTGCACCTCAAGGGCATCAAAGGATATGGCGAGAAGGCAGGTGTATGGGGTTGAGTGGGATCCAGGATCAGCCATGATGGAATGGTGCAGCAGACTTGATGGGCTGAATGGCCTAATTTGGCTCCTATGTTTAATGGTCTGCTGTCTCTACAGCCACAACTGTGTGACTAGGCGCAGCTCAAGTGCCATCTATAAATTTGCAAATGACACACATATTATTGACAGAGGGTAACCAGGATATGTACAGAAGTGAGAATGATTAGTTGGCTAAGTGGTGTTGCGGTAACAGTCCTGCACTCAATATCAGGAACACCCAGGAATTGATTTTGGACTTCAGGACCATCTGATTCGGAGGGGCCACTGCACAGGATCAGTTAAAAGTTTCAGGAAGTTGTACGCTCAACCAGTCTTTCATGGGCACTAGCCTCCCAAGCATTGAGGACAGCTTCAAAAGGCAATGCCTCAAAAAGGAGGCATCCATCATTAGGGACCCCAACACCCAGGACGTGCCCTCTTCTCATTGCTACTGCCGAGGAGGAGGCGCAGGAGCCTGAAAACGTACTGAACGTTTCAGGAGCAGCTCCTTTCCCTCTGAATGTATAATGAATCCATGAACTCCACCTCACTACTTTCCTCACTCCTTGTGCACTACTTACTTCATTTCATGTTTTGTATACACTTACTGTGATTTATAGTTTTTTTATTATGCATTGCAATGTCCTGCTTCCACAAAACATCACATTTCACAATATATGCCAGTGATATTTGACACGATTCTGGTTCTGATCCAGGCATCTTTGCACCCTCCCCAGAACCTCCATCCTGTAATGATGTGACCGGAACTGAAAACAATACTCCATATGGGGTCTGACCATAGTTTTGTACAGCTACAACATGACTTCCCGTTCTTTTATACTGTTATGCTCTGACTGATAACGACAAGCATGTCATAAACCTTCTTTCCAGTCTTATCTGATTTTGAACCTAGAACTGAGGCTTCTGGTAAAAAAAAATGAATTCCTTCTTTCCGTGGTTGATTTAAACCATTGTTTATTACGGCAGTAAGTACATTGCTGATAAACAGTGACACAGTGCAAGTATGTTCTCTTTTTCCACTGTATCACTTCCATTAGATTGGATTGTAAAATTGTTATTTTCATGTAGTTCAATCTTTCCTATGCTTGCTTGTACAAACGTTTGTATTTTTATATCATCACCTTACACACCTTACATCTTTCTGACACAGTGGTGTCAAGAAAATAACCTCTCCCTCAATGTCGCAAGAACAAAGGAGCTGGTTGTGGATTACAGGAGGAATGGAGATGGGCTAACCCCTATTGACACCAATGGATCTGGGGTTGAGAGGGTAAACAGCTTTAAGTTCCTCAGCATCCCCATCACTGAGGACCTCACGTGGTCTGTAAACACCAGCTGGAGGGTGAAAGAGGCACAACAGAGCCTCTTTCACCTAAGATGGTTGAAGAAGTTTGGTATGGGCCCCCAAATCCTAAGAACTTTCTAAAGGGGCACAATTAAGAGCATCCTGACCAGCTGTATCACTTCCTGGTCTGGGAACTGTACCTCCCTAAATCGCAGGACTCTGCAGAGAGTGGTGCGGACAGCCCAGCACATTTGTTGATGTGAACTTCCCACTAGTCAGGACATTTAGAAGGACAGGTGTGTGAAAAGGATCACTGGGGACCCAAGCCATCCCACCCACAATCTATTCCAGCTGCTACCATCCGGGAGGTGGTACAGCAGCAAAAAGGCAGGACCAGCAGGCTCCGGGACAGCTTCTTCCATCAGGCCGTCAGACTGATGAACTCACGCTGATTAGAGAGTATTTCTATGTTACATTGACTGTTCTACTTACTATAAATTATTATAAATTACTATGATTACACATTGCACATTCCGATGAAGACATAACGTAAAGATTTTTACTCCTCATGTAGGAGAAGGATGTAACAAATAAAGTCAATTCAATTCTTGCACTGTACGTGCTCAGTGGATCTTTCAGTAGTTGATTCTGTATTTTCCCAGGAGCATCGCTGCAGTAGATGAAACACACCCAATCTTGTTATTTCATAGGTTGTCCTTATCACTGGAATACCTGTTACCTGGCTAGTCTGAGCTAGATTTTAGTGAAAAGCAACCACAACTCATTTGTTCATTGTGTTTTTCTTTTTTTCACTCACATCTAAACATGAATAGCAAACTACAGCCGCAACAATTGTGTTCTACATTGTAGAGGCAGGATATATTAGGAAACCAGCAGTTTAATCAGCAATAACACACACAAAATGCTGGTAGAACACAGCAGGTTAGGCAGCTTCTATAGGGAGAAGCGCTGTCGATGTTTCAGGCCAAGACCCTTCGTCGGTCTGGGCTCGAAATGTCGACATCGCTTCTCCCTATAGATGCTGCCTGGCCTGCTGTGTTCCACCAGCATTTTGTGTGTGTTGTTTGAATTTCCAGCATCTGCAGATTTCCTCATGTTTGCAGTTTAATCAGCAAATGTATTTTGAAAAAAAGGGTAAAGGCATGAAGAAAAATAAGAGTATGAACTCTATCAGCAGTATTTCAGTAAAGCAGAGAGTCTTTTCTTGGTAATGAAACATTTCCTTTTCACTCAGGGAAAGGTTCCAGACCAGGACAGTATCCATCGCTTTTACAATGCCAAACTGAAAAACCAAGCATCCTGCAGCTCTGACAAAGAATGGACACAGAACAGGACGATGGAGAGAGAGAGAACGGCAGCATCAGGTTTCCGGAAACTGGCCAGTATTAACTCCATGCTCTCCAGGGACAGCAGTGTCTCAAGGTAATGAAGGAGATGCTGCTGGAAACACTCAACAAATCAGGCAGCATCTGTAGACAGAGAAACGGTCAGCATTTTAAGTTGGGACCCTTCATCAGAACTGGGAAAGATTTAGGTGGCAGAGGAGGTGGAGGGGGGTAAGGGAATACCTCTGAAAGGGTGAGACCAAATGAGTCAATGGGGCAGTTAATTATTTGTTATGAATAGTGATTCTCCTTTGTGTTGTGTTCTTTAAGTCTGTGAGACATGCACAGCTGGCTAATCTGTATAAAGGTGAACAAAAATGACAGCTGGCAAGAATGGCCAGATCTGTGTCCAGGTTAATATAGTGGATCTGCATCGAGTTCAGTTTGACTCCAGGTCACAATGGATAAAGAATGCTGGGGGAATGGAAATGGGCTTTGTGCCTCAATGTTAAATATGTTTGCAGCTCTTACTGACTAGGGTTTAATTGACCTTCCCTTCCATGGCTAGCTTATGCTGGGTATTGATGGGCCTGATTGGAATTTGTCAATCATTTGAAACATCTGTACAAAATGTGTGGAGGAAAGTTTTAGATGCAGTAATTAGAAACAGAGAGGGGTGCAGAGACAGACAGAGGGGCAAAGGGAGGCATAGGGGGAGAGAGAGGGTCAGAGATGGACAGAGAGGGGATGGAGACAGACAGAGGGGGCAAAGACAGATGGAGAGGGGGTCAGAGAGGTGTTCAGAAACAGGCAGAGAAGGTGGGGATAGAGAGAGGGGGTCAGATATGGACAGAGAGGGGTCAGAGATGGACAGAGGAGGGCAGAGAGAGAGAGAGAGAGAGAAGGACAGAGATGGAGAGAGAAGGGATCAGAGAGGGGCAGAGTGGGTCAGGCATGAAAGAGAGGGGTCAGAGACAGACAATGAGAGGGTCAGAGGCAGACAGAAAGAGGGGTGGGGTGGAAATGGAGAGAGAGAGAGAGAGAGAGGCAGAGATAGACAGCACAGAAACAGACCCTCAGCCCAACTTGTCCATGCTGAGCAAGTTTTCTACTCTCACTCATCCCATTGGCTTGCATTTGGCCTATATCCCTCAAAGCATTTCTGATCCATGTGTCTGTCCAAATGTCTTTTAAGCCATATAACTATATAACAATTACAGCACAGAAACAGGCCATCTCTGCACTTCTAGTCCATGCTGAATCTTACACTCACCTTGGCCCATTGGCCCGCACTCAGCCCACAACCCTCCATTCCTTTCCTATCCATATACCTATGCAATTTTACTTTAAGTGACAATACCAAACCTGCCTCTACCACTTCTACTGGAAGCTCATTCCTCACAGCTATCACTCTCTGAGTAAAGAAATTCCCCCTCGTGTTTCCCTTAAAATTTTGCCCTCTAACTCTCAAATCATGTCCTCTTGTTTGAATCTCCCCTACTCTCAATGGAAAAAGCCTATACACGTCAACTCTATCTATCCCCCTCATTATTTTAACTACCTCTATCAAGTCCCCCCCCCCCCCCACCCAACCTTCTACACTCCAAAGAATAAAGACCTAACTTGTTCAGCCTTTCCCTGTAACTTAGGTGCTGAAACCCTGGTAACATTCTAGTAAATCTTCTCTGTACTCTCTCTATTTTGTTGACATCTTTCCTATAATTCGGTGACCAGAACTGTACACAATACTCCAAATTCGGCCTTACCAATGCCTTGTACAATTTTAACATTACATCCCAACTCCTATACTCAATGCTCTGATTTATAAAGGCCAGCATACCAAAAACTTTCTTCACCACCCTACCCACATGAGGTTCCACCTTCAGGGAACTATGCACCATTATTCCTAGACCACTCTGTTCTACTGCATTCTTCAATGCCCTACCATTTACCATGTATGTCCTATTTGGATTATTCCTACCAAAATGTAGCAGCTCACACTTATCAGCATTAAACTCCATCTGCCATCTTTCAGCCCACTCTTCTAACTGGCCTAAATCTCTCTGCAAGCTTTGAAAACCTACTTCATTA
Source organism: Hypanus sabinus (assembly GCF_030144855.1). Lineage (NCBI taxonomy): Eukaryota > Metazoa > Chordata > Chondrichthyes > Myliobatiformes > Dasyatidae > Hypanus > Hypanus sabinus. Next base: position 107,530,604 of record NC_082714.1, on the reverse strand, counting down.
TCCACAATGCCTCCTACCTTAGTATCGTCTGCATACTTACTAATCCAATTTACCACCCCATCATCCAGATCATTAATGTATATGACAAACAACACTAGACCCAATACAGATCCCTAAGGCACACCACTAGTCACCAGCCTCCAACCCGACAAACAGTTATCCACCACCCACAAAATACTGGTGGAACACAGCAGGCCAGGCAGCATCTATAAGGAGAAGACAAAGGGACTAGACAAAGGGTCTCGGCCCGAAACGTCAACAGTGCTTCCCCTTATAGATGCTGCCTGGCCTGCTGTGTTCCACCAGCATTTTGTGTGTGTTGTTTGAATTTCCAGCATCTGCAGATTTCCTCGAGTTATGCACCACTACTCTCTGGCATCTCCCATCTAGCCACTGTTGAATCCATTTTACTACTTCAATATTAATACCTAACAATTGAACCTTCCTAACTAACCTTCCGTGTGGAACCTTGTCAAAGGCCTTACTGAAGTCCACATTGACAACATCCACTGCTTTACCCTCGTTAACTTTCCTCATAACCTCTTCAAAAAATTTGATAAGATTTGTCAAACATGACTTTCCACGCACAAATCCATGCTGACTATTCCTAATCAGACCCTGTCTATCCAGATGATTATATATACCATCTCTAAGAATACTCTCCATTAATTTACCCACCACTGAGGTCAAACTGACATAATTGATAGGTTTACTCTTAGAACCCTTTTTAAACAATGGAACCACATGAGCAATACACCAATCCTCCGGCACCATCCTCGTTTCTAATGACATTTGAAATATTTCTGTCAGAGCCCCTGCTATTTCTACACCAACATCCCTCAAGGTCCTAGGGAATATCCTGTCAGGATCCGGAGATTTATCCACTTTTATATTCCTTAAAAGCGCCAGTACTTACTCATGTTTAATTGTCATAGTTTCCGTAACTTCTGTACTTGTTTCCTTTACCTTACAGAATTCAATATCCTTCTCCTTAGTGAATACTGAAGAAAAAAAATTGTTCAAAATCCCCCCCATCTCTTTCGGCTCCACACATAGCTGACCAATCTGATTCTCTAAGGGGCCAATTTTATCCCTCACTATGCTTTTGCTATTAATATAACTGTAGAAACCCTTCAAATTTATTTTCACCTTACTTGCCAAAGCAACCTCGTATCTTCTTTTAGCTTTTCTAATTTCTTTCTTAAGATTCTTTTTACATTTTTTATATTCCTCGAGCACCTCATTTACTCCATGCTGCCTATATTTATTATACATCTCCCTCTTTTTCCGAACCAAGTTTCCAATATCCCTTGAAAACCATGGCACTCTCAAGCTTTTAACCTTTCCTTTCAACCTAACAGGAACATAAAGATTCTGTACCCTCAAAATTTCACCTTTAAATTACCTCCATTTCTCTATTCCATCCTTCCCATAAAACAAATTGTCCCAATCCACTCCTTCAAAATCCTTCTGCATCTCCTCAAAGTTAGCCTTTCTCCAATCAAAAATCTCAACCCTGGGCCCAGTCCTATCCTTCTCCATAATTATATTGAAACTAATGGTATTGTGATCACTGGACCCGAAGTGCTCCCCAACACATACATCCATCACCTGACCTATCACATTCCCTAACAGGAGATCCAACACTGCCCCTTCTCTAGTTGGTACCTCTATGTATTTCTGCAAAAAACTATCCTGCACACGTTTTACAAACTCCAAACCATCCAGCCCTTTTACAGAATGGGCTTCCCAGTCTATGTGTGGAAAATTAAAATCTCCCACAATCACAACCTTGTGCTTACTACAAATATCTGCTATCTCCTTACAAATTTGCTCCTCCAATTCTCGCTCCCCATTAGCTGGTCTATAATACACCCCTATTAGTGTTACTACACTTTTCCCATTCCTCAATTCCACCCAAATCGTCTCCCTAGACGAGCCCTCTAATCTATCCTGCCAGAGCACCGCTGTAATATTTTCTCTGACAAGCAATGCAACACCTCCTCCTCTTGCCCCTCTGTTTCTATCACACCTGAAGCAATTAAATCCAGGAATATTTAGTTGGCAATCATACCCCTCCTGCAACCATGTTTCACTAATAGTTACAACATCATATTTCCAGGTATCAATCCATGCTCTAAGCTCATCCACCTTTCTAACAATGCTCTAGCATTAAAATAGATGCATTTAAGAAACTCTCCACCTCTCCTTCTCTGTTTATCCCTAACGATGTGATCAACTTTATTATCTTTTTCTTCCTTCTCCCCTACATCTTTGATCTGAGCACTCCCCTTCTCTATCAACTGCCTATCCTCCCTCACACACTGTCTACTAGCTTTCTCTATTTGTGAACTAACCTCCTCTCCACTAGTCTCTTCAAATTGATTCCCACCCCCCAACCATTCTAGTTTAAAGTCTCCCCAGTAGCCTTAGCAAATCTCCCCGCAAGGATATTGGTCCCCCTAGGATTCAAGTGTAACCCGTCCTTTTTGTACAGGTCACACCTGCCCCAAAAGAGGTTCCAATGATCCAGAAACTTGAATCCCTGCCTCCTGCTCCAATCCCTCAGCCACGCATTTATCCTCCACCTCATTCCATTCCTACTCTCACTGTCGCATGGCACAGTCAGTAATCCTGAGATTACTACCTTTGTGGTCCCTCTTCTCAACTGCCTTCCTAACTCCCTATATTCTCCTTTCAGGACCTCTTCCCTTTTCCTTCCTATGTCACTAGTACCTATATGTACCACGACCTCTGGCTCGATCAGAAACATCCCGAACCTGGCACCAGGAAGGCAAACTCCCATCTGGGTCTCTTGATTGCATCCACAGAATCGCCTATCTGACCCCCTATCGAGTCCCCTATCACTACTGCCTTCCACTTCATTTCCCTACCCTTCTGAGCTACAGGGCCGGACTCTGTGCCGGAGGCATGGCCACTGTTGCTTCCCCAGGTAGTCTGTCCCTCCCCCAGCAGACACAAACATTGTAATTGTCCCTGCCTACACTGCTACCTCTGACAATTTGTTCCATATACCCTCCACCCTCTGTGTGAAAAGGAATTTGAGCTCCTTAGATCATTTGAAATCATCCCCCTCTCATCTTAACCTGTGCAGTCTAGTTTTAGTCTCTCTATCTCGGATAAAGGAATACACCATTCCTCATAACTATCCCCTCACAGTTTTATAAACCTCTTTAAGGTCATCCCTCAGCCAAGGAAAAATGTCCCAATCCAGTCTCTCCTTGAAACTCAAGCCCTACAATTCCGATAAAGAGTTGTTACACTGATAAGTAATTTCGACAGCATGAAGGAATTGAATATTAAAAAAAAAACAAAAGCAGCCTTGGATGCTTCAAGGATGTCTGGGGGCAGTGGGGGGGGGGGAGAATCATTTTTCACCTCTTCACTTGCTGGTTGAAACTGGTTTCTATTTCACCACTGTGCCTGGAATTTAAAGCATTCCTTCCTGTCTCTGTGACTTCCTCCACGTTTTTATGCTCTCCAAGTAATGACCTCTTGGCATTCTGATCTGCCACCTCCACAGCTGGCAGCCATGCATTCAGCTGCTGTGGTCCTGTGTTCTGGAATTCCCTCTATCTCACCACTTAAGCCTACCCTGTGACTCTGGTGCCTGTCTTACCTTCCTAATTGCGGCTCAGTCTCACTGTTGGGTTGGTTTCCCGTACAAATCAAGGGACAATTTACTAGATTGAGGGCACTAGGTGAAAGTGTCTCATTTCTGTTTGCTTTCATGGGTCTTTTGCAACCATTTCTTTTGCTGGTACTGGGCTGTTGTCTGGTCGAAGAGTTAGCTGATCTAAGTGAATATGAGCACTGGTGGAATATTCTTGATCCCCAGATCATCAAGTGGGGCCATTGTGAAATAAAAATGCTCAATTCCTCTTTGTTGATTTCACAGATGGACAACTGATACTGACTGAGAAATCGGGTTGCATGAGTCTGCAGAATGTGATATTGACTCCAGAAGGCTGTTATATGCCCAGACTGAGATGATGGGCTCTTACTCAAGTTTGCTTTGGGCTCCATTGCAACAGTCCAGTTATTAATACAAGAGCAAATTATGTTTAATTTAATATACTCCTTAATACACACAGTGCTTCTGTTTATAACCAATAGACACTCACGTTGATTGTTGAGAAGGTGTAAATGCTAACCTGTAAATCTCCTAACCCAGTGTGCCCAGGTTAACTGAGAATCAAAGAAACTGAAAGCTAAAATAAAGAGAGAAAATGCTAGAAAGACAGAGTAGCATCTATGGACAGAGGAACAGGGATAACATGTCAGGTCAAAGAACCTATAGCAGCAAATCACCTTCTTGGGTAACAGATATTCTTATCAATTAGGTAAAGGAAGATGTAGCTGCTGTTTTTAATTGGATGTTCATGGTCTTCCGCTGCTGTAGCCCATTCACTTTCAAGTTTTGTGCATTCAGAGATGCTCTTCTGCACACCACTGTTGTAATGCATGATTATTTGAGTTACTGTCACCTTCCTGTCAGCTTGAACCTGTCTGGCCATTCTCCACTGACCTCTCTCATTAACGTGGCATTTTCGCTCACAGAATGGCTGCTCACTGGATGCTTTTTGTTTCTTGCACCATTCTCTGTAAACTCCAGAGCAGGGGTCCCCACCAGGATCACAGGCCCCTTGGTTAATGGTAGGGGTCCATGGCATAAAAAAGGTTGTGAACTCCTGCTCTAGAGCTGTTGTGTGTTAAAATCTCAGAAGATGCTCACACCCAGCCCATGTGGCAGCAGCAGTCGTTCCACAGTCAAAGTCACTTCTTCCCCATTCTGGTGTTTGGTCTGAACTTTATGCATTGAGTTTCTACCACATGATTGGCAAATTAGATATTTGCATTAATGAGCAGGTGTTCCAGTGTTGCTAATGAAGTGACCACGGCGTGTATTTCCTCTTTGTGTTTCCTCAGCTGTAACACTGAAGTCACTACACTGGGCTCCAGACAGCCTACCTGCGATGATGTAGATGAGACTGAGGGACCCATCACTGAGGTCCCAAGGCCCAGCAGTTACAGTAGGCGGACACTGCAGAAGATGCCCCAGATTGACATGTCCTTGGACAGTGAAATCTTGAGGTAAATCATGAGGTGTTCTTGTTGTGATTCACCAGTCCATTTCAGCTTGGCAGCTGTGGGCTAGTTGGTGACTGACCAGATACTAATGATCATTCTGCACATTCTTCAGGGGCTTCTAATACGATACTTTATGAAACAGGGCGGATGGTTGTGTTAAAGATATCACACAAAGACACACAACCACTTATTGGCGTTCATTCTAGACCAGGAACACATTCACATCAATTCTCTGATGTCCATTATGGAAAGAACGGTAGATAGGATGGTCGTTCTGGATTTCTACATTTTAATACAATATCAAGCACAGAAATATTACTAGTTACAAAGGAGGACTGAGGGCCCCTGACACAGTAGATGTGGAGAGGATCTTGTGGGAGAATCTCGAAGTAGGAGCTACTGTTTGAAAGTAAGGAGTTGTCCAGCTAAGACAGGGATGGGATGACTTACTTTTTCTCTCGGAGACCTCTCGGTCTTTGGAGCTCTCTTGCTCAGAGGGTGGTGAAAGTGAACATTTTTCAGACAGAGCTAAATAGACTCTTGATAAGCAGAGTGAAAAGTTATCGGGGTTAGGTGGGAATGCAGATATGAGGTCAACGGGTAAGGAAGTCAAGGGACTAGCCTACTCGAGTTCATAATTCACATGTCTGTCTACATTTATAAATGCACATTACAATGAAAAACATATTGGTAAAGGTCCAGCTTGTCAGGTCATTTCCTGATTGCACAGAGATCTGTGCCTTGGTGCCCAACTACACCTTGATACTGTGGTAAGAGTAATGTTTCAGAATGACCCCACTGGAGATGCTGTTGCTGCTCATTTTGATTGTATTATATGGCAGTTCACTAAACATCAGAGAATTGATGGAAGGCTTTGTCCCCCTGCTTACCAATGTTTCCATAGATTTCAGCAGAGCCACTTTACCTGCCAGCCGGTGCACAGCACTCCCTCCCCTTTCAGCCTTACTACGGGATGAGGAGTCAGAGCCAGAAGGTGTGGAGAGGGGAGGAAGAACCGCAAGGTGAAACTGGGAGGGGGGGGTAAGGTAAAGAGCTGGGAAGTTGATTGATTGAAGATATACAGGGTTGGAGAAGGGAGAATCTAATAGGAGAGGACAAAAGACCATGGGTGAAAGAAAAAGGGAGAGAAGCACTAGAGGAAGGGGGTGGGCAGGCAAGGAGATAAGGTGAAAGAGGGAAAGGGGGAATAGAGAAAGGGGGGCCATCGATGTTATGCCATCAATGGTTACCTAGACTGAATATAAGGTGGTGTTCTTCCAACCTGTGTCTGGCCTCATTGTGACAGTAGAGGCGGCCATGGACTGACGTGTTGGAATGAGAATGGGAAGTGGAATAAAAATGGATGGCCATTGGGAGACCCTGCTTTTTCTGGCGACGGAACTTGGGTGCTCGGTGAAGCGGTCTCCCAATCTTTGTCAGGTCTCACCGATACACAAGAGGCCACACTCGGAGCACTGGATACAATAGATGACCCCAACAGACTCTCGGTGAAGTGACGCCTCACCTGGAAGGACTGTTCAGGGCCCTGGATGGTGGTGAGGGAGGAGGTGAAGGGGAAGGTGTAGCACCTGTTCCACTTGCAAGGATAAATGCCAGGAGGGAGATCAGTGGGGAGGGACAAATGACAAGGGAATCGCGTAGGGGGCATTCCCTGCGGAATGCAGAAAGTGTCGGGGGGGGGGGTGCTAGGGAAAGATGTGTTTCAGTTGCAGAGACATAGAGCCATAAAGATGTATAGCATGAAATCAAGCTCTTTGACCCATCTCATTTGTGTTGACCAAGTTGCCTAACTAAGCCAGACCCATTTATCTGGCCCGTATCCCTCAAAACCTTTTCTACCCTGTGACTGTCCAAGTACCTTTAAAATACAAACTGTGTTACCACTTCCCATATACTGACCATCCTCTATGTGACAAAATTGTTCCTCTGATTCCTTTTAAATCTTTGACCTCTCGCTTTAAACCTATGGTTTTTTTTACTATTGATTCCCTTTCCCTGAGGAAAACACTTTGGCTATTCAGCTTACCTATGCCCATTATGATTTTATAAACCCCTATGAGGTCACCCCTCAGCCTTCTAAACTCCAGAGAAAAAGGGTCCTAACCTATCCAGCCTGACCGTATAATCCATGGTAATATCCTTGTTAAATCTTTTTTTGCACCCTCTCTAGTTTAGTGTCATCCTTCCTATCACAGGATGACCAGAATTGTACATAGAACTCCAAAACATAGCCTTACCAGCATCTTGTACAGCTGTAACAAGAAGTCCCAGCTCCTGTGCTCAGTATTCTGATTGAAGGTCAGCATGCCAAATGTCACATTCACCAATCTGTCCACTTGCAACACCACTTCCAGGGATCTGTATATCTGCAATCCCTGGGTCTTACTCTATCATCCTGTGCAGACCTTGAATATTTTCTCTCTCTCTCTCTCTCTCTCTCTCTCTCTCTCTCTCTCTCTCTCTCTCTCTCATGAAATGAATTTTCTTTCCTAGTGCACCAGCCCAGTCTGTCTTGCTACATTCACCGCAGGGAACCATAGAGGAAGAGGAAGGTGAAGACATTGCCGAAGGCTGCATAACTCTGTGTTCTCACAAATCTGATATCCCGCCTGGCTACAACACAGTAGTAAGCCGCCTCTCTGAGGAGAACTTGTACTCAGAGCCTGAAGAGCAGACATTGAAAACAGACCAAGTAACTCTTGACTATGAGAGCCGTCTCCTAACAGCAAGTGACCTGATGCTCAACAAGTGAGAACTGACTCTTCTATCGTTAACAATTATGAGCTAGTTTCCCGGGGGGGGGGAGGGTGGCAGCATAAAAATGATGTGAGGGTTAGGATTGGATCCAAGCACTTTAAAGGGAGGAGGAGATGGATGAAGATATGAAGCAGAGAGTGAGAATCAGGGATGGAGAAGATGGAACAGTTGAAGAGGAGGGAGAAGGGAAGAGGATGGGAATTGTGTTGGAAAGTCAGGAGGATGCAGGTAGCAAGTGGACAAGTAGCTGGGCTTGGAAATAGGAACAGGGCTGGTGAGGTTTTAAGATTTTTTACCACTTTGGCAAGCTTGTGATTCAAAGTGAGTTTATTCTTGCAGATTGTAACCACAAAGTAAACTGGGTAACATAATTTAAAAAATGATAACCAAGATATCTTTAATCAAGACAAAAGGTCAGAGCGCATGGGATCCTAGGCAAGTTGGCAAATCAGATCCAAAGTTGGTGTGTAGTAGAGGACAGAAGGCAATGTTGGAAGTTTGTTTCTGTGATTTGAAGCCTGTGACTAGTGGTGTACCACAGGGTTCAGTGCTGGCCCATCCTGTGTATAATATATATTAGCAATGTAGATGTGAATGTAGGAGTTATGATTGGTAGGTTTGAAGATGGCACAAAAATCGTGGCTGTTGTGTATAGTGAGGAAGTTTGTCTCAGGCTACAGAAGGATATTGATTGGCTAATGAAAGTAGGACCTACACAATGAATGGTAAGGCTGGAGAATTGAGGAAGAAAGGCACCTTCGTGTACAGTCAGAAGATCCCTGCAGGAGGCAGCCAAGGTAGATAGGATGTTCAAGAAGGCATTCCAGTATCAGATGGGCAAAGGAAACAGAAGGAGGAGGTTATTATTCATCTTCATAAAAGTATGGTGAAGCCACATCTGGAATGTTGTTTGCACATTTGTTTGCCACAATATAGGAAGCACCCTGGAGAGGGTGCCAAGGAGATTCACCAGAATATTATCTGGGACGGGCGTGATTCAGTCATGAGGAGAAATTAGATAGGCTGGCTTTGTGTTCTTTGGGGAAAGGGAGCCCGAGAGAAGACCAAGTAATGATGTACAAAAGTATGAGGGGGGAGAGATAGTCTAGATAGTAATAAAACTTTGCTCAGAGCAGGTGCCAGTGGGCATAGGTTTAAGTTACTAAGTAAAGGGTTCGGCAAGGATAAAAGGAGGATGTTTTTCCACCCAAAGAATATTTAAGGTTGGAATACATTGCCTGAAAAGGCTCTGGGGGCCAGGACTCAAAAGAGAATGTAGTAATTACTTAAAGGAGCACACGAAATGTCAAGGCACAGAAAGGCCATGTGCTGAGAAATGGCTTTGTAAAGATTGGGGTACTTGGTGGTCAGCATGGAGGCCATGGGCTGAAGGGCCGGCTTCTGCACTGTAGGACTATGAAATGTTTTAGCATCACTTTCACATTCACAAATTTTGCACTAAAATCAAGTTTTGGAGGACTGTCATTTTGGATCTCGTGACTAAATATCTGTTTTGACTTTACATCTGTATGCCTGTCCAGAAGCAGGCAATATTTGTTAGATGTGTACTATTAAAGAGCTTGCTTCAGCGCCCACTTCCAGTTAGTTCTCCCAATGTAATTCCCGTGTCTACGTGTCAAACATAAATGCTCGTCAACAATAATTATGTTGTAATTAAATCCTGTGAAGTAAATGTATCGGGAGGGCACACTCACAGCATGGCAGCTTTTATAGGCAGTTCCATTACAGATTGGGACAGAATTGTCTAAAGGATTTATAAAACTAAGGGCAGACTGAGTGAGCTGGGATTAAAAATGAGTTTCATAAATAATGTATACCTCTCCTTCTGTTCCAGTCTTTATTCCAGTGAAGATTATTATGTTTGCACTATCCATTTAATATGGCCACATGTATTATGTTTCATTGCAGAAAATTAGCTGTCCTGTATTTTACTCATGTCTGAGTCAACCACCTTTTGTTGCCAAACTTTCTGTCCTCTTCCAGAATGTTCCATGATACTGAGCTGGAGGAGTCGGACAAATTCTACAGTAACTTGCCTTGCCTCTTGAAGCTTCTGTTTGCCTTGTACAACACCATGATGTCGCAGTCGGACATGTTGTGCTACTTCGTCATAATCCTCAACCACATGGTCTCCGCCTCATTGCTCACCTTGGTTCTGCCCATCCTTGTCTTCCTCTGGGCGATGCTCTCCATTCCAAGGCCGAAGAAACGGTTCTGGATGTTTGCCATCCTGTACACCGAGGTACGAAGAGAAAAACTGAAACACTCGCACGTGGCTTTGGCTGCAGTATCTGGGCGTTCACCCTTGCAGGAGAAAACATTCAACATTGATCGCTCACATATCATTAAAATCACAAATAGAGCAGATATAGGAAAAATTTGCTACTTGGGAAAACAAATAACTTCAGTGGCCATATAAATACAATCATCACGTAAAGGTGTTGAGGAGAAACATCTTTAATTGGCTACTAGTTATGCATGGAATTCTTTCTAAGTAGTGCCAACAGCATAGATGCATTTAAGCAGAAGCTGCCTAAGCATAAGAGGAAGTGAGGAATGGAGGAAATTTCCATTGGGTTCTATGAAGCAGACTAACAGGAGACTTCAGCTCATCAGTCTGCATTAGGTTCTGCTTACCGTGTAATCCAGATGTACAAACAGACTTATTCTTATCTAAGTGTGTGATGAAGAGGTCAAATATATTGTTTTAGAACATGCCACAAGACTCAAATGGATTGTGCCTTAAATCATAGAGGAATTGGTATTGGCAAAGGAGGAGCATAGGAAAGATGAGTAATGAATGTTCCATCCTTCAGTGAAAATAGTTCTTTATCCGTCCACTGTCTCGGAATTGGGAAACTGACATCTAGTGCTGGATGAGCGGAAGTTTCTTCCTAATGACAGTTGAGAGTATTAGGGTTAAGACGTTGGTTGGAGCACTCCTGTAGAATCATGTGTAATTCTAGACAGAGCACGGAGAGAGTCTCCTGGATTTGGAGCATTTCGGTATAAGAAGAGACTGGACAGGTTGGGTTTGTTCTCCTGGAGCAAAGGGAAGTGAGGGCTGCTTATACATAATCACATGGGGGATAGATAGGACAGGTGGCAGGAATAATTTTCCCATGGTGCAGCTATTTAAGACCAGAGGGCATAAGCTTCAGGTGAGAAGCTTGATGTTTAGAGGGGATCTGGGGCGGGGGGATTTTCACACAGAATGGTTGGAATTTGGATTGCAGTGTTTGAAAAGCAATGAAGGCTGATACACCCATGACATTTGAGAGACGTCTGGGCAAGCACTTGAATTGCCAAGGTATGGATGACCATGGACAAAATGATGGGACTAGTGTAGATAAATACAATGGTAGGCAAAGGCATGATGGGGCATATCTGTTTCTGTGCAGTATAAGTTGATGGCTTGATCCTTTGCCATCGGTCATCAAACTCCTTGCTTTCATTACAGACTCCTATCTTCTTCCTAGAAGTTTATTGTGATAATGTTAAATTCTCCTCACCTGTTTTCAAATCCTTCCATGATTTCTCCATTTTCTCTACCCCCCCCCCCATCCCCAAAATCTGTGTGAAGGTCAGTTTTAACCTCGTGATCATTGTGAGGTTCAAGGCTCCGCCTTGTCCATCTCCTTCCTGTAAAAAAGAAATGGACGAGGTGAAGCCTCGAACCCCAGAAAGATCAAGAGGTTAAAACTGAATCTTCAGTGAAAGGTTCACGTCCTTCTCCTCAAACTTCATGAAGTCACATGTTTTGCCTTACGAAGTTGCTCCTGCTTGCACCAATATCCATCTTCATTGGCATCCTGACATCCTTGCAACAGCATGCAGAAAATTCCAAAATGTGAGCTTGTTTCCATGTAATCTGAGAGCTTTATCCATGCAACAGCACACACAAAGGGCTGGAGGAACTCAGTGGGGCAGGCAGCATCTATAGAGGGAGATAAACAGTTGAAGTTTCAGGCTGAGAGCCTTCAGCAGGACCGGAAAGGAAGGGGGCAGGTGGCAGAATGAAAGGGTTGAAGGAGGAGAGGGAGCATGGGGTGGTGAGAGGGTGAAGATGGACAAATGGGAATGAAGTGAGAAACTGGGAGGTGACAGGTGGAAGTGCAAAGGACTGAAAAAGATGGAATCTGATTTTAAAAACTTGTGAACTGTGAAATAAAGAGGAGGAGCTGGGGAACCAGATCAGAAAGGTTGTGGGTAATGGGCAGGTCACAAGAGCAGGGGAAGGGATAAAGGTAAAGAAAAGGGGGAGGGAGGACAGAGGGGACGGGTTACCAGAAGTTAGAGAAATCTAATGTTGATGCCACCAGGTTTGAAACTACCAAGATGGAATACAAGATATTGTTCCTCTAGTCTGCGTCTAGCCTTAAATTGACATTAGAGCAGGCCACATCAGACATGTCAGTGTGGGAATGGAAAATGGAATTAAAATGGCTGGCCACTGGGAGATCTTGGCTGTTACAGAGCCCATCAGCCTTACCAGCTCACTCTTGCAAATTTAGATTGCTTCTTTGTTTATTGAGGTGTGGAATTCATTATTACCTGATGGCCTTGCATGAAATAAAACACTTTTCCTTCCAACTGTAAGGAGAAAGCTACTGCCACTTAAATTTCATGATATCTGTTACTGACCTTTATCCCAGACCTAATCCCTCCACGTGTACCAAGTGTTTCACAATTCCTTACACCTGTTCCCCCACAGATTACAGTGGTTGTGAAATACTGCTTTCAGTTTGGCTTCTTTCCTTGGACCACCTCTTCCTATCGATTGCTTTACTTCAATCGACCTTTCTACCTGCCTAACATCATCGGCATCGAGAAGAAGGATGGTTACGTACACTATGACCTTATCCAGTTGCTGGCTCTGTTCTTGCATAGGTCAGTCCTCAAGGTAATTATGCTGAACTATAAATCTATTCATTTATTAGAACACATATTTAACTAATTGGTTTATCGTAATCAAGCGTACTAAGTACAACAAAAAGCTTTTTATATGCGTCTAGATAGATTATTCAATGCAGAAGTGACCAAGGTAAAGAAATCAATGCAGAATATAGGACACAGTAGCGTAGTGGTTAGCATCAAACTTTACATCTCCAGCTGTAAGACCAGGGTTCGATTCCTGCCACTGTCTGTAAGGAGTCGGTGACTGTGTGGGTGTCCTCTAGGAGCTCTGGTTTCCTTGCACACTCCAAAAGATGTATGGTTAGGGTTAGTGAGTTGTGAGCACCCTACGTTGGTACTGGAAGCATGATGACACTTGTGGGTTTCCCAGCGCAATCCTCGCTGATTTGATTCGATTTGGTGCAATTGAAGTATTTCACTGTAAATTTTGATGTACATGTGACAAATAAAGCTAATCTTGAAATTGTTTTTTCTTTACAATTACAGAGAAAGTGCAGTTCAGGTAGACAATTACATTTCAGGGGCCATGATGAGGTCCAATTCAATTCAATTCAAGTTTAATTGTCATTTAACCATACATGATTACTCATCAATGCAGGCAAACAAGACAGTGTTACTGTGGGGTCAAGGTGCAAAGACACGTTACCAACAGTCACACACAGTAAGCACACACAAGATCACAATCATGTAATAGGAGTCCTGATGCCCACCTCCCTTATCCCCACCCCGCAATGCCATAGCTTGACTCCCAGTCCTTGCACATACAAGTCAGCAAACCCATACAGAATGTCAGTAAGAATACAATGACACAGAATATACATATATAGTCCAGATCCCCCCAGCCCAGCGATATCATCTGTCAATTGGACCCCAATGCCCACTAGGTGACAGCATGACTTTGATACCCAGTCCTTGCACATACAAGCACATGTAGAATATTAGTGAAAGCATAACCAGACAAATATATTTGTCCATAGTCCAGACCTCTCTGTCCATTTTAAATCTTCAGTCACCACAACTGCGCTAAGCCACCCCCGGTAGACCGCACGGGCTCGTATGCCTCTCCTCCGGTGATTGAAGAACAAGCAACTCTTCAGCCTGAGGCACGAGTCCACTGAGTTGCTAAAAAAATCTGCAGTCGGATACAACAGAGCTTGTCTTCTGCCGAGCGAAACCCTGAGTGGCGGCTCCACCCCGTTCTGGTCACCGTGTCACACACCCCACCCCCAGTGAAGCATAGTGGCTTCATTCCCTCACTCCGGGCGACGTCGTCACTTCAGGCGCAGTCCTTGCTACAACCGAGGACCAGGCCCCCTCCATCTGCCCCTGCTCTCATCCAATAAATCAGCGAACCAAGTTAACAGTGTCCAAAGGGGCCTTGCAATCACAAGAAAAGTGACCATGCTGACCACTCTCTGTATGACTGTGGGCCTCCATTGACTCAGGCAGCAGCACATTGTGCAGCTCCTTCATCATTTCCGCCAGCGAGCGACTCGTTGATGATGTGGACCTGCAGTACTCCAAGTTATTAATGTATAGCAGGATCTTGAGATCATTAGGCATAAGTTTAGGTAGAACGGTAGCACCTTTTGTTGGACCGATAGAAACAGCAGGGACCAGTCGTGTCTCCATCTTACCAGAAGCAACTGATTTTTAATCATTCAAGAGTCGTATAACATGGAAGGATAGTAGGTGTCATTGAGCCTAGTGTGTGCTCTCAAACCTTTGTATCATGGAAAATGGGAGAAGAGAGATTGACTGGGGTAGGAAGAGTCCTGAATTATGTTGATTTGCTTTTCCAAGACACCAAGAAGTGTAGACAGAGTTAATGGAGGGGAGGCTGTTTTTTTTGCAACAGACTGGGATATGTCCACAACTCTGCAACTTCATGTGAAACTGCCACAGCAAGCTATGATGCATATGTAGAAGTCGGGTCGAGTCCTTGGGGACAAGCCTTCTTAGCCTGCTAAGGAAGTAAAGACATTGGTGTGCTTTCTTGGCCATAGATTCTACCTGGCTCAATCAGAATAGATTGTTGGTGATATTTACACCCAGAAACTTGAAGTTCTCAACTATCTCATTTTAGCACTATTGCTACAGATAAGGGTGTGTACTCCGCCAAGCTTCAGAACATAGAACAACACATTACAGGCCATTCAGCCCATGATCAATCCCTCCTACATAGCCCATAGCCCTCCATTTTTTATACCATGTGACTTTCTAGGAGCCACTTCCAATCCTGAAATGGCGTAGCTACTCACAACCTTCTCTTGACCCATGGTGCATAAGAGAATGTGTGTTCTTTTTCCTGTTAGGTTGAGCTTGTTCATGAGGCTCACTGTGCAGAACACTCTCTACGTCCTTGATCTCTGTCTTGTTACCCTTCTTAGACTTCACCTGAACTGGAATGTTCACAATCAGGATCGCCAGCTCCCGTAAGGCTATTGGATATCAGGGTGTTACTTGCTGCTGTGTTTGATTCTTTCACACTTGTTTCAAATCGCACCCTTTTCATCAGTTCCGGGTTCAGTTTTAGCCTCACCTTTCACAATAGCCACAGTAATGGCAAAACTTCCTCCTTTAGTTTCAGAATGACTTTGTGATTTTAATTTTGTTCACGCCTTTCCTTACTGCCGGTGGTGTAGTATCCTGTATACTTCTACGCATGGTGTATGTAGAAATCCTCATTTGTTCCTAGGTAAACTCGACAAGGTCAATGAAAGCTGCCTCGTGGTTGTGACTATCCAAAAGCTCACAGGCAAGACATCTCCATTTATCACTAAGCATGTAAGGCAACATCTTTATAATTGATATATTAATAGGCATGTCCAGCTCTCACTGATATTAAGCATCACCCATTGCATTACAACAGCCTCTAAGAAAACGAGTCTTGAAGAACTTTGATACCTTCTGATTTGATAGGTGGCCAATAAAGAGCCTTTTCCATGTGGGTCATAGCAACTTTCTGCTCATGATCAAACTGTTCCTGTGGCAAAGGTTTGGCTTTCCTCCAGATTGGCTTGCTGCCAACTTTTGACAAGCTCTCTTGTGTAACCTCCAGTGAACTGTTCGAGAAAATGGAGACGGTTGCCATGGTCATCAGTCTTGCCTTCAGTGCTATTGTTGAAAGCTCTTACAAGTGAATGACATGCAATGGATCACCATCAAAGATTTGAAGCTCTCTTTTAGGCAGAGATGCAATGCATTGTTGCATCACTAAGCTTGCTGTTTTCTTTCATGTCCTTATGTCCTCCAGTGCACTGTATAGAATTTTAGCATCTGAAACACCAGAGTCACCATATTGTAAATCAATGTCCTCAGAAGCACATTGTGTAATTGGATATGGCATAGGTTCAGAGTGCCTCTTTGATGCAGGCTGAAAGTGAACATCCTGAACTACCCCGTGGGGTCCAAGCTCGTGGCTCACAGACACTGGAAGAACAAATGTATGCACGTTGACATTGAGTACATTGGATTTTCTCAGCACCATGTCAACAGAAGAAGTCACACCATAGCACTGTCCTGCTGGAGCACGATTAGACCCTGCAGCACTTGAAGCCTTTAGCAATTTACCTTCGGCCATCTGTGCTGCAGTTTCTTCCTGTAACTTAAGCTACTCCTTTCCTTTCTGTAGCTGCTCGTCCTGCCGCTCCTCTTGTTCTTCCAGCGCATGCTTGTCTTTCAATAATTGCTGCCATGCAGCTAAATTAGCTTCCTTTTTAATGCATGCAGAGGAGGTATCAGATGTACGGGACATTCTGCTACCAATAGAACCTATTGCAAGCTTGTTAGATGCTTTGTCTTCAGGGTGAACATCATCCTGAAAATCATCAGGTTTAAACTTGGTCACAGAATGACCAGTAGCTTTAACAAAATTTTCATTTCCTCCAGCAATCTGGTCTTCAACATCACATGTTTGTTTCAACCATTGGTCAACAATTGCTATGACTGTATTAATAAGTGTATCAATACTTGGCTTGCTTTCAGTTTGTTTCTCTCGCTCTGAGATAGGCATTAAAGACAACAGCAAGTTATATCGCTTAACAACATCTTCACGAAGCTTTTTAAATTGCCTAAATGAGACTGCACTCATGAAGCGTCTAGTTGCTCTTTTGCTACCAGGAAACTTCTAATTAATGGTATTAAATCATTAACCTTCTTAACAACCTCATCATCATCTTTCCAAATATTGTCCATTCTAGCCACCAAAGCTTTCTCAGTAAGTTTAATTGCTCTTTTAGTCTTGACTTCAAGGTCACTGTGTCCAGCTTGACTCGTATTGTTTTCCATGTGCATGAACCAGACAAAACAACAGCATTTAATTCATATGTTGGCAGTCAAAGTATTTCAGCATTTCAACAGAACAAAATGCCAAATTCTCCAGCAAACACCACACCATAGAGTTTATAGTTAGTGATGACCATTCCCAAACCCAAGCACACAGCATGAATCAACAAGGGGTCATTACCTGCCACAAGCTACCCCTGACCGCGGTGCTCCTAATTTCACAGACATGTCCAAATGCTGACATACATTTGATAAAATTGTTGAAATTTTTTGTTGACAAAATGCAGTGGTAATTCTAACAAATCCACAGTAATTCAAGACAGATTTCCCTGAATGCTGTCAAGAGGAACAACCTGGTTTGTTAAGAGAAGATCACGATCCAGGATAGATCGCTTACCAGAAAGAGGACACTTGTGAATGTGAAGATTTTATGCCTCCTGTGTTTTGGTAGTATGAAGTTGTAATTATTTTAGTATCATAATTAGGGGATTGGAATGTAAGAACCATTCACGTGTTTTCTATCTGCATTGTATTCTGTGTATTGTGACTAGTCACGTGAGTGGAGACGTGGTAAAAGCAAAGGGAATAAGTTATATATGTGTGCTTTGTTCTGAGCATCTTGGAGCTGGGGACCATATCTTTCATTAACCGCTTAAGTATGCTTAATTTGCACTTAATTACACTTAGCTTTCATTGCTTCAAGATTGTACGTTTTGCGAGGTGCTAAAAAAGGATTGAATACTGGTCTTTCAGAACATTATTATCAAATTGATCAGAGGGCATGTCGTACAAGGATAATAATCTATGAGAGTCACCATCAGCGGCTTTGATTTGTTAGAATTTGGCACTACATTCCAGCCCTTAATTATTATACTGTAATAATTTCAACTGCATACTACCAAAACATGAATGCCTGACTTATTCCCTTTACTTTTACCATGCCCCGACTCACATGACTGGTTACCATAATACACAGAATAAACACGCAATGCAGAATACAATGCAGACAGATAACAGATGTGTGACTCCTACAGTCCCTGTTAGATCAGTCTCTACCTCCGCAGGTTGAGAACAGATAGAACATAGAACATAGAAAACCTACAGCACATTACAGGCCCTTTGGCCCACAATGCTGTGCCGAACATGTACTTACTTTAGAAATTACCTATGGTTACCCGGAGCTCTCTATTTGTCTAAGCTCCATGTCCTTATCCAGGAGTCTCTTAAAAGACCCTATTGTATCCGCCTCCACACACTCACCACTCTCTGCATAAAACTGCGCCCTTTCATGTTAGCCATTTCAGCCCTGGGAAAAAGCCTCTGACTATCCACACTATCAATGCCTCTCATCATCTTATACACCTCTATCAGGTCACCTCTCATCCTTCGTCACTCCAAGGAGAAAAGGCTGAGTTCACTCAAACTATTCTCATAAGGCATGCTCTCCAAACCAGGCAACATCCTTGTAAATCTCCTCTGGACCCTTTCTATGGTTTCCACATCCTTCCTATAGTGAGGCAACCAGGACTGAGCACAGTACTCCAAGTGGGGTCTGACCAGGGTCCTATCTAGCTGCAACATTACCTCTCAGCTCTTAAGCTCAATCCCATGATTGAATAAGGCCAATGCACCATATGCCTTCTTAACCACAGAGTCAACCTGCGCAGCTGCTTTGAGCATCATATGGACTCAGACCCCAAGATCCCTCTGATCCTCCAACAGTCTAGAGTCTTACCATTAATACTATATTCTGCCATCATATTTGACCTACCAAAATGAACCACTTCACAGTTATCTGGCTTGAACTCCATCTGCCACTTCTCAGCCCAGTTTTGCATCCTATCAATGTCCCACTGTAACCTCTGACAGCCCTCCACACTATCCATAACACCCCCCAACCTTTGCATCATCAGTAAATTTACTAACCCATCCCTCCACTTCCTCATCCAGGTCATTTATAAAAATAATGAAGAGAAGGGATCCCAGAGCAGATCCCTGAGGCACACCACTGGTCACTAACCTCCATGCAGAATATGACCCATCTACAACCACTCTTTGCCTTCAGTGGGCAAGCCAGTTCTGGATCCACAAAGCAATGTCCCCTTGGATCCCATGCTTCTTTACTTTCTCTATAAGCCTTGCATGGGGTACCTTATCAAATGTCATGCTGAAATCCATATACACTACATCTACTGCTCTTACTTCATCAATGTGTTTAGTCACATCCTCAAAAAATTAAATCAGGCTCGTAAGGCACAACCTGCCTTTCACAAAGCCATGCTGACTATTCCTAATCATATTATGCCTCTCCAAATGTTCATAAATTCTACCTCTCAGGATCTTCTCCATCAACTTACCAACCACTGAAGTAAGACTCAGTGGTCTATAATTTCCTGGGCTATCTCTACTCCCTTTCTTGAATAAGGGAAATACATCCGCAACCCTCCAATCCTCGGGAATATCTATTGTCCCTATTGATGATTCAAAGATCATTGCTAGAGGCTCATCAATCTCCTCCCTCACCTCCCATAGTAGCCTGGGGTATATCTCATCAGGTCCTGATGACTTATCCAACTTGATGTTGTCCAAAAGCTCCAGAACATCCTCTTTCTTAATATCTATACGCTCAAGCTTTTCAATCAGCTGTAAGTCATCCCTACAATCGCCAGGATCCTCTTCCATAGTGAATACTGAAGCAAAGTATTCATTAAGTACCTCCGCTTCCATACACACTTTTCCACTGTCGTACTTGATTGGTCCTATTCTCTCATGTCTTATCCTCTTGCTCTTCACATATTTGTAGAATGCCTTGGGGTTTTCCTTAATCCTGCTCACCAAGGCCTTCTGGCTCTCCTAATTTATTCTAAGCCCCCTCCTGCTAGCCTTATAATTTTCCAGATCTCTATCGTTACCTAATTTCTTTTAACCTTTCGTAAGCTTTTCTTTTCTTCTTGACTAGATTTTCAACATTTGTACACCGTGGTTCCTATACCCTACCATCCTTTCCATGTTTCATTGGAGCGTACCTATGCAGAACGCCACGCAAATATCCCCTGAGCATTTGCCACATTTCTGTCATACATTTCCCTGAGGTCATCTGTTCCCAATTTATGCTTCCAAGTTCCTGCCTGATAGCTTCAGATTTCCCCTTACTCCAATTACACACTTTCCTAACTTGTCTGTTCCTATCCCTCTCCAATGCTATGGTAATAGAATTGTGATCATTATCTCCAAAATGCTGTCCCACTGAGAGACCTGACACCTGACCAGGTTCATTTCTCAATACCAGATCAAGTACCGCTTCTCCTCTTCTCTACATATTGTGTCAGGAAACCTTCCTGAACACACCTAACAAACTCCACCCCAGCTAAACCCCTTGCTCTAGGGACATGCCAATCAATATTTGGGAAATTAAAATCCCCCAACACGACAACCCTGTTATTATTGCACCTTTCCAGAATCTGTCTACCTATCTGCTCCTCGATGTCCCTGTTACTATTGGGTGGTCTATAAACAACACCCAGTCAAGTTATTGATCCCTTCCTGTTTCTAACTTCCACCCACAGAGACTCCATAAACAATCTCTCCATGACTTCCTCCTTTTCTGCAGCCGTGACACTATCTCTGATCAACTGTGCCATGCCCCCACCTCTTTTGCCTCCCTCCCAGTCCTTTCTGATTCATCTAAAGCCTGGCACTCAAAATAACCATTCCTGCCCCTGAGCCATCCAAACCTCTGTAATGGCCACAACATCATAGCTCCAAGCACGCTGATCCACGCTATAAGCTCATCCGCTTTGTTCGTGATACTCCTTGCATTAAAATAGACACATCCCAAACCATTAGTCTGAGTGCATCCCTTCTCTATCATCTTGCTATCCTTCATCTTGCACTGTCTACAAGCTTTCTCGATTTGTGAGTCAGCCATCCCATCCTCCTACAGTCCTTGTTACATCAGTCTCTACCTCTGCCACTTGCAGTATGGTCCGGGCATTTACCACTCTGTGCTTTAAAAACATCTACCTATGGCATCTCTCTTCAACTTTCCTCCACTGGATATCCTCTGGTATTGGGCATTGGTGCCCTGGGATAAAGACTCTGTCTGTTCAGTGTCCCTCATAATCTTATACATCTCTATCAAGTCGCCGATCATCCTCTTTTGCTCCAAATTGAAAAGCCCTTGCTCCCACATTCTTTCTTCATACTCTCTAATCCTGGCAGCATCCTGGTAAATCTCCTCTGCACGCTCTCTAAAGCTTCCACATCTTTCTAGAATGAGCTGAACAAAACTGAATACTCTAAGTGTGGTCAACCTGAGCCTGAGTCTCCAGAGGGTTCCTGAGCTGTAGAAGATGTCCTGCCTCGTTCCTGTACCGAAGATGCCACGCCCCAGTGGCTCCAATGACTACAGATCAGTGGCATTGACCTCCCACATCATGAAGACCCTGGAGAGACTTGTTCTATTTCCACTTGGCATGATTAACATTATTATTTAATTATTTATGGTTTTATATTGCTATATTTCTTCACTATTCTTGGTTGGTGCGGCTGTAACAAAACCCAATTTCCCTCGGGATCAATAAAGTATGTCTGCCTGTCAAACTCCCACCCCACCCCCGGGGGTAGGGGCGATATAGCCCACTTTGGGAACCACTGGTATAGCTGAACAACTTGAGTTTTGAGTATTCTCGTTACTAGTTTCAATCAAGAGGGTACTATGTTGAGGGAAAGGCATCTTCAGAAAGCAGATATGCCAACATCAAACATCGAACAGTACAGCACTGTGTAGGCCCTTCTGTCTGCAATGTGCTGAACAGTTAACCTACCCCAAGATTAATCTAATGATTCCCTCCCACATAGACCTCTTTCATCCATGTGCCTATCTAAAAGTCTCTCAAATGTCCCTAGTGTATCTGCCTCTACCTCCACTCCTGGCAGCACATTCCATCCACCCTCCAGTCCCTGTATAAAGAAAAACCTACCTCTGACATCCCTCCAAACACCTTAAAATTATGCCCTTTCATGACATGACCAATCCCTGTCTTGGTTTTATTTTCACTGGTTTTCATATAACAATAACTTTATGGCACGAGGCAGACCTTTTGGTCCTCTGTATGTCTGCTATTCCTTTGAGCTATCCAATTAGCCCCTGCTCTCCTGCACCAAAGCATCTCTGCGTCTTCAAGTCAAGTCGCTTTTTATTGTCATTTTGACCATAAGCTGCTGGTATAGTAGACAGTAAAAACGAAACAGTGTTCCTCCAGGACCCTGGTGCTACATGAAACAACACAAAAACTACATTAGACTATGTAAAACAACACAAAAACCACACCAGACTACAGGCCTACACAGGGCTACCTAAAATGCACAATAATTAATAAATAAACAAATAATAAACAAGATAATAGGTACAGTAGAGGACAAATGTCAATATAATAATAAATGTGTGTTTTTCTGGGCAGGATGCCAGGATGAATATGCCTCTGTTGAGCTGCTGTTGGATGGCCAGGTAGTGTTTAATCTCAGACAGGGTCTGCACATGAAGGGTGTCAATTTAGATACAGCAGGGATTTGCATCTTGGAGTCAGAATTATGGGAAGAAAGAGGCTGTTCAGACCAGTGAGACTGCACTGACCAACAACCGCCCATTTACAGTAATCCTCCATTAACCCCTTTTATTAATTCTCACATTGCCATCAAGTCCCCACAGATTCACCACTCACCCGTGCACTAGAGGCAATTTAGAACGGACAGTTAATCCACTGACCCGCATGTCTTCGAGAATCGACAGGAAGATGGACGAAACTCTGATGGTCCCAGGGAGAATGTACAAAATCTATAGACAGCGCCTGAGGTTGGGATCGAATCCAGTTCACTGGCACAGTGAGGCAGCAATCCTACTAACTGAGTTATTGAGACATCACTAAATGAGCAACAGGCAAAGAAAACATTCCTCCCAGAAAATAGATCATGTAGTTTTCTATTTGAATTTAAGGCCTTTATGTATAATTCCAAAAGCAGAACATGGAGCAGGACTGTCAGCCACAACATTGTGCTGAACTAATTACAGTAGTAATTAACTATCTAACTAAATTCGACCCTTCTGCTAACACAGCGTCCATATCCCTCCATTCTCTGCATTTTCATGTGCCTAGTGAAGAGCCTTTCAAACAGCTCTCCACGACTGCCCTGGCACTCGCCAATCTCTGACAAAAAATGATCATCTTGCAGCTTCTGAAATTTGACTGGCATTTGCAGCCAGGTGGCACTCTGGCCACTGGAGATGTGTGAGGTGACCTCATTTGTCACCCATCGCTCTTAGAAGGAGCCGAAACTGGAAGGTCACTAGCCACCACTGAGAACCGTGTTTTCACTCACTCAGCTCAATTCACTGCAAGTCAACTGTTTAAAGGTCAAGTCACAACACTTGACACTTGCCCGTAGAGTGTGCTGCAAGGAGCTGGAGACGATGGATCCTTAGGGAGGCTGCTGGGTGAGGATAGATCACAGCTGAGTGGTTTTGCCTGAGATAGATGCAGAGTGGAGCTTCCTGTGGACCCCGAGGGAGGTAAGAGGTAAGGGCTGTTGCTCAGGCCCATCCAAGAGTGGTCAGGGAGTTAAACTCTTTGTCCTGGGGTATCCTGACAGGGTCCGTGTAGTGTGGTTTCTCCTGTGGGTCAATCCAGTACAAAGGGGGTTACTGTTTAATTAGTACGGGGTTGCCGACAAGATGGAGGTGAACCAATATCTTTCTCTCTGAAGATTATGAGTCTCTCTTAACATAATACATAGATCAGTGCAGATGCTTTGGCCCATGATGTTGTGCTAACCATTTAACCTACTCCGAGATCGTTCTAACCCTTCCCTCCCACAGAGCCTTCTTTCATCCATGTAAAGAGTCTCTTTTTTTTTGTAATATTTTATTGAAGTTCATCATCAAACAAACATTTCCATAAGATGTATTTCAGACATTGTACATATATATCATATAATCATATATATCACAAATCTCCACAAAGTATTTATCTGAAGTATACACTTATAGAAAAGAGTGGAAAGAAAAAACAAGCAAAAGGAAAGAACTATGTACAAGTAGGGAGTGATTTTTTTTTACAACAGATTCATTGATTTGTGAGAATAAAATCAGGCCCATGAGGCATTATGTAGTTAAACCATTTTTCCCAGTATCAATCAAATTGTTCCAGCTTATGATTAACAGATGCTGTTATCTTCTCCATTTTGTAAATGTCCATTGTAATTTCCATCCATGTATTTAAAGTTGGGCACTCCTGTGATAACCATTTCCTAGTAAGCGTCTTTTTACCAGCCACCAACAGCATATTCATTAAATATTTATCTCTTTTCATTCTTGAGCTATATATCTAAAATATATGGTCTTACTCTCTAAGGGTATTTCACATTTAAAGATGTCTTGCAGGGCATTGTGTATCCCCTTCCAACAGTTTTTGATAACAGGGCAGTCCCAAAAAATATGATAATGATTTGCATTTTGATTTCCACAATTTCTCCAGCAAACAGGGAGGTTACTATCATAATGGGATTTCTGAGAGGGTGTAATAAAATATCAAGTTTTTCCATCCAAACTCCCTCCATTTCTGTGAACTGGTACACTTCCATTGATGCCTCCATATTGTTGTCCATTCTTCCTCAGATATAATTATCCCTCCTTCCTTCTCCCATTTTGTTTTAATGTATGAAGTTGAATGTATTTTAAGATTTGGCAACCCCTTATACATGCTTGAAATGATTCTACTACCATTATCTGAATTATATGTTTTTCTAAAGAGCTCTATCAAGCATGTACTTGCCTTGCTTACATTTTTAAGCGTCTTATTAACATATTGTCGCATCTGTAAATACCGATAAAAATCTTGTTTTTCTAAAGTGTTTCGCTTTAAGCATTTCAAAACTGAACAGTGTTTCTTCTTTCATTATGTTGCAAAGAACTGTTATTCCTTTAGCTGTTCAGTCCTTAAATCAAGCATCCAATTTATTTGGTGTAAAATCCGAGTCATATGCACACCATTTAAGAATTGCAATATCTCCCTCTAGATTATATTCTTTTATAGTAGTTTTCCATATTTTAAGAGTCAATTTCACCCATGGGTTATCAATAGTATTTATGTACCTTTGCAAGTTGTTATCAGCCAAAATTGCTTGTATGGGGATGGGAAGTACCCACTCCTCAATGTTTTTCCATTGAGCATCATATGATGGGTTGTACTAACACATCACAATTCTCAACTGTGCTGCAAAATAATAATCTCTAAGGGAAGGTAGGCCCCATCCCCCCTTTTCCTTTGCTAATTGCAAAGTTTTGAGATGAACTCTAGGCCTTTTACCTTGCCAAATATACCTTGATAGCATCTTGTTCCATTCATTGAATTGACTTTGATTAATCTCCATTGGTAGGATCTGAAGGAGATATAACAGTCTGGACAGTATATTCATTTTAATAGACTCAATCCTTGAACTGAGACTGAAAAATGGAATCAGCTTCCATCTTGCCACATCCTCAATTTTTTATATAAAGGCTGATGATTACATTCTGATAATTTTGCCAAATCTCTTGGCCCAATTTTTTGGCATAATTTTGGCCCAAATATTTGAAAGACTGTGTGTGCCATGCCTAGGGGTATCTACTTTCAATTTCTCTTGGTGGGCTATATTAATATGAAAGTAATTGGATTTTATCTATGTTGATCTTGTATCCTGATAATTGACCATATTGTTCAAAGGATTGCATCAATTTAGCTAAAGAGTATGTTGGTTGCCCTAAATAGATCAAAATGTCATCTGCATAACAAGCCAATTTATGCTCTGTCCCTTTGATAGTAATTCCGCTGATATCTTCATTTTGTCTGATGTATTGAGCTAATGGTTCCAGATATAACGCAAAGAGTAGTGGTGACCATGCACAACCCTGTCGTGTGCCCTTTTCTAGGGTAAGACTATTTGATAAATATCCATTGATTTTAATCCTAGCAGTAGGATTGTCATATAGTGTCTGTATAGTTTTAATAATTGTGTCTTGGAAACCAAATCTATGTAAAACTCTGTAAAGAAAATTCCAATTAATTGAATCAAATGCTTTTTCAGCATCCATACTAATCACTATTGCTTCGATTTTTGTATATAATCCATAATGTGAAGTGTCCTTCGTATATTGTCTTGTGTCTGGCGTTGTCGCATAAAACCTGTCTGATCGTTAGGTATCAGTATGGGTAGAAACTCCTCTAATCGTTTGGCCATGATGGAGGTAAATAATCTATAATCTAGATTAAGAATGGATATTGGTCTAAATGACCCGCATTCCATTTTACCTTGCCTTCTTTCGGTATAGCTGAGATTATCGCTTCCTTCCAACTAGGTGGCATTTGTGCCTTTTTTAGAGCCCAGTTCAGTGTGGGGAGTAAAACAGGAATTAACTCATTTTTAAATTCTTTGTACCACTCTGTTGTATACCCATCTGATCCTGGTGACTTGCGTAACTCAAGCCTACTAATTGCAGCTTTTAATTCAACTTCAGTTATGTCAGCAGTCATCATTCTATTTTGTTCTTCGCTTAAATTGGGTAACTCTAGAGAATTCAAGAAGGTGTCAATTTGGGTTATGCTTCCCCCTGGAACTCTGGAATATAGAGTTTTGTAAAACACTTCAAAAGCTTCTTGAATTTCACTTAGCTTATTTTTTTATCATTTTCGTTCTTGAGTCCCTAATTCTATGAATTTTATTTTCTGCTATCTTTTTTTTCCATTTCCATGCCAGTATTTTCATAGATTCTGATCCACTTTCATAATGTCTCTGTTTCAGAAACATTAAGTTCTTCCTGATTTCTTGCGTAACCAAACTATTAATTTAATTCCTAATTCTTTTAACTTCCCCTAATGTAACCTGTGCCAAATTCAATTTGTGTTTTTTTTCTCTAGTTCCTTCAGCCTATTTTGTAATTCCTCTAATGTTTTATTCCTTATTTTTTTCTTATATGAAGATATCGCTATAATTTTCCCTCTTAAGACCGCCTTCAGAGTATCCCATAAAATGGGAGGTGAAACCTCTCCATTATCATTAAATTCTAAGTAGAGACCAATTTCTTTTTTAATTTGTTCCTTACAGTACGGATCATTGAGTAGACTGGAATTTAGTTTCCAAATAGTATTCTTTGGTTGTAGGTCAAAATCAATAGATATATAGAGAGCAAACACGTGGAAATTTGCAGATGCTGGAAATTCAAACAACAACACGCATAAAATGCTGGTAGAACACAGCAGGCCAGGCAGCATCTATAGGGAGAAGTGCTGTCGACGTTTCGGGCCAAGACCCCCCGAAACGTTGACAGCGCTTCTCCCTATAGATGCTGCTTAGCCTGCTGTGTTCTACCAGCATTTTATGTAGGTGCATGGTCACTTACATCTATTGTCCTAATTCCACAGGTGTTTATTTTGTCTTTGTCTTTTTCAAATGTTATGAAATAGTCTATTCTTGTATATACAGAATGGGGAGCAGAATAATGAGTGTAATCCCTTCTGTCGGGGAAAAGGTCCCTCCATACATCAATTAAACCAACATCCTCAAAAAGTGTATTAACTTTCTTATGTGAAGATTTTGTTTCAAAGGTTTTTCTATTGGAAGAGTGCAAGTTTGGTTGTAATTGTAAATTTAAGTCTCCCCCACATATCAGGAGACCTTCTGTTTCCATTACCATAATATCAGTAACTTTCTGAAGAAACCAATATCACTTCCCGGGGGTGCGTATATATTCAATAGAGTAACTGAATTTCCGTCTATATTCCCCCTTACCAGAATATATCTGCCCTCTTTATCTCCCATTTCGAATACTTTTCAAAATTTAGCTTACTTGAGATAAGAATAGCAACTCCTCTCCGATGTCCTGATTTATATGAGGAGAAAAACAAATTAGTGAAGCCCATTCTCTTTAGTTTTTTATGCTCATTATCACTTAAATGAGTTTCCTGTAAATATACTGCATGGGCTTGATCTTTTTTCATTTTGGATAAAATTCTCTTACATTTGATTGGATTTAATAGCCCATTGACATTAAAAGAAATGCATTTTACCTTGTCCTTAGCCATCTGTATTTATCT
Organism: Hypanus sabinus; assembly: GCF_030144855.1. Lineage (NCBI taxonomy): Eukaryota > Metazoa > Chordata > Chondrichthyes > Myliobatiformes > Dasyatidae > Hypanus > Hypanus sabinus. The sequence goes on along the minus strand of NC_082714.1, from coordinate 107,502,363 downwards.
GTCAATGTATCATTGAAATTAGAATAAAACTTAATCGATCTACTCCCTGAACAAATAAGAACCAAGAAACGCAAATAATAACAAAAATGGCAACAAACATGTGATTCCAAGGCTGAGGTCTCTGGTAGATGACCCTGCGTTGAGCTAGAGGAAATGTCTAGCTGTGGGGGATAACCCCTCCTACTTGTGAGGAGGGCCCCCATTGCAGTATTCATAAAAGTCAGTGAATAAATCCATTACACAGAAAAGATTCCCCTGTGTACTCCTCCTATATATACATACACACACACATACACACACACACACACACACACACACACACACACACACACACACACACACACACACACACACACACACACACACACACACATGCATTACATACATACACATATATGCACACACACATATATATATATATATATATTCTCATTTTGGTGGGGAAAAAGGAGTAAGTGAACGAATAAAGTATAACAACTAGGTAATATAAAATCCACATTATAATAACTATTTGTTGAGATAGGTATATCACCATCGACTTTTGCTTCCGTTTAGCTTCTCAACATTTTAAAAGTTATCCAAACCTTATGTCTCTTCTGAAGGGGGTGAGGACGGTCTTTGGGAAACTCCCGGTCTCTTCCTGATATATTTCTCTCGACCTCCTCCCATCTCCTGCCTTCTCGATTCTCGCACTATTTCCCAAGCGGAGCAGGATAATTCCTCTGCCAGGCTTTCCCTTGTTTTGATCATGCTGACGGGCAACCCTGTGACCTTCATGTCTGTAGTCGCCTCTTCCACTGTCTGTTACAACCGAGTCCTGTCTTCATAAAACAATCCAAGTTTAGCAGGGTACAGAGTTTGAAATCTAATCTTTTTTTGCTTTAGTACTCGCTTTACTTCACAGTATTCTTTGCATTTCAGCAGGACTGCGGGGGTGGGGGGTAATCTTGGTTGAGGTATATTAATTTATTGTCTAAAAACACTCTCTTCTTACCCCAGGCCCTTTGTAGAATCTCCGCCTTGGTGCTGTACCGAAGGAATTTAATTATTATTGAGCATGGCTTATCTTGGGTAGACTTCGGGACTAATGCGCGGTGGGCTCTTTCGACTTCCAGCTCCACAGCCCGGGGGAAGATCCAGCGCATCCCGCAGTAACTTTCCGACAAACTCCATCATAGACAAGCCCTCTGCTCCTTTGGGAATGTTGTAGATTCTGATATTTTTCCACTGTGATCTTCCCTCCAGGTCAAGCAGTTTACCTTCTTGGTGATTTAATATTTTTATTGTCTTACTCAGTATCCGTTCCACGTTTTGAACACAATCTTTCACCTTCTCAATTCGAGTCTCTGCCACCGCTAGTTTTTAATTGACGCTGGCGTGCTCTGACTTAATATCACGGAGCTGCTGCTTTATTTCTTTCTGAAACTCCTTTATCTCTTTTAGAATTTTGATCTTATTTGCTGCTTTGCCTGAACGAGGCCCAGCGTCTGCCTCGCTAGCACGCGGTCGGGTAGGAGAGCCCCTCAATGAACTCCTTTCGGAAGCAGGCTCCGCAGTGTTGCTTTTTAAATTTCCATTCTTTTTCCCCATTCTTGCCCCTCTTTTCAGTTCAAATATTTTTTGAAAAATATTATATTTGATGGGTTAACGGGGCTTAATACACGTTTTTCCGGAGGAGCTAGTGACTTAAGCTGCCATTCTCGACGATGACATCACCCGTAAAGAGTCTCTTAAATGTCCCTAATATATCTGACTCTACCACTGCATTTCATGAAGCCACTGCTCTCTGTGTAAAAAACACTTAACCTTTGGCATCCCCGCTCTACTTCCCTCCAATCAGCTGAAAATTATGCTTCCTCATATTAGCCATTTCCGTCCTGGAAAGATGTGTCTGGCTGACCACTTGATCTCTGCCCCTTATCATCTTGTACTCCTTTATCCTTCCTCACAAAGGTCTGGAGGCACTGTATAGTATTTGAACATCTTTAAGGCAGATGTAGATAAATTCTCAATGCCAAAATCAAAGTAAATTTATTATCATAGGGAAATGAAGGTTATCATGGATAGATCGAAAAGTGGTGGCTCAGTTACCCCCAGATGGCCATGATCTTATGGTACATGTCTGAGTGACAGAGTAACCATTCCTACTCTCTGTTCGTGTGTATAAGGCACACTGTGTTCATCGTACCCGCCTTGTATTTATACAAACAGCGCACTAGTGAGGTAATGGAATCTGTTAAATTGGTTTACTGTCGACACATGCTCCAAGATACAGTGAAAAATGTTGCTTTGCATGTCATTCCCTACAGATCACTACATAACATCAGTACATCGAGGTCGTACAAAGGAAAATAATAATAAAAAGCAGAATGAAGTGTTACAGAGAAAGTGCAGTGCAGGCAGACAAGGCCATGATGAGTAGATCATGAGGCCAAGAGTCCATCTGATGAACAAGAGACCTGTTCAATTGTCACATGACAGCAGTGTGGAGTCTCTCCTTCAGCTGGTAACATGAGCTTTTGGGCTTTTGTATCCTCTGCCTGATGGGAGGGGGCAAGGAGAGAATGTCCAGGCTTAGTGGGAGTCTTTGATTATGCAACACATTCACTGATAATTTTGGGCTGATTTCTACTTCCAGCGATCAGCAGGTTGTAGAGAAGCAGACACGAGGAAATCTGCAGATGCTGGAAATTCAAGCAACACACACAAAATGCTGGTGGAACTCAGCAGGCCAGGCAGCATCTCTAGGGAGAAGCGCTGTCGACGTTTCGGGCCGAGACCCTTCGTCAGGACTGTCCTGTCGACAGTGCTTCTTCCTATAGATGCTGCCTGGCCTGCTGCATTCTACCAGCATTTTGTGTGTGTAGAGAAGCAGCTTGGGTTTAGTGCTTCTGTTTCACAGAGATTCGGTTGGAGGAAATAGTCACTTTTCAGCTGAGCAGATATGATCTGGACAGGGTGATCTTTCTCTTCGATTGCTCATGATCCATCTCCTTTGTTCTCTGACAGCGTCACGGTCTGTGGGATTCCAATGATTCACAGAAGGAGCAGAAACAAGCCAAAGGAGAAGCGAAGAAAGAGAACGGCTGCACTGAGAGCACAGAGGACAAGGCAAGGGCCACAGGGAGGAAAGGCGCTTCCAGGCACTTGTCAAGACGACTGGACAGGGGAGGTGAGAAAACGAGTTTGGACAAATTAAGGACAGATCAATCCAGGAGCCCTCTCTGTGTGTTCTCTCTACACTGGCAACTCAGCAAGACCTATCAGAAAAAAACTTCCTTTTTCCTCTCCCTCCTCCCCCCCTTATTTCCTCCCATCCTCTCCCTTCCTTCTTCCTCACCCCCACACTCCTTCCTCCCCCATTCCCCCTTTCCCCTCACAGCCTGCACACACAATCACTCATCTGTAACTCACTCCCTGTCACCTCCACATCCCTCACTCCCTCACACTTTGCTCATTGACTTCACTGGCCTGCCCAGCCCAGTTTGGACACTCGGTCTGTCACTCACACAGCTCAGTCTCGCCCTCAACAGGCCCCTTGTCACTCCACACGCACGTACAGCCATCCACAATCATTCACTTGAACTCAGGCCCTTCCCGGAGCCGAGTCAAACCCCCCCTCCCCCCCCCCTTGGCCCACCTGTTAAAGCAGATTATTGCTCGTTCTGGTCAGTTGCTGGTCATGAACTTCTGCTGTGCTCCAGTTAGAGGTTGTATTTTCCTACACTCTAACACTGACTGCACCTTGAAAACAATTCATGAATTGTGAATTAATTTGGATAATTCCGGGATAAAGGAAGCTTTCAGGGATATATTTTGGAGATCAAGCAACAGTGATTAAAGGCCACTGATGGGGTTCAAACGTGTAAGCGCCGAAGAATGGGAGTGAGTGTAGACCAGACACTCGGACTACTTCTCCACGTCATGTGTGACCTGATGCTACATCCACTTTCTGGCCCGATCCCTGTATCCCTCATTTCCCTATTGATCTCAAACTTGATCTTACACCATGGCAAAGCATCCACAGCCTCTGAATTGGAGTGAGCTGAAAATCTAGAGCCTCTCAGTTCTCAGTCCCAGAGCTTGAGGCAATGACTCCTGGATTTAATCAGGTACATATTGGCCTTGGTGATGGCAAACGAGAGTGCAGTTTCAGGAGAGTGTTTGAGCCGAACAGGGCCAGCTGTGACTAATTGAAGAGACAGGCAATACCATATGTTGCCAAACCCCCGCACGAGTAGGATGAGATAGTGTTGTAGAGTGAACTGGTGGAATATTCGTTACTGTGGAAATGAGTCACTGACATGTTTCTCTTCAGACAGAACAAAAATTTCAAAGCGATCGAAAAAGAAGAAAAGGCGACAACCAAGGTCGTGCAGTGGGTTAAGAGAAACCATCAAGGAATGGATAAGGGAGAAAGGGCGGAAAGTGAAACAGTACATCATCATCCTGTAAGCATATCCTGCTGGTTTCTGATATGAACGGTAGTTTGAGAGTCTGCCCTAGCTTGAAGTGTGCACACACTCTCTGAGACTACAAACTGGCTTTTCAATGTGTGAGGGATATTAAGGGAGCTGATGAGAATGAAGGGGCTAAGTTGCAATAACCTGATTCCATTTATTGGATCTGGAGATGTCCTCTGTTAACTTTCAAGAGTGATAGAGCGAAAGGTTTGGCATGATTAAAAAGAGTGAGAAAGTATTATGCATCTTATGTTCAAAAACATTGATGTGGGGGACATCCCCCATAAAGTGATTTAATGAAATTGTTCATCATGCCTTGCGATACAAGTGAGCGAGAACAAACAAACACATTTCTCAAGAAATCAGCAGCGAAGAACGCAGTCAAATACTTTAATAATATTTACTTCACGAAGTTCAAACATAGTTGCTGCTTGTTTTGAGGTTTCAAATATGATGGTTCAACATGGAAAAATCACTCAGTGATGGGGAATATGTTACAGAATCACGGCTAGATTGTGTTCCTTTCCTATTTGACATTTTTCCAGAAAATGAAAAAAAAAATCAGTGCTTTAAGGATTTGCCAGTGAGCATTAGCAGTAAAAGAAAGAATATTAATGATCAAAACCAAAATTGCAGAACAACTAACAAAAAATATTAGTTCATGTGAATTTCTTTCCATTCGGCTTGAGAGCGCTGATGTTACATCATCAGCAAGACTAGCCATCATTGCCAGATTTCATAGGAATGATAAAATATGCGAAGAACTGGTTAACTTAGGAACATTACCTGAACACACCATTGTTCAGGTAACAACATTGGGTTGAAATACTGTGTCTTGAAAAAATATTCAGTCTCCACAACTAATTTCACATTTTACTGTCTCATTTGAAGTTGGATTGTACATCATGTTAAATCAAAGGGAAAATTCCAAAACCTGTCTACAATTTACTAAAAATTAAAAACAAAAATTGTGAGGCTGATAGAGTATTCATCCCCTATGTAATCTCAGGTGCCAACTCATCCAATTTATTTATGTTGAAAATTGGAGGATCTCCTGTTTCGATGAATTCATCAGAATAAATACCCCCTCTCTCTGTAAGGTCCAACAGTATGGTAGATTTTCAATGCACCAAACCAAAATGAGGACAAAAAAGCATGCAAAACAAGTCAGGGAAATAATGGAGAAGCTCAAGTCTGGGGAATGATAGAAGACCATCTCAAAGGCACTGAACATACCTCGAAGCTCAGTGCAGTCCATTGTGGGAGAAGTAGAAAAAGTATGAAACCCCACACTGCCTCGGTCAGGCCACTCTCTAAACTTAGTTGCTGGAGAAGAATGAAACTTGTGAGAGAGGCTACTGTGATGTCAACAGTCACTGAGCGAGCTGCAGAAGACAGTGGCTGCAACTGGAGATGGTTCCACTATCTCTAAGACCTTGCATAAAAAGGGTGTTTATGGCTGAGTGCCAAGGAAAAAGCCCTGGCTGAAAACAAAGTATATCCCCTTGCCCATAAGGACTCTGCAAAGTGTCACTTAGAAGATACTGTAAAGAAAGGAAGTAAGTCTTGTGGTCGGATGAGACTGAAGTGGAACATTTTGGCCTTGACTCTAAGCGGTGCGTGTGGCGTAAATCTAATACTGCCAGGTAACACCATCCCTACTGTAAAGTATGGTGGAGGTAGCATTGTGCTATGGGGATGTTTTTCAGCAGCAGAGACTGGAAATATGTTCAGGATTGATGGGAAGATGAACGATGGTGAATACAGAGAGATCTTGGATTAAAAACCTACTACTCTCTGCCAGAAAGCTTAAAGTGGGGAAATTTGTCTTTCAGCAGGACAGCAACCCAAAGCACACTGCCAGAGCAACCATGGAATGGCTTCAAATGAAGAAAATTGATGTCCTTGTGTGGCCCAGTCAGAGTCCTGACCTTAACCCGATCAAACATCTCTGGCAAGACTTCAGGTTAGCTGCCAACCACTGCTCCCCAACTGATATGGCATAGCTTGAGCAGTTTTGCAAGGAGGGATGGGCAAATCTTGCTCCATCACATTGTGCAAAGCTGACAGAGACTTATTCAAAAAGAACACTGGTTGTAATAGCTGTGAGAAGTGGTTCAACTGAGTACTGAACAAAGGGGAATGAATACTTTTGAACTGCTGACATTTTAGTGTTTGAATTTTTAGTTTTTCATGCTTTACAATTTTCCCTGTTTTGGGGTTCTACTGTGAAAAAAGAAGAATGTGATTCACGAATAAAAGTGCTCTGCTCAATTGATCAAAATCCCTGGTTATAACACTTACTTATGTGAACAAATGGTTGGGGGCTGAATACTTTTACAAATTAACCTTTCAAAATAGTTTCCTTGACAACTGTTGGTGTATCTAGCATGATTGGTAAAGAAGGTGTTGTCAATCAGTTTTGACATCCACTGATGGGATTTCATTGCTTAGTATATAAGGAGGTTTAGTGATGGTCTTGAAAGATGAACAAGAAAGTATTGAAAGAGATTGGTTAATGACAGGATCAAAACATAAAAATCCAAACAATGAGGTCTGAAACTCTGGAATTCCATTCCTGAAGTATTTAACTGTTTGAAAAATGTTGCAACGGGCAATATTAACAGTACTTTCATTACATAATCATTTGAGTCATTGTTTCAGTGATGAATTTGGTCAAGTCTAATTATAAGAGTGGACCTTGCTGAAACTAGTGCTACTCACATACCCCTCAAATACAAGAATATATATCAAGTATTTTTGATTGTTAGTGCAGCAACAAAAGTCTCAAAGAAAGCTTTTCTTTTCCTTTCCTTGATCTTCTATCAATGTACCCCAAAGCTTATAATTCCACATTCACATTCCTTGTTCCATATAAGGTGCAATAACATTACACTTTAGAAATGACGCTATCTTTCAAATTTCTTTTTAAAAGATTAATATTATTTTTGAACAGGTTTTCTAAAATGCTACACCTATTTCAATCTTTCTTGATTATATATAATATAAGCTGCAGGACCCATCTTATTTCCTTAAAAATCCCGATTTATTGTTACTAATTCATTAATAAATGATCATCTGTGCTCACAATTAACATGGCATGTGAGAATTATTTTTAGAAGCTTATCGCCAGTTTGGGCCCCTCTTCTCATAAAGGTTCGTTACTTGTGATCAATAGCCACTTCATTTCAGAATGTCCCCAACTTCAGTCTCTCAGCTTCTGTACATGCACTTTTGGACAGGGATCCAACTCAATGTTGACTCTTTCATTCGAGTAAAGGTGGTCTTTGCATTTAATATTCATAATACAGGGGTCTGCAATGGACCTGTTCCCCACTATGCGACACCAATCCCATTCAGAATGGCCACAGTGAGACCCTGGAAACTGTAGACAATTTCCTATTACTTGGAGCTACCTCTTTGTAAAGGAATTGATGATGAAGTTCACCCTGTTAAAAGGTGTGCTGATGTAGGGCTCAGAGGTATAGTGAAGGTCTGTTTTATAAGAGGAAACTACCTGTGAAAATCCTGAATATAGGTGAACGTTCCATAAATGTCTAGGGTTCCCTGTGGCAGTTGCATAAATGATTAGCAAGGAGAATTATTAGCAATGCTAGTCCCTGATCTTCCTTTCCATTTCTTTCTTTTACTGAAATTAAATCTAATTGCAATATGCAATCTAATTTCTAGAATGATTAAATCAGTAGCAAATAGATTCCACAACAAGCAATATTGTGGCTTCCACAGTGGCCTAAAAATAATGAATCCATATATGAATTTGAAAAAGTAAAAAGCCAGCAGCAAACAATAGATCACTGAGATGGATGACAAACAGCAACAGATTATTGGTAGCTCCACTGTCACGTACTCGAAGAGTGACAGGATCAAAAACAGCAGCAGGTCTTTCTTTTTTCCAATTTAGTGGGACCAGGCCCAACAATAGAAATTTTGGGGTTCATTTATGTGGGAGCAGACCAAAGGTTTAGTAAAAGGGTGGTGGTTAAAATACGAAGGTTAGAAATTGTGTTTCAGCCAAACAAGACTGGATAGTCATATCTGGATGCCTGTGAGAGGATTCAGGAACTACGCCTTAGGAAGCTTACATTGGGTTTGGATTTATTGCACAGCAGATTTACCAGAATAATTCCTGGCCTCATTTAATAATCAGTGGTTGTATGAGCAAAGACCATGTTCTCTGAAACTTAGAATGTTGAGATGATTAGTTTGAAGATATTGAGACCAGGCAGAAAGAAGCTCTTCCTGCTGAGGTCTGGCACTAGGTAGAGCTAAATTTAGAGTCAAGGCCATTTTAGGGTAGTTGTCAATACATGCTTCCGTACATAAAGGGAGTTGCAAGCTTAGAGTTCCATCTCCCATCAGCAGCTGATTGCAACATATTTATTTTTAACAGAAAACTATTGGTTTTGGTTTATCAAGGGGTCAAAGGAAAAGGGACAACGACAAGTGTATAGAATGAAGTCACACGTTGGGCCTGGTCCCACTAAATTGGAAAAAAGAAAGACCTGCTGCTGTTTTTGATCCTGTCACTCTTCGAGTACGTGACAGTGGAGCTACCAATAATCTGTTGCTGTTTGTCATCCATCTCAGTGATCTGGATGATAATGTGATTAACTGGATCAGAAAATTCTTGGGTGACACCAAGATAGGAGGTGTAATGAACAGTGAGGAAGACTATCAGAGCTTGCAGTGGGATCTGGGCCAGCTGGAAAAATGGCCTGAAAAGGGACAGATAGAATTTAATGCAGAGCAGTAGGACTAGTCTTACACAATGGACGGTAGGGCACTCAGATCTGAATTCATAATTCATTGAAAGTGGTGGCATAAGTAGATAGTGTTGTAAAGAAAGCTTTTGGCACATTGGCCTTCACAAATCAATGTACTGAGTACCAGAGATAGGAAATTATTTTGAAGTTATATAAGACATTGGTGAGGCCTAATATGGAGTATTGTGTGCAGTTTTGATCACCTACAGTACCTAGAGGAAAGATGTAAATTAAATTGAAAGAGTACAGAGAAAATTTACAAGGATGTTTCCAGGGCTAGAGGACCTGAGTTATAAGGAAAGATTGAATAGGTTAGGACATATTCCAGTCTTCCTTGGAATTTAGAAGATTGAGGGGAGATTTGACAGAGGTATGCAAAATTATGAGGGGTATAGATAGGATAAATGCAAGCAGGCTTTTTCCATTGAGGTCAGGTGGGATCACAACTGGAGGTCATGGATTAAGGGTGAAAGGTGAAAAATTCAAGGGGAACATGAGGGGAAACTTCTTCAATCATGAGAATCATGAAAGATTGGATTGAGCTGCCAGTGCAAGTGGTCCATGCGAGCTTGATTTCAAGGTTTAAAAGAAGTTTGGATAGGTATATGGAAGGTAGGGGTATGGAGGGCTATGCCCCTGGTGCAGGTCGATGGGAGTAAGCAGCTTAAATGGTTTGGCATGGGCTAGATGGGTCAAAGGGCCTGTTTCCTGCTGTACTACTTTATGACTGTTATAAGAGGCAGAGACAGAGTGGACAACCAGTGCTCCACTGGCTAATACAAGAGGACATACTTTGAAGGTGAGCAGAGGCTGTGCAGGAGGGATCTTGGAATAGGGCCCATATAGTGCTCTACTGTTCTGTGTTCCATTCTGTGTGGAAACAAAAATGGGTCACAGCTTGCCAAATGAGTAACATTGCAACATTGACTGAGTGGACAGGACTGGGTCTTTTTGTTCCTATTGCTGTTTGAAGTGTTAACCTGTCTGGGTAGAGGGAGAACTGTACTGTGCAACGGTAGTGAGAGTTCGCTCACGTTAGTAAGATGCATGTGAACAGAATTTCCATCAAAGCACGTGTGTGTAATATTGATTCCAAAGTCTTTCATTCTGCAGAGCTCTTCAGATCTTCCTGCCCGTGAAGCAATTTTTCTACAACATCATCCATCCGGAGTATAACGCTGTGTGCGATGTCTACGCTCTAATGTTTCTGATTGACGTCATTAACTTCACCATCATTGTTTTTGGATACTGGGCATTTGGAGTAAGTAAAGGAATCTGCTCCTACAGTTGCATTTACCAGCTAAAACCTTTGTGTGTTTCTGCCTCAGTGAAGCAGCCGGCATAATCAAAGATGCCCCCACCCCAGACCTTCTCTCTTCTCACCTCTCAGAAGATACACTGACCACCAGACTAAAGGGCAGCTTCTGTTATACGACTATTAGATAGTTCCCTAGAGGAACTCCTGACCTCACAGTCTAACTTGCACTTTATTGTCTACCTGCACTGCACTTTCTCTGTGGCTGTTACGCTTTATTCTGCCTTGTTATTGCTTTGCCTTGCTCTATCTCAATGCACAGTGTAAACAGTATACAGGCAACAGACACAAAACCCAAGTTCTCTCCCCAAAATGTCAACTGTATTTTTCCTCCCGCTGATTCTGCCAGCAATTTGTGTGTGCTGCTCAGGATTTCCGGCATCTGCAGAATCTCTAGTGCCTATGAACAGGGTGCAGGGCAAGCTCTTCACAGTATCTCAGTACGTGTGGTAATAATAGACCGGGGAATCACGAAGGGAGTGATTACTACGGAAAGTGGAGAGTTTGGGGGAAGTAAAGATACGGAAAAAATATGCAGAGAATTCTAATCCGCAGTTTATAAAAGCAACTATCATGTATCTCTTTAACCATCGGTTGTACCTGCTCCGTTACATTCAGGGATCTGAGGCTGTCCACCCATTTAGTCCTTCCTATTGCATTAGTCCTTCTCTTACCTTGTTTGGTCTTCCCGAATCCATTTCCGATTTCTCTGTGTTTAGCTTGATTTGTCACTTGTGCAGTCCATTGATGTTTTCAGTTTAGAACTCCCTTCCTCTTGGTACCCATTCTGCCAACTTTGGAGTTAACTGGGTGTTTATTGATCCTGTTCTCCATGTTCATCCAGATCATCAAAAAATACCCCAAAAAGCAACAAACCTCGTCCCTTGCCCTGTGGAAGCCTACTGCATATAACCCAAGTGACAAAAATACCTGTCGACCATCACCCTCTACTTTCTGCCCCTGAAACAGTTTCAACTTACCAATGTCCATGGTGTCCTGTGTTTGACAATCTGATGTGTGCAACCTTGTCAATATCTTAAAATTCTATGTAGGTACCATCAAATACTCAGCCTTCATTGGCCTTCCTTATTTCTTCATAAAATTCAGTCAGACACAACCTTCCTTTGGCGTAACCGCATTCACTGCCTGAGATCGGTATGTGGCTGTGTAACTGCTGATTTCTTCAGGAATTTTTTTCCAGAAGTTACCCATTGACTGATCTGTAGTTATTTGTTCTATCAGCCTTTTTAAACAGCTGTAGAACAGCAGAGATGTTTCAGTAGTTCAGTCCTCCACAGCTACACCTTTACCCATAGAGAAAATGTGACTGCAGGGTTCCAAAACAAGTAATTTATTATCCAGGTACATATATATCACCATATACAACTCTGAGATTCATCGTCTTGGGACATTCACAGTAAAAGCATAGAATCAATGGAAAACCATCAACAAGATTGACAAACAACCAATGTGCAAAGACAACATACTGTGCAAATACAAAAATAATATTAATAATAAATAATTAAGCAATAAATATCGAGAACATGAGATGAAGAGTCCTTGAAAGTGAGTCCATAGGCTGTGGGAACAGTTCAGTGATGGGGTGAGTGAAGTTATCCCCTCTGGTTCAAGAGCCTGATGGTTGAGGGGTAATAACTGTTCCTGAATCTGATAGTGTGGGTCCGGAGGCTCCTGTTCCTCCTTCCTGATGGCAGCAATGAGAAGAGAGCATGGCCTAGACTGTGGGGGTCCTTGACGATGGATGCTACTTTGCTGCAACACCTCGTCACTCAATGATGGGGAGAGGCTTACCTGTGATGGACTGGGCTGTATCCAGTACTTTTTGTAGGCTTTTCCATTCAAGGACTTTGGTGTTTCCATACCAGGCCATGATGCAAACCAATCAGTATACTATCCACTGCACATCTATTAAAGTTTTGCATGACATGCTGAATCTCCACAAATTTATAAGAAAGTAGAGGCACTGCCATGCTTTCTTCTAAATGGCATTTACATGCTAGGACCAGGACAGATTCTCTGAAATCATAATGCCAAGGAATTTAAAGTTGCTGACTTTCTCCACCTTTGACTTCCCAATAAGAACTCTCATGAATCCCTGGTTTCTTCTGGAGTATAAAGTGAGCACAGTCTTGTGGCTCACCTGTGCTGATGTTGATTGTGCAGGAGACTTTATTGCCAATCCAAACTGATCGGGGTCTGCAAGTGAGGAAATCAAAGATCCAAGTAAGGCCTAAAGCTTGGAATTTATTGATGAGTTTTGAGGGGATGGTAGCATTGAATACCGAGTTGTAGTCAATGAAGAGCATCCTGACCTATGGGTCTTTGCTGTCCAGATGTTCCAGGACTGAGAGAAGAGCCAATGAAATAGCATCTACTGTTGACCTGTTGTGAAGGTAGATAAACAGGAGTAGATCCAAATCACTCCTTAGGCAGGAGTTGACACGTTTCTTCACCAATCTTTCAAAGCACTTCATTACTGTGGATGAATGATAGTCATTGAGGAAGGTTACCACGTCCTTCTTGGTGGCATCCGTTAGTCTTGCGAGACCATGGATCTGCACCTGGAAAGTCTACTGGAGTGCCCTCTCCAGGGCGCAATCCTGGGCAAGGTTGTATGGAAGACCGGCTGTTGCCCATATTGCAAGTCTCCCCTCTCCATGACACCGATGCTGTCTAAAGGAAGGGCAAAGGCCGAAACTGCTTGGCACCGGTGTCATCACAGGAGTTGCCAGAATGAGGTTGAAGGCAACGTCGGACTGCCTTAGGGACTCCAGCTCTGGATTTGTCCTCAGGGTTTACTCCCGAAGCCTTTCCCATGAGTGGGTATGGCTGCAAGGCAGCAGAGGTTTGAAATCAGAGTTTTCCCTCTCTTAGATGGACTGTCCTTGAGCACCAGTGTAATTGAATGCTGTTTGAACCAGGTGGGTATATTAGACTGCTAAAGCAGGAGGTTAAAGTTCTCAGTGAGCACTCCAGCCAGTTGATCAGCACAAGTCTTCAGTTCTCGGCCGGATATCCCATCTGGAAAGATATCCCATGCTTTCTGTGAGCTCACCCTTCCAAAGGATGCTCTCACATTGGCCTCAAAGACAGAAATCACACAGTCATCAGGGGCTGTGTGAGCTTGAGAAGGTGTCTCCATGTTCTGTCGGTCAAACCAAGCATAAAAGGGAGTGAAAACTTGTTGTCACATATGTCACTTGGTTTTACTTTGTAGAAGGTGATAACATTCAAGCCTTATCGAGCAATGTTCTGTGATTCTGTGAGTTGCCACTTCACATGTGAAAAGGCTCTCCAGAAGTCGTACCTGGATCTCTTGTACTTTACTCGGTCAACAGGCCTAAATGCCGCTGATCTGATCCTTAGTTGATAGCAGGTCTCTTGGTTCATCAGGGCTTCTGGTTGGGGAAGACTCCAAATGATTTTGTGGGGACGCTCTCATCCACGACTGACTTTATAAAGTCTGTGACAACAGTGGCGTATTCGTTCAGATCCTCTGATGAGTCCTTGAACGTGGCCCAGACTTGAAGCAGTCCCATAGCCACACCTTTGCCTCCTGCGACCACCACTTTGTTGACCGCTCTCTTTTTTTAATGCCTGTGTCATTTTAACCTGATCCACTGATCTAATCTTTTTTAAAGACCTGGAACAGTTTACTGTAATATTTTCATTCTAGTGCTCACTCTTATACAGGTGTAAGAGTGTATACCTCTTACACCTCGAATCAGGTTCCACTGCTGGTTCAGACATAATTTTCAGCAGCCTAATTTCGAGTTTCCCGCATCATCTCTGTTTTGGTGGCACCATTAGCAGAATCAGCTGTTGGCACAGTCTTTAAAAGAAGCAAGTCCTTACTGTTGTTCTGCAGTTATTTTTATAACCTGTGCATAACCTCCAGGCATGTCTTCATTGAAAGGAGGAAGTGCTTCTCATGGTGTAAAGTGCAAACACCATACGTTATCTACACAGATAAGGTGAAAGTTCCGAAACACTCAGCAGAGGTGTATTTGTCTAAAGCATATGTGACTTGTATATCATTGGCTCTTCCACTATTTATGATATAAAGAAACAAAAAAAAGTTGCTCCAGTTCTTTGCCGACAGTGAATCAAAAAGCAGATATGCATAAGGAACACAATGAAAGAGGGAAGATGTTCATAACCAGATAGAGTTCTCATAAAGTGATTTAAATTCCACGTCAGTGAAGGTGTAGAACTGTCAGGGGAGATGGTGAAGGAATGAGCGGAATTATTTCATGAAGACTTAGGGCTGGATTATGTGTGATTACAGCGAAGGGTGGCTTCAGTGTTTCAAGCAGTGATGTGGCATAGAATTTTATGCAGAGTGTGGCAGACAAGGGACAGCTGCTGAGTTTATTGATGAGTTTGCCAAGTTGGTTTCTGATGAAAATTTAAGTCCTGAGCACGTCTACAATGTGGACAAAACCACCTTATGTTGTCATTGTACTCCAAGACAAGACTACAGAGGATACAGAATCACCAGCAATTTATAAAGCATCAGAAGATCATGTCACTGTGTTGGGCTGCTCTCATGCTACAGGAACCCACAGGTATAAGTTGTCAGACATTGGCAAAAGCTTACGTGCCAGAGCTTTCAAAGGTATGAAGCAGTTTCCAGTAATTTACCGAGCCAACAAAAAAAGGATGGATTACAACTGGCATTACATTGGAATGATTTGAACATACCTTTGTTCCAGAAGTGAGACCTCACTATGACACTGTTGGTCTGGACAAAAATTGTAAAATGATGCTGATTTTAGATAACTGTTCTGCTCATCCAAAAGCAGAACTCTTGGTAAAGAATCATGTTTACGGTATCTACCTGCCACTTAACCATACATCATTGTTTCAACCCCTGGACAATGGCATACTATGCTCTTTGGAGGCTAAATATCATTCCCTGTTTACAAAGCGGCAACTGAGTGCAGTTGACTCTGGCGGACCAGTTCAGTAATTTGTGAAAGGATTGCTTTTCATTTGTCATTTATTTTTTCTCTTTATTGTCCAAGGCTGAGGTGCTCAACAAGTGGGTTAGAGGTGTTTATTTATTTAATCCCAACCTAACCACCCATGATTCAGCAAAAATCACTAATCTGGCACAGCACAGGTCCCAATCATTCTGGATTTGTGGTGGTCAAACCGTACTTTAATTCCCTCTTCCTTTCTATCTTCCTCCAGTCTCATTTTCCTTCTCACAGACACACTCATTCTCTCTCTCTCCCTCTCTAGTTCTCCCACTCAAAGTGGGTATCCTTTTCCCAGATTCAAAGTCACTAATTTTAGAGGGCATGCATTTAAGGTGCGATGTCAAGGGAGATGTGCAGGACAATTTTCTTTACACAGAGAGTACTGGCTGCCTCGAACGTGCAGCCCGTGGGGGTGATGGAGGCAAGCATGATAAATTGTTTAAACAGCTTTCAAATAGGGGCATGAAATACTCAACCCAGCACATCCCTAGGTCACGTTGGTTGTTAATACAGATGACACATTTCACTGTATGTGATAAATAAATGAATCTGAATCTGGATGAATGTGCAAAGTCGGACATTATGTTGGCAAAAGGGATTGGTTCAGTTAGGCATTTAATTACTAACTTAATTAGATCAGCACAATGGGCCAAATGGGCTGTTGATATGCTGTTCAGTTCTGTATTTAGGCCTTTACTTCATTTACTTGTAAGTGTTATTTTCTCATTAAGTCTTTGCACCTTTCTGATTTTATTTTACAATTTCACTGTTGTCCATAACCAGCTTGTCTCCTGCTCCTCCGACAGAAACACACGGCTGTGGCTGACATCACAGAGTCCATCTCAGAGGACCACGTGCCCCATGTCTTCCTGGTGATGGTGCTGGTCCAGTTTGCCAGCATGGTGGTCGACCGTGCTCTCTACCTCCGCAAGACCGTCCTGGGGAAAGTAGTCTTTCAGGTCGTTCTGGTGCTTGGAATCCACTTCTGGATGTTCTTTATTCTCCCTGGGATAACGGAGAGGTGACATAAGCAATCGCAAGCCATCATCTTTGCTCCATTGTGGTTGGTTAAAGACAGCCATTTATTTGTTTGCACTGACACGTAAGGAGTAGTGAAGCTGCCGTCATTGCCCATCTCAAAGCTGCCTAGAGTCTGCTCCAGCTTGGTGTTGGAGTGTGGGGACATGCAATGCAAACCCATCCTCAGCCTGAGTGTCTCTGGGACAGTGGGAGAAGGTGAAGAGCTGGACCAGAACAAGTTAATAGAAACTTTGCTCTTGCAGCAATGTAGAAACTATGAAGGACCACAGCAGGGGATCTTGTTCTAACTGCACCCTCTTCACATGAGAGATCTGCTAACCCCCAACTCACTAAACCCTCAAAGTTTCTGCTTTCTTCATTATATTAGCCTGCCTTATTTCCCCTTCTCTCTGATGATCCTAGAATCTTTGACAGGAGGTGGAGGTTTACTGCCCATGACCCATACATGTGAGACACCATCCTGAGCCACCATGGTATGTCTGAGGAAGGTTCAGTCACAATGTAGAGAGTTCCAGCAGTTAGGACCTTCAGTGTTCAAGGGTTGCCATGGATATTGCATCCTAGCTGTCTACGGTGCAAGCCAGGGCAGTAGATATGGAGAACAAGCTGCTGCCCATTAAGCTCGCTGACCCCCCTCAACACAGCTGATTAATCCAAAGGAATGGCAGAGACCAATACAGTTTGGTATGATTGGCATCACAGGAGCTGCCAGTCAGTGTTGAACTCAACATAGGACTGCCGTAGGGATTCCAGCAAGAGATTTTTCCTCAGGGCTTACTCTCAAAGCGTTCCCCATGAGTGGAAAGAGCTGCGAGGCAGCGGAGGTTCAAGATGAGCTGTCAACTGTATCTAATGTGCCCTATCTTCCTGAAAGTGTTCAGCACTTGTGTTCAACACAAGGAACAGCACTGAGCACACCAGCTCTATTTCACCACTGCTTCATCTCTGATTATGAGATGGCCTGAGTGGCGTTGTTATTGAGTCTAAACACTGGAACTCCCTCCTCTACAGCATAGTGGGATCAGTTTCCCCAGAAGGATCACAGCAGTTCCAGAAGGCAGCTCACCCCTCTCCTCCTCAAAGGCAATCTGGGATGCGCAATGGATGCCAGATGCCATAACAAATGAACAAATTATAGAAATTATGAGTAGAAATCTCAAAATAAATATTAAGAGAAAGATACCACTGTCTTTCAGCTCCTACACCAACTCCATTCACTTAGCCATTGATGCCCTTTGTCTCCCTGAAACGAATGCTCCCTCAGATCAAGACAAAAGAGATTCTGCAGATGCTTGGGCAATATACACAAAATGAGGAACTCAGCAGATCAGGCAGGGGAATAAGCAGATGGCACTTTGGGTGGGAAAGGAAGGGGACAGAAGGCACAAGAAGAAGGTGAAGGGGTGGGGGGGTTTAGAAATGCCAGCTGGCAGGTGATAGTGGGAAGAGGAGATGGGATGATGTGAGGTGATAGGTGGAAGAGGCAAAGGGCTGAAGGAGAAGGAATCTGAAAGGAGATGACAGTGGAGTAAAGGGAAGGAAGTGGGGGATCTGAGGGAGATGATGGGCAGGTCACAATGGTGAGAGGGTAATCAGAATGAGTCTTCTAAAAGTCTTCTATTTTATACTTGCAGGAGGTTTAACCAAAACCAAATTGCCCAGCTATGGTATTTCGTTAAGTGCATTTACTTTGGTCTTTCGGCATATCAGATCAAATGTGGCTACCCAAACCGAGTCCTGGGCAACTTCCTGACAAAGAGCTACAACTACTTCAACCTCTTCCTCTTTCAGGGGTAAGTGAGGGTCCCAACACACAGTGTGGAGGGAGGGGACAAAAAGACACATTTTAGCCAATGGGGAGTAACCTTGAAGTAACTGAAGCTAACAAAATGAGTGTTGGGTGATTGAGTCATTGGTGTGTCTGGTGGTACAGTAATTAGCTGTTCTGATTCACACTGCAGAGGTGGTGTGTTTGGAAATAGTCTGTAAGCCTTGTTAATTAGACCCTAGCACTACGCTCTCCCCACTCCCCCACCTCAGCTCCATTTTATTTTAGACAATCCATTCAGCACTCCTCATGAGTAGAATTAAACAAACATCAATGCCAAATATTTGTGTCCCTCCCTCAGTGAATCACATCTCATTGTTTCATTTTGAGAAGTTATTCATTCTCAGGATATAAGTATCTTTGTAAGCCTGTCCTTTATTTATTACTGCATCGAGGAGTGTGCCCACCCTGTCAGCTAGGAAGGAATTTAAAGAACATTAGTTGAGACTTACAGCAACACACACAAAGCAGGTCAGACAGCATCTATTCAAAGGAATGAGCAGTCAGTGTTTTGGGCCGAAACCCTAACCAGGACTGGAGAGAACGTGGGAAGAAGCCAGAAAAAGTAAGTGTGTGGAGGGAAAGCAATACAATCAAGAAGATGATAGGTGAAATCAGGTGGGTGAAGGAGAGGGGATGAATTTAAAAAAACGAGAAGTGAAAAGTGGAACAGATAAAAGGCTGGAGAAAAAGGGATCTGATAGGAGAGGCGAGTGGACCATGAGGGAAATGGATTGAGGAACAGCAGCAGCACAGGGAGGTGATACGCAGATGTGCAGAAGAGAAGAGGTACAAGCAGGACCAGAGTGGGGAACTGGGAGGGGAAAGAATCACCAGAAGTTAGAGAAATCAACGTTCATGTCATCAGGTAGGGGGCGACCAAGACAGAACATGAGGTGTGGCTCCTCCAAACTAAGAGTGGCCTCATCATGCAGAACAACTGAATTGAATTGACTTTATTTCTTACATCCTTCACATATATGAGGAGTAAAAATCTTCATGTTACGTCTCCATCTAAATGTGCAATGTGAAATCATAGTAATTTATAATAAATAGAACAGTCAATGTAATATAGAGTACACTCAAATCAGTGTGAGTTCATCAGTCTGGTGGCCTGGTGGAAGATGCTGTCCCGCAGCCTGCTGGTCCTGGATTTATGCTGTGGTACTGCTTCACTGATGGTAGCGGTACTAGATTGTGGTTGGGGTGACTCGGGTCCCCAATTATCCTGCACACCTGTCCTTGTAAATATCCTGAATCATGGGAAGTTAACAGCTACAGGTACACTGGGCTGTCTGCACCACTCTCAGCAGAGTCCTGCAATTAAGGAAGGTACAGTTCCCATACAGGCAGTGATGTAGCCAGTTAGGATGCTCTCAATTGTGTCCCTGTAGAAAGTTCTTAGGATTTGGAGGCCCATACCAAACTTCAACTGTCTGAGGTGAAAGAGGAGCTGTTGTGCCTTTTTCACCACACAGCTGGTGTGCACAGACCACGTGAGGTCCTCAGTGATGTGGATGCTGAGGAACTTAAAGCTGTTTACCCTCTCAGCCCCAGATCCATTGGTGTCAATAGGGGTTAGCCCGTCTCCATTCCTCCTGTAATCCACAACCAGCTCCTTTGTTTTTGCAACATTGAACAAGAGGTTGTTTTCCACTGTGTCAGAGAGAATACTTCTTCCCTGTAGACCACCTCGTTATTGTTTGAGATTAGGCCAATCAGTGTAGTGTCATCAGCAAATTTAATGAGCAGATTGGAACTGTGGGTGGCGATACAGTCATGGGTATACAGGGTGTAAAGGAGGGGACTCAGTACACAGCCCTGAGGGGCTCCTGTATTGAGAGTCAGAGGGTTGGAGGGTTGAGGCCATGGACCAGCGCATCAGAACAGGAATGGGGACAGGAATTAAAATGGTTGGCCACAGGGAAATTCGGCTTTTGGCAGATGGAGTGGGGGTGCTGAATGAAGTGGTCCCCCAATCTACATCAGGTCTCATCACTGTAGAGGAAGCCATATTGGGAGCACCAGACACAGTAGACGACCCCAACAGATTCACAGGTGATGTGTTGCCTCACTTGGAAGGGTTGTTCATAAGGGAAGCTAACGTCAATATTACCAGCAACACCCAGGTGGATAAATAGAACAAAAGCTTTCTGAGTTCAGTTCTGGTCACCTCACTACAGGTAAAATGTGGATTCTATAGAAAGAGTTCAGAGGAGATTTACAAGGATGTTGCCTGGATTAGAGAGCATGCCTTATGAGAATAGGCTGACTGAACTGATCCTTTTCTCCTTGGAGCAACAGAGGATGGGAGGTGACCTAATAAAGGTGTATTAGATGATGAGAGGCGTTGATCGTGCGGATGGCCAGAGGCATTTTCCTAGGGCTGAAAAGGCTAACACGAGGGGCATAGTTTTAAGGTGTTCAGAAGTAGGAACTGAGGGAATGTCAGGTAAATTTTTTCACAAGAGAATGGTGGGTGTGAGGAATGCACTGCCAGCGAAGGTGGTAGAGGCAGATACAAAAGGGCCTATTAAGAGACTCTTAGATAAGTACATGGAGCTTAGAAAAATAAAGGGCTGTGCGGTAGGGTAATTCTAGGCAGTTTCTAGAGTAGGTTACATAGTTGGCACAACTGTGTAGGTTGAAGGGCCTGTAATGTGCTGTAGATTTCTATGTTCTATGAGACAGTCCAGTCCCAGTACCCTTTACTGTAACTCCCTCAGTATATGGTGATTTCCCGTGTTCAGACGGACGTCTAGTGCATCCTCTATTCATCTGTAGCTCAACACAGTGTCTGCCACAGTCCTGATCAACTTCTCTCCAACTCATTGCTTAAATTCATGATGCACACAATAAAATCAAGGAGTAAAGAATCATGAGGATAACCTCCTCTAGAACACAGTGAGTGTAGGTGAATCCACTTCAAAGCTCATTGACGGTGGGGAACTGCTACCCGTGCTCAGAAACCTCTGCTTCCACTGTGGAATTGCATTCTCTCTTCACAGTGGTACTGAGCTCAGCCTGGCTGATAACCCGTGGCCCCGGTGGGATACATGCTTCCCACAGTGTAACACCAGACAGTACCTGCTCTTCCCTATTTCCAGTTTTCAACATCTACAGTTTTTATTGTTTTTTAAACAATTTTCAGGTTGAATGTGAGACTGAGGAATGGTAAAAGGCTAGTTCTGTTATTTCAGTCTACTTGTGTGTTACATGTGGAGCTATGCTGATTGAATGTTCTTCCTAAACTTGGGCATCTGTGACACACTTCAGGGTCTCCACATTCACCATTTTCCTCGGGTGGTTACAGGTTCCGGTTGGTTCCGTTCCTGATGGAGCTGAGAGCGGTGATGGACTGGGTCTGGACAGACACCACACTCAGCATCTCCAGTTGGATTTGTGTGGAGGACATTTATGCCAACATTTTCATCCTGAAATGCTGGAATGAATCAGAGAAGGTGAGTGCAGCCTCTCTTCAGTTGGTGTTTGATTGTTCATGTTGGGTGGGTTTGTAGTGATTTATGATGGAGCTCAGTTGGCACTTCTGTCACTGAGTTTTTAAGTGTGTAACTGGACAGTGATAATTCAGGAAAACATATACATTATGTTATTGGGTGTAGGCCAATGACCCTGGTTCCTCAGGGTTGTATCCTGGGCCATACCATCTTCATTTGCTTTATCAATGTCCTTCCTTCTATGGTAAGGTCCGAAGTAGAGATATTCTTTGATGTATGATAGAAGTCCTCAGCAAATGAAACAGCCCATGTCATTGACAGAGACAATATTCAGGCATTGGCTGAGAAGTAGAGGTGATATTGTAGCTCAAACATGCCAGGCAATGACCATCTGCGTCAACACAGTGTCCCACCAACTTCGCTTCATACACAATGGCAGCACCATCCACCAGAAAGGCATCTGGCCCTCTAAAGTCCACGGTATGGATATCCAGTGGCAAACAGCTCACCTCCTGATGCTGCTCTCCACCCACATCAGGAATGTGGTGGAATACTGTCCACTTGCCTGGCTGAGGGCAGATCAAATATCCCTCAAGAAGCTCAACACCACCCAAGATGAGGCAGTTCACTTGATTGGTCCACTACCCTGAACACCTATTCCTTCCATTGCTGATGCACAGTGGCTATGATGCATGAAAGTGACAAA
The DNA here is from genome assembly GCF_030144855.1 of Hypanus sabinus. Taxonomy (NCBI): domain Eukaryota; kingdom Metazoa; phylum Chordata; class Chondrichthyes; order Myliobatiformes; family Dasyatidae; genus Hypanus; species Hypanus sabinus. Next base: position 107,479,762 of record NC_082714.1, on the reverse strand, counting down.
ACGTGCTGCAGTTACCCTCCAGCATTGCCTCCAAAATGCATGGCCTCTACCACAAAAAAAGGACAGGGCAGGACAGGAGGTGCAATGGAAAACCATTACCAGCACCTTCGTACCATTCTAACCTGGAAAATATACTAGCAAGAAACAATCTGCTGGGGGAAACTAGCATCGCTGTTCCTTCATTGGGAACTCCGTTGTCAGCAACACTGTGGGATCACCTTCACTGGAGGGGCTCAGTGGTTTGTAAGTCAATCTTAGCAGCACCCAAATGCCAAAAATGGAATAAGTAAAAGTTTTATGAGACTGCAAAGTTCTAGTTTCCTTTACATTGTGGTTTCCCATGTTCAGACATCTGACTGGATGGTAGTTCAGTGTATCAGACACCCAGTTGTCAGCCCTGTCTCTCCCAATTTTACTTCTACCCATTCTATTTTAACAAAGTTGTTGTTACAATTCTTGCTGCAGACAATAAAATCAGAGTCTGAGCCTCCTCCAGGATGCAGGGAGTGTAGGTTAGTCCGCTGGAAGACTTGTCTCATTTACAGTGGAGAAATACTACACATCTTCTATGAAACCACATTCTCTCCTCACATTGTCAATGTGCTCAGTCCTAATGTTGACCAATGGCTCAGGGTGGGACACACATTATCTATAGTGTTGTACCAGAGAGTAATGATCTCCTCAAACCCATCACCACCCTCTGAGTGCATGATCTTGAAATTAACCCTTCATTTCTTTTGCCATTTATAGGTACAGGGATCAGTGGAACAGGATACAATGTGTTTCCCAATTGGCTGATGAAACAAAAGAGAGCTTCACAGATATCAGGAGATTGTTTTCCCTAGTGAAAAGTAGTGCTGAGGAGTGACCTGATGGAGGAAGATAAAATCATGAGGCAAAGAAAAGTTAGACGGAATCTTTTTCCTATGCCGAGGATATCAAAACAAGAGGTTTAGGTTGAGAGAAAGAAGGTTTAAAGGGGATCTGAGGGGAAAATTTCTCACGTAGATGGTGATTGATATCTGGAACGTGCTGCCAGAGGAGGAGAAGGAGGCAGATGCAATAATTCCATTTAGACAGACAATTGAAAGGCAAGTTAAAGAAAGATTCAATTCTGAAGTTACAAATGGGATAAGTGTAGATGGACAAAATAGTTAGCATGAATGTGATAGAGTGAAGGATCCATCTCTGGGCTGTACAACTTGATGACTGTGAGAATACGATGTATGTGTGATCTCTATACCCTGCAGCAAAGCTTCAAATAGCATTGTCCATGTATCCTGCTGCGGCACTTCCAATCCATTGACTAATGTGGTGCAAGTCCATCTCCCAGCCCTCTCATCTTGGATTATCAACTCATTTTCCCATTCTGCAAAAGTCCTTCAAACAAGGGTGGATCTTAACTCATGAAATCTGCCCCTGAGGATTGGGCTGCATTCCAATTGAGTTCTGTAGTTTGGGTTGGAAGTTGACTTTTTACTTGAAAGAGGAGTTTCAGACCTCGCCCCTTGAGTCCGCAGGGCACCACGTGTTCCTTTCCCAAGTTCAGATGGCCTTCTGCAGCCTCCGTGTTAAACATGTCCATGTTCTCCTCAGAGATATCCGCAGGCAGTTGGCCAGAAGAAGAACATGTTGGTGAAATACGGGATGGGGGGCCTCATCATTACTTTGCTGATCTGCATCGTATGGTTCCCACTGCTCTTCATGTCATTGGTCAAGTCTGTGGGGGGAGTGACCAGTCAACCCCTGGACGTCTCCATCAAGATCAGCATTGGTGGATATGAGGTAAACATAGTGGGAATAGCGCAATAATCAGCAGGATAGTCAAAGGAGAATTGGTGGATGTTGTGCATTTGGATTTTCAAAAGGAATTTGATATAAGCCACACATGAGGCTGACAAGTTAAAAGCCCATGGTATTACAGGAAAGATACTAGCATAAATAGAGCACAGGCTGACTGGCAGGAGGCAAAGAGTGGAATAAAGAGACCCTCATCTGGTTGGCTGCTGGTGACTAGTGGTGTTCCACAGGGTACGGCTTCTTTTTACGTTGTATGTGAATGGTTTGGATAATGGAATTGTGGCCAAGTTTGCAGACAATACAAAGACAGGTGGAGGGGCAGGTAGTGTTGAGGGAGCAAGAGGCTACAGAAGAACTTAGACAGATTAGGAGAATGGGAAAAGAAGTGGTAGACGGAATAGTGTCAGGAAATGTAATATCACATACTTTGGTGGAAGAAATAAAAAAGTAGAGTATTTTCTAAACAAGGAGAAAATTCAAAAATCTCAGGTGCAAAGGGATTTGGGAGTCCTCGTGCAGGATTCCCTACAGGTTAATTTGCAGATTGAGTTGGTGGTGAGGAAGGCAAATGCAATGTTAGCATTCAGTTCGAGAGGACGAGAATATGAAAGCAAGGATGTAATGGTGAGGCATCACTTGGGAGTATTACGAGCAGTTCTGAGCCCCTTATCTAGGAAGAGATGTGCTGACATTGGAGAGGCTTCAAAGGAGGTTAATGAAAATGATTCCAGGATTGAAAAGCTTATCATATGAAAAGCTTTTGATAGCTCTGGACCTGTACTCACTGGAATTCAGAAAAATGAGGGGGGAATCTCATTGAAACTATTGAATATTGAAAGGCCTCAATAGAGTGGATGTGGAGAGTATTTTCCTATGGTGGGGGAGTCTAAGACCAGATGACACAGCCTCAAGTAGAGGGATATCCATTTAGAATGGAGTTAAAAGAGTATTTCTTTGGCCACAGATGACTGGAGTCAAAGTCATTGGGTATATTTAAGGCAGAGGTTGATAGGCTCTTGATTACTAAGGGTCTCAAAGGTTACAGTGAGAAAGCAGATAGATGGGGTTTAGTGGATTCTGGATTAATCGGAACATGAAGGCAGGAGATGGGAGCTGAGAGAGAAAAGGATCAGCCATGATGAATTGGCAGAACAGACTCAATGGGCCAAATGGCCTAATACTGCTCTTACATCTTATGGTCTTATAGTGTGCACAGCAAGATCCAAAGTCAGATGAGAACCAAAGGATATGTTCTCTGCTGTTGGCTGGGGAGTAAATCTCCTCTAAGGCACCAGGAAAAATACTCCTCTCTTCAAACTAGTGCCAAGAACGTGTTTATGCTCTCAGGGCAAGAAAAGTTGAGCCTCGATTTAACACATCATCCAAAATGCAACAGTGTAGCATTCCCTTAGCCAGTTCAGAGCGCGCTCGGCTTTCTGTACTTTCTGCACAGAGTGGAGGCTGGAGTTGGAGCAAAGCCAGTGACAGGCAATGGGGTATTCCTTCAGTGGACCAAGGGTAATGGAGGCAAAGTTAGTCAAGACGAAGTGCTAGCAATACTCACCGGTCAGGCAACTGCTGTGGGGAGAAAAGCAGAGTTGTAATGTTTCAGGTTAAAGGCTCATCCTCAGAACTGGGAATTTTGCAGATTTTTAACTTGCAGGGGAAGGGAGAAGAAAGAGGGAGAGAGGTCAGCGATAGAACGATCAGCAGGAAATATGAAATGTAAACGGAACATCAGTGTCAGGTGAAAGTGAATGAACTGGGAGGAGGTAGAGAGAGCAGCTGCAAGCAGAAGAGACTGTATCTGGACCGGTGTACAATGCCCAGTTGATAGGGTTCCTTTATTTAAGAAAGGATGTGCTGGCATTGAAGAGGGTCCAGAGGAGGTCAACCAGAATGATCCTGGGAATGAAAGGGTTAGCATATAAGGAGCATTTGATGGCACTGGGCCTATACTTGCTGGAGTTTAGAATTATGAGGGGGATCTAATTGAAATCCGTCAAGTATTGAAAGGTCTAGACAGAGTGGATATGGAGGAGGTGGGGGAGTCTAGGACAGAGGACGCAGGCTTAGAACAGAAGGATATCCCTTTAGAACAGGATGAGAAGGAATTTCTTCAGCCGGAGGGAGGTGAATCTGTGGAATTCATTGTCACGGATGACTGTGGAGGCCAGGTCATTGGGTATATTTAAAGTAGATGTTGATAGGCTCATGAAAAATAAGAGCATCAAAGGTTATTGGCAGAAGGCAGAAGAATGGGGTTGAGAGGATTAATAAACCAGCCATGACTGAATGGAGTGGACCTGATGGGCCGAATGGCCCAATTGTGCGCCTATGTCAAATGGTCTTACGGAAAAGTGAGGCGCCATTCCTGAAACTCACATTGAAGCAGGGACAGCGAAGTAAGCCAAACATGGGGAAGGCCAGAGTATTTAATTGACAGAGGCACCCTTGTGACTCAGACTGAAAGGCAACACACAAAATGCTGGGGTAACCCAGCAGGTCAGGCAGCATCTTTGGAGGGGAAAAGTCAGTCAACGTTTCAGGTAGAGATCTCTCATTAGAATTGGAAGGGGGCTGAAATCAGAATCAGGTGAGGGGAGGAGTACAAGCTGACAGGTCAGGCGGGAGGTGGGTGGGGAAGGGGGAGATGAAATGAGAAGGTGGGAGGTGATTAGCAGAAATGGTAAAGTAGAACACCAAGGACTGGGAAATAAAGGGTAGGAGGTGGGGAACCTGAGGGAGGCAATAACCAGGTCATGAGGTCGGAGGAGGAGTGATGAAAGGGCCACCAGAATGGGGAAAACAACTTTGACTCTTTATTTCCTTCTGCAGATGATGGTTGCGCTGTTGAGTTCCTCCGGCTTTCCAGCATCTGCAGAAATTCTTGCATCTCTAAAGAGAGATGACTTGGTCCATGGTATGGGGATAACCATGCAGTGACATGCATTAAGCATTGAGAACTGAAAGTAACACAAGTAAAGGCTGTTTCATCCAGAGAGAGCACGTATGGCCTGGGAGGGGAAGATAAAGAGGGAAGTGATTTCCCCCTTGTAGTTACAAAAGTAAGTGCCATCCCAAGGGAATGGGCCACCTCTGGTGCCTGGGGTGAGCCAGAAAGTGCTGAGAGAGAAAGAATTGTGTGTT